>NC_079213.1:113517420-113527420 GCF_029633865.1 Lampris incognitus
GTAGTAGTGGTAGTAGTAGTAATAGTAGCAGTAGTAGTAGTAGTAGTAATAGTAGCAGTAGTAGTAGTAGTAGTAGTAATGGTAGTAGTAATAGTAATAGTAGTAGTAGCAGTAGTAGTAATGGTAGTAGTAGTAGTGGTAGTAGTAGTAGTAGTCCGCATTTGTTTGTCCAGAAATGTCCCACATAAAAAATAAATCAAGCTCATGTTTTATTGATGAAGGTACAGGAAGTGGAGAAGTTATCCACCATGAGTGTTTCTGGGGCGGTTTTGCCGCGGCGTCCCTGTAGAACTGCTCAGGCCTCTCTGAGAGTTACTGGACCGTGATGGCTGATTAAAAAAACGCATTGAGGGAAACAAAACTCCGACTTGGTCTTGTGCAGGCCTTAATACCACCGCCACAGCCCGGCGGTCGGCACCGGCGGCCTGGGCGCCATCATGTTTCCTTAACTGATCATTCTGAATATTGATTATCATTAAAAAGTATAAATGGCTCCAAAGTACACAGAGGAGCAACCCAGCAACCAGACTGGACCGGTCCCGGTTCCTCTCCTCAGTGGCGTGTCATGGAGTCAGGTTAACACACCTCACGTGACGGCCTTCTGCCAAGCCAACGTCCCCCAAACCAAGCAGGTCGTCCCGCTAACACATTCGGAGGAGAGCCGAGACTACTGACGTGTGTCTGTGTCGACCGATTAAGTCGGCGGTTCAAAGAACACATCGACTCAGGGCACGACGATAACGCCGCCTTGCGGTTATGGCTCATTGGGTGGGATCATTTCCAGAGTTACCTGCACGACCGAACACCAACCAAACTCTGCCGTTAATGCAGACACTGGACTGACACGGAGACGGAAACTATATCTGATCCAGCAAACACATGTGCTGTGCCCACCCCTGTCCCGGATCAGCGTTCACCTCATTCACTGACACCCACTCTGCAGAACACAAGCTGAACGTCAGCATGGAGGCAGAAGAGCCCGCGGGCCCTGAGGGGACTTTTAAAGTCCTATAGAAGCCAAGTCCAACTTTCAGTTCTCCACATAGAAACTAGGCCATTAGGGTCAAACGTGTATTTCTTTCAGCCACGCATCTCTCTGGTCCTGAGTGAAGGCCGGTCTGCCACCACAGACAGAGTCCCGATCTGAAGCATGAGAGAGTCTCCAAATTACCAGATGACAAGAGCCGCGCCGCATCGGGGAGATCCAGATTCTCTGGCACGCACTTAAAAGCAAACACCAAAATGGAAACAGATGTGAGGAGAGAGACAGAGTCGTTCCACATGGTGTGTATTCCGTGTTTTTATCCGTCCTCTCGCTCCCTTCCCACTCCGCCCGCCTGCCAAAGATAACAAGAGGGAAGGCATGGAAAAATGAGAGTAGAGAACTGGTGGTCGAAGTGGGAAAAATTGGGGAGAGAACTCTCGGTCGGTTCTGACCTGCTACACACCAAAGTGGACTCTGGGGTCACATGAATTTCCCCTAAGGTCAAAGGTCAGCAGAAACATGGAGGGAGGAGATGCAGCGACGCTTTCTGTGGCTTCTGGGAACAAAACTTGTGCACAAATTCGACCACAACAGAGGAGAGGCTGTTCCAGCTGACTGTCAGCAAAACCGCTCCCAAGTTCCGTCTTTCTCTCTAAGTGCTGATGGTGAAGTCAGACGGGACGCGGCGAAACTGCCTTTCACTGCTTCCGCCTGCAACTATCCGCCATCTTTGGGCATGTTGCATCGGCAATATCTGTTGTATAGTTTTTCACTCAAGTCAGTTTTATTTGTGTTGCCCAGTATCACAAATTACAAAATTGCCTCAAGGGGCTTTACAGCAACACAACATCCTGCCCTGACCCAGTTAAATTAAATTAAATGAATACAATCTGGCTGCCACTATGCAAATTTCTTGGGCACTGGGACCAAAGTTCACCAATTTCAACTTTTTCTCCCCCTTCCACCAGCTTGTCCCCCACCGCCAAGTATCCCATCATGCTTCGAATGAGAGGCAGTTGGCAAGCCCTCATTCAAAGTGAATGGAGGTGGCTGTTCTCGCTTCCAGTGCGACTTGCTAGAGCCAACAGGCTTTCAAGATGAGCTCTGCTACTTCCCTCGTTCCCTCATTCACTATTCCCGACTTGTGGAACGCTCAGCGGTACGCTCTGTGAGGAGAAATGGATGGAAATGTTGGACACTACTAAATCATCGTTTTGCGTCTTCTCGTTATCCCCTCACCCTGTATTTGGCAGTTAAAAGAAGCGCCAGCAGAGCGGAAAGAGGCAAAGCATTGAATTCTGGTAGTTTTTGTATAAAGCAATTTAAATGTATTGGACACTACATTTTCAGGTGCATTGTGGGGATTTATGAGGGCACTAAAGCATGAATGAAATGAACAAGAATTAGAAACGGAAGAAGGCGATTGTAGTCCACTATGTAGCATACAAGGAGTGATTTGAGACACAGCTCATCTTCAGGAAGTAAGGTCTTCAATATTTAGCAATTTACACAAAGTCAAACTCACAAAATCAACGATAGTGTTCCTCTCCTCAAGCGAGGTCCTTTACTCATCTAGCATTGCGGTACGTTGCATAAAGCTGCCCTCCACTGCTCTCGGTAGGCTGGCAAAGCTCAACGACCGAGGAGCTAGAGATGGCTGCTGAGTGCTGGTTGGTGGATTCCTGCATCGATCCAAGTAGTCAATCAGTACTGACCAAGTACGCATCTGAAGCAACCCCGCCACCGAGGACGCACACGCCGGTGCATTCTTAGTGCCGGTCCCATAGGGAGGGTTGCGCCAGGAAGGGCATCCGGTGTTAAACCTTGGCCAAACCAAATATCCATCCATCCATTATCCAAACCGCTTATCCCGCTCTCAGATCAGATATGCAGATCAGAAATCAGATTTCCATACCGGATCGGTCAAGGCCCGGGTTACCAACGACCACCACCGGTACTGCTGGCCAGCAGGATGCCGGTGGTCACTATGCTACTGTTGGGCGAAGGAGAAGGAGAAGCCATGACTGTCTGTGAGGGCCTTCAAAACCGTGAACAAACCCGGCAGAAAAATAAATCAATCTGCAATATTCTTTTGACACAATTTAATTTTCAGTTCTTGAACAATTCTAGAAAATAATAATACATAAATAAGAAATAAGATCCCAGTTCTTAAAATTTCCTTCATTTGAGAAAAAGAAAAAAAGAAGATTTCCCAGACGTGCAAATCGTTTCAGAGGTAATGCCGCCTTGCTCAGCGACCGCATCCGAAAAACCAGAAGATTAACACGGTGAGAGTCAATACCGTGGCATTTCACATTACGCCACGTAACGAAAACGAGAACGATCACAAACTACTCCCCTGGCTAAGCGGGGGGAGCAGAAACCCACTGAAGTTTAGGCAGCCATGTTTAATGGAAACCATCAGCACGAGATCCAGATCCAGCTCCGAGGAGACCGTTGGGCTGAAGCAGAGCCAGTGAATAATTCAGCATAATGACGGGAGGAGTCCCTGTAGGTTACCTGAGCCCCGCTCCTCTCCGCCGCTCGCTAGAGGAAGAAGACACCTTCCTCAGAAAGTACACCACTGAGGTCAGCACCCACCAACATGCTGAACCAACCAAGCCTCTTTTTTACCCCAAGTTCTGCTTCTTCGGATGTTTCCCCTTTTTGTTCACCCCCTCCAGATGAGCGCAGAGGAAATGTTTTCATGAAGAAAGAAACATTTCCATTTTCCTGCAAACAGCTTTCTAACATCTGTTTCTTGTTTTGTGAGAGAGGATGTTGCAGTGAGGAGGAGGAGGAGGAGGAGGAGGTGGGGTTCTCTGACTGTTGGAAAACCCAAAGCTGTGTTACACAGCCCGACCAGCATTTCCTTCCAGGCCAAGTTAAGACTGGACGGACAGACAGAAAACAAAGGGTCATCTTAAATGTGACCCCGTGCAGGACTGGGGTCCGTACTGGGCAGTACACCAAACGAGCCAGTGGCTGGACACCACGTGATGCACATTATTCAAGAGTCCTGTCCTATCGTAGCAGCTGGCTGGACGGTAAAGGAGGCGAAGTGTGTGGGGACTGACTGAAAGCCTGCTGGGCCTGCTGGGCGTCAAATAAAAGCAGTTGGACCCTTTCTAACGCTGAAGTGACCAAACCACGGGTGCCAAACATGAGTCCCAACGAGGAGCCTCGAAACTTCCAACATGGACAGCTGAGGGTCACAGTCCAGACTAGCTGGGCTCCATATCCAACAGATGCTCCCCTCTCCTCCCTCCCTCCCTCCCTACCTACCTCCCTCCCTCCCTACCTACCTACCAACCAACCACCACTGACCTGTCTCACCTCAGCTCCCCAGCGGGAAAAGTTGTATGGAGTGAGCCAGCACACAGACAGACACACAGGAAGGCAGACGGACAGACGGACAGACAGGCAGACAGACAGACAGGCAGACAGGCAGACAGACAGGCAGACAGACAGGCAGACAGACAGACAGACAGGCAGGCAGGCAGACAGACAGACAGACAGACAGGCAGGCAGGCAGGCAGACAGACAGACAGACAGACAGACAGACAGACAGACAGACAGATAGGCAGACAGGCAGACAGAGAGACAGGCAGGCAGACGGACAGACAGACGGACGGACAGGCGGAGGGAGGGAGGGAGGGAGGGACAGGTTCCTCCGCCGGCCTCAGTTTTCTCGTAGACAAAAATAGCAGAGTGACGGACAGCAGACAGCCCTGACCGACTGTCCCCGCCGAGACACAACCTCAACAAAGACACGACCGGACCGGGACGGCCGCCTCACCTGAATCGGGGGGAGTCCTTCAGACATTCCTCGAAATCCACGGTGATCTTCATGTTGTCCCGCAAGCGCCCCCGTCACTCAAAACCCGCTGTAATCCGGGCGGCGCGTCCCGCAGGCGGAGTCCGATACGGCGCTCCGGCGCTCCGCTCCGATACGACGACAAAAACGCGTCCGTTCAACCATCCACGACCCGGCGGCAGAGGTCTGTCTAACCCGCCGCGACGGAGGAGCACCAGGCGGGGAAAGAGGAGCAGCCCTGGCGGAGGAGGAAGGAGTCCGCTGGCTCGGTCACAGCGGCGATCTGCGCTAAGACGAAGCGTTACGAGGGACTCGCAGTTCACCAACCCGGAGCGGACAGAAGCCCCGCCTCTTCGCTCCTCTCGACCAATCAGAGCTGTCGCGGCTAAACCCCCCCCCTCACCAAAGAGCGGAAGAATGGAACAGAGTAGAATCTGATAAAATACAGTAGAATAGAACAGACTATTAAACTAGAATACAGTAGAATAGAACAGACTATAATAAACTAGAATACAGTAGAATACAACAGACTATGATAAACTAGAATACAGTAGAATACAACAGACTATGATAAACTAGAATACAGTAGAATAGAACAGACTATGATAAACTAGAATACAGTAGAATAGAACAGACTCTGATAAACTAGAATACAGTAGAATAGAACAGACTATAATAAACTAGAATACAGTAGAATAGAACAGACTATGATAAACTAGAATACAGTAGAATAGAACAGACTACGATAAACTAGAATACTGTAGAATAGAACAGACTATGATAAACTAGAATACAGTAGAATACAGTAGAATAGAACAGACTATAATAAACTAGAATACAGTAGAATAGAACAGACTATGATAAACTAGAATACGGTAGAATAGAACAAACTATGATAAACTAGGATACAGTAGAATAGAACAGACTATAATAAACTAGAATACAGTAGAATAGATCAGACTATGATATACTAGAATACTGTAGAATAGAACAGACTATGATAAACTAGAATACAGTAGAATAGAACAGACTATGATAAACTAGAATACAGTAGAATAGAACAGACTATAATAAACTAGAATACAGTAGAATAGAACAGACTATGATAAACTAGAATACAGTAGAATAGAACAGACTATGATAAACTAGAATACAGTAGAATAGAACAGACTATAATAAACTAGAATAGAACAGAGTAGAATACAATAGTAAGTCAATTTTATTTGTATAGCCCAATAATAATAATGATAATAATGATAATAATAATACATTTTGCTTGTGGGCGCCTTTCAGAGCACAAGCAAAACAAAACAAGACAAGACAAAGAGCAGCAGCACTGTATCACACAGCACAAGGTCAGAACAAAGCAGGTGGACAATACAAAGTGAACACAACAGGTAAATATAAAATCACCTTCTGCACAAAACCCAGTGAAGCGTGGATCAGATGAACACGCCAGGTGAAAAGGTGCTTTTGGAGATGGGATGTGAAGGTCTTGTGGGAGACAGGTCCACAGGCGGGGGGCAGAATGATTGAAGGCTCTAGACCCCATGGTAGTCCAGCTCTAGACCCCATGGTAGTCCAGCTCTAGACCCCACGGTAGTCCAGCTCTAGACCCCATGGTAGTCCAGCTCTAGACCACACGGTAGTCCAGCTCTAGACCCCACGGTAGTCCAGCTCTAGACCCCACAGTAGTCTAGCTCTAGACCCCACGGTAGTCCAGCTCTAGACCCCACGGTAGTCCAGCTCTAGACCCCACGGTAGTCCAGCTCTAGACCCCCACGGTAGTCCAGCTCTAGACCCCATGGTAGTCCAGCTCTAGACCCCACGGTAGTCCAGCTCTAGACCCCATGGTAGTCCAGCGGGCCGGTGGTGTAGTGAGTTGGAGAGCAGAAGAGGATCTGCATGACAGCATGTTGAACTCTGCAGCACAACACACCCATGAGCAGCAGCAGACACTCCACGTATTATCATGAGCAACACAGTCACACAACAGCAGAAACACACACATGGTGCACAGCAGCTAGGGGACTGGTGGGAGGTAAAGTCTGAAACCTGAAACGTCAAAGTATTTACAGGGGTTAGCAATAACACAACAATGAGAATAGAACGAAAAATATATACACGAAAAGCTGAGAAAATGGTTGTGTATAAATATGTAAATAAATCTACTACGGTTACAACTCCTCCTACTACTACTACTACTACTACTACTACTACTACTGCTGCTGCTGCTACTACTGCTACTACTACTACTGCTACTACTGCTACTACTGCTACCACTACTACTACTACTACTACTACTGCTACTATTGCTACTGACGCTACTACTACTGCTACTACTACTACTACTACTGCTACTATTGCTACTGACGCTACTACTACTACTACTACTGCTACTACTGCTACCACTACTACTACTACTACTACTACTACTACTGCTACTATTGCTACTGACACTACTACTACTGCTACTATGATTACTCCTACTACTACCACACCTACTACTACTATTACTGCTACTAATACTACCACTACCACTTCTACTGCTACTGCTACTACCTACTACTAGTGCTACTTCTATTTCTGCTACTAATACTACCACCACTACTAGTATTACTACTATTACTACTGCTGCTGCAATTACTACTACTACCACTACTAATACTACCACGTCTTCTACTGCTACTACTACTACTACTACTACTTCTATTTCTGCTACTACTACTACCACCACTACTAGTATTAGTACTACCACTACTAGTATTAGTACTACCAACACTGCTTTGCTCTGTCCCCCGTGCAGCCCTGAGCCTCTCGGATCACTGCCTGATCCGTCTTATCCCGGCCTACAGGCGCAGACTGAAACCTGCGAAGTGTGTGAGCTCCAGGCCTGCCTCGCCGGCACTGACTGCAGTGTTTCTGAGGCTGCATCGACAGACCGGGACGAACTTACTGACGCTGTGACATCTTACACCAGCTCTTATGAGGCCATGTGTGTGCCCGCCGAAACCTTCTGTACCTTTAACAACAGTAAGCCCTAGTTCTCAGCAAAGCCCAGGCAGCTTCGTCAGGCCAAAGAGGAGGCCCACAGGGGTGGAGACAGGATCCGGTACCACCAAGCCAGAAATACACTCACAAAGGAGAGCAGAGGGGCAAAAAGGTGCTACTCTGAAAAATTGAAAGAACAAACAAACCAGGATTTCTGCCAACGATCCATCATCAGTCTGGAGAGGTGAGAAGGACATTACACCCCGGCGCAGTGATGGGGGACACTGTGCTGTCGGAGGTGCCGTCCCTCCGATGAGACGTGAGGTGCTGACTCACTGGGCTCATTAAAGACCCCATGCCACATATCACAAAGAGTAGGGGGTCCCCCAGAGTCCTGGCAAAATGCCCAACCTGGCTCTCTCCATCTGGCCACCTCATCTTCCCCTCATGTAACTGGATGACTCAGTGACTCCTCCCTCTCCACCTCGAGCTGATGTGTGGTGAGCGTTCTGGCACAAGATGGCTGCCATGCATCACCCAGGTGGTGCTGCACATTGGTGGTGGTTGAAGTGAGTCAATGTGAAGCACTTTGGGTATGTAGAAAAGAGCTATATAAAAGTAATGATTGTTATATTATTATTATTATTATTATTATAATTACCACCTACAGGAGCCCACCCCCCCCCACACTGCAGGGACCCATCAACTGGCTGACGACCTAAATGGGTCTTATTGCAGGTTTGAAATGCAAACCTTCACACCCCTCACCCTCCCCAGCCACAGTACACAACCAACTGCACCCCCTGTCAGCCCCTCTCCCCTCCCCACCGAAACCCCACCCGCACTCAGGATCTGTGTTGAGGGCACGTGCCAGCTCGTCCAGAGACAGAAAACCAGGAGGGCACCGGGCCCGGATGGCGTGTCACCCACCTGTCTGAAGAGTCTGTGCTGACCAGCTGGCCCCCATTTCCACCCTGACCTTCAACAGATCACAGTCCCCTCCTGCTTCAAGAGCTCCACTATCATCCTGGTCCCCGAGAAACCCTGTATCACAGGATTAAATGACTAAAGGCCCGTTGCCCTAACGTCTGTGGTCATGAAATCCTTCGAGAGACTGGCGTTGGCCCACCTGAAGGAAATCCCAGACCCCTGCTAGACCCCCTGAAGTTTGCCTACCAAGCAAACAGGATGATACAGTCAACATGGGATTGCAGTACATCTTCCAACACCTCAACTCCCCAGGGACATACACAACGGTCCCGTTTGTGGACCTCAGCTCAGCGTTCAACACCATCGTCCCAGATATCCTCCACTCTAAACTCACCCAGCTCACTGTACCAGCGCCTGTATATTAAAAACTTCCTGACAGACAGGAGGAGCTGGTGAGGCTGAGAAAATCACATACAGCACCCGGACAATCAGCACTGGCGCCCCCCAGGGATGTGTGCTCTCCCCTCTAATCTTCTCCCTCTTCACAAATAACTGCACCTCAGGTGACCCGTCTGTTAAACCCCTGAAGTTTGTGTACAACACAACCATCATCTGCCTTATCCAGGATGGTGACGAGTCTGCATATAGATGGGAGGTTGATCAGCTGGCCCTCTGGTGTGGCCATAACAACCTGGAGCTGAACACGCTCAAGACAGTGGAGATGACAGTGGACTTCAGGAGGAGCCCCCCAATACCACCCCCCCTCCACCATACTCAACAGCACGGTATCTATGGTGAAAACCTACAGATTTCTGGGTCCTACATCTCCCAGGACCTAAGGTGGACATCCAACATAGACTCAATCATCAAAAAGGCCCAGCAGAGGCTGAACTTTCTCCACCGGCTCAAGAAGTTCAACCTGCCTCAGGAACTGCTGATCCAGTTCTACACTGCAATAATCCAGTCTGTCCTCTGCACATCCACCACTGTCTGGTCTGGATCAGCCACCAAACAGGACAGGGACGGACTACAACAGACAGTTTAGGTCTGCAGAGAAACTCATTGGTGCCAATCTGCCCTCCATTCAGGACTTATACACCTCCAGACTCAGGAGATGGGCAGGCAACATCACTGCAGGCCCATCACACCCTGGTCACAACCTGTTCCCACTCCTCCCCTCTGGTAGGCGCTACAGAGCACTGAACCCCAAAACAACCAGATATAAAAACAGTTTCTTTCCACAGGCTGTCATTCAAATGAACACTTAATACTGTCAA
>NC_079213.1:113534920-113569920 GCF_029633865.1 Lampris incognitus
GACTAACTGTCAACTGAATTTCAACTGTAGTAAAACTGAGCTACTCCTCATTGGCACTAAATCTACACTCTCAAAAATTAATATTTGCTAACTCCCCATTGCTGGACCCACCATACCTGTCTCATCTCAGGCTAACGGCCTTGGTGTTATCCTTGATAGTACCCGTTCTTTTTCCAGTCATATAAACAATGTCTCCCGGATTGCCTTTTTCCATCTGTGAAACATCTTCAGACTACGCCCTGCTTTAACACAGCACTCCACCTAAGTCTTAGTCACTGCTTTGGTCACATCGCGCATTGACTACTGCAATGCGATCCTGGCAGGCATCCCCAACAAACTCCACTGAATTCAAGTCATCCAGAATTCTGCAGCACCGACATGCTTAAAGTCCACTGACTATGTCTCTCCCCTGCTGATTCAATTACACTGGCTTCCTGTGTCGTGGCGGATTCATTTTAAAAATGTGTTATTAACATTCAGAGCTCTTCATAATCTATCCCCTGCTTATCTCACAGACCTCCTTCAGACTTACACTCCATCTCACTCCCTGCGGTCTTCACCAGCAGGTCCATCAAACATGTTGTTCAGTCATGCTTTCTCTAGCTCAAGCTACTACTATTACTTTCGACTGCTCCCGTTAGGGAGCGCCACAGCGGATCATCTGTCTCCATCTCTTCCCGTCCTCTGCATCTTCCTCTGTCACACCAGCCACCTGCATGTCCTCCCTCACCACATCCATAAACCTCCTCTTTGGCCTTCCTCTTCTCCTCTTCCCCGGCAGCTCCATATTCAGCATCCTTCTCCCAGTATACCCAGCATCTCTCCTCCACACGTCCACACCATCTCAATCTTGTCTCTCTTGCTTTGTCTCCAAACCGTCCAACCTGAGCTGTCCCTCTAATATAATAAATCTAACATTTCTCCAGCTCAAAGTAATCTCCAAAATTAAGTAATTTTTATCAATTGCAAAAAGTTGAACATACTTTTATCTATTCTCAGCTTGACTATTGTAACGCACTCTACTCGGGTATCAGCAAGGGCTCCCTCCACCGTCTGCAGTCGGTACAACATGTCTCTACTCGGCTCATTAGCGGGACAAGAAGGCACGTCCCCATCACTCCTGTGCTTGCCTCCCTACATTGGCTCCCTGTTATAGTTCGAGTTGATTTTGACATTTTATTGCTCACTTTGAAGGCCTTAAATGGTCTTGCTGGTACATCCATGTGTGATTTATTGACCTGGTATACGCCCTCTCGACCATTAAGGCCTACAGATGGCGCCCTGCTGGTTATTCCCAGGTCTCGGGTTTGTCACAGAGGGTGATCAGGCTTTTGCTGTTTGGGCCCCCCACACTATGGAGCTCTCTTCCTGTTGAAGTAAGACAAACCAAGTCTCTAGCTTCTTTTAAATCTCATCTTAAAACTTATGTCTTTATGAAAGCTTTTACTAATGTTTATATGTTTTTATTTATTTATACTGATTGAAAAAGAGCTCCACAGGGTTTTCCAGGTTGTGGTCTAGTTAAAGTGGTGGTCTGAGGTGGCTGATGTTCTTCATGGGACTCTGGACGGTGAATTCAGCAGCAGGCAGTCCACACAGCGGCTTAGAAGGAATAGGATAAAGTGTGAGGGGGGGTGGGGGTGGGTTGTGTAGATTTGAAAACCAGGATCGAGATTCCAGAGACCCTGGATTGAGTTATTCGGTCGCATTATTCAGCCAACTTCAGGGGAAAAAAAACATCAGTCCAACAGACACTCGTCCTTAATAACGTCATTTAATAAACAAAAATACACACATCCTTGTAATTAAGAACATGCAAATTTGAAATACAAAACCACACATGAGTCAAAGATGGTTCCTGGGCACAAACATACTGAGCAGACTGGGAATCTGCCGTTAATCTACCTGACAACACAAGTCAAACATGGAGGAATTATTGCTGAACAAAACGTGAGGCGGATTTGAGGCGATGAAAGTGCACAGGATTAAAAAGAGGAAGTGAAGCCAAATCATTCAACACAGACAGGAAGCGGCACATCCGCCGGGTGAGAACCACCGACGAGTGACGCCATCACGTCAGTCATTTCTTTCTCTCGTCTTAAATCAAGAAGAATCATTAAATTTAATCCCTCCACTTTTCTTTCTGCAACGGCGTCCCCCTGTCGTTCACGAGCTTTAAGGACAAAAAAAAGACCAAAGCGGAAGTGGGAGCAACCGCATCCGCCGTCCGTGTCCTGGGGGCGGGGCTTATGTTGTGTTCACACCAAACACGAAGCCATTTTTTCGCGAGCCGGGCGACGCGAATGACGCGAATTCATTCGCGCGAGTTGAAAATATTCAACTTGAGCGAGAAATTCGCGCTGAGATTCGTCAGAACGTAAGACATCAAGAGAACGTCAGACGTCAAGAGAACGTCAGACATCAAGAGAACGTCAAACGTCAAGAGAACGTCAGACGTCAGGAGAACGTCAGACATCAAGAGAACGTCAGTCGCCAGGAGAACGTCAGTCGTCAAGAGAACGTCAGTCGTCAGGAGAACGTCAGTCGCCAGGAGAACGTCAGTCGCCAGGAGAACGTCAGACGTCAGGAGAACGTCAGACATCAAGAGAACGTCAGTCGCCAAGAGAACGTCAGTCGCCAGGAGAACGTCAGTCGCCAGGAGAAAGTCAGACATCAGGAGAAAGTCAGACGTCAGGAGAACGTCAGTCGTCAGGAGAAAGTCAGACATCAGGAGAACGTCAGTCGCCAGGAGAGAGTCAGTCGTCAGGAGAGAGTCAGTCGTCAGGAGAACGTCAGTCGTCAGGAGAACGTCAGACATCAGGAGAACGTCAGTCGCCAGGAGAACGTCAGTCGTCAGGAGAAAGTCAGTCGTCAGGAGAACGTCAGTCATCAGGAGAACGTCAGTCGCCAGGAGAACGTCAGTCGTCAGGAGAAAGTCAGTCGCCAGGAGAACGTCAGTTGTCAGGAGAAAGTCAGTCGCCAGGAGAACGTCAGACATCAGGAGAATGTCAGTCGCCAGGAGAAAGTCAGTCGTCAGGAGAAAGTCCGTCGTCAGGAGAATCTCTATCTCCTCTCCTCTTCTCCGGGAGAGAATTCGCGGGTTCGCGTACTCGAGCCTGCTGCCAAACTCGCGCGAGTAACGCGAATAAAAACAAATGATCCCGCGATCAAACTCGCGCACGTAAAGCGACGCGAAAATTCGCTTCGCGTTTGGCGTGAACAGTGACGTCATCAGAGTAATGGCGCGGCTGTAGCGGCTTTAGGAAGAGCTGGGTGTCTGTCTGTAAAGAGGCCAAGCAAGACGGACGGACGGACACTGTTAGACGCGGGTCTCCGCTGTAGTTTTTCCAGTTGACCAGTCCTGTCCAGAAACAAGGAGAGCCACTTCATCTGACGTTGTAGTCTTACAGTGAACGTGTCTCCGCGTGTAACCACCCTGTCGTATAGGAGCGGTGGGCAGCTGCGGCGCCCGGGGACCAACTCCTGTTCTTCTTTCCATTGCCTTGCTCAGGGACACAGGCAGGAATATCAACCCTAACATTAACATGCATGTATTTATGATGGTGGGAGGAAACCCACGCAGACACGGGGAGAACATGCAAATTCCACACAGAGAGGACCTGGGATGGCCTGGGGTTCGAACCCAGGACCTTCTTGCTGTGAGGAACACTGCTAACCACTGGGCCACCCTGCTGCCGTAACAATCGGCATGAAGCATAATAAGTATTGACGAGTTTATAAAATATTTTAGCCGTTTGTCGAATGTGATCCAGTGACTAAAGCTGCTTTTCTACCACAGGGCAGATGAAACAGCCCCAGTCAAGTCAAGTCAGTTTTATCTGTAGAGCCCTGATACAGTCCTGATACAGTCCCGGTCAATTCATCAATTCTAATTATTATTAACTGATTATGATTTTATTAGTTATCCCGCCTCCAATCAGGGAGATTGTACACCTGGAACAGAAAACCAGCAGTACTGGTAGTATCTGAGGACCTGATTGAGAACCACAGATTTCAGTCATTATCAAGTTACACTCTAGCGTTATGAACACTTCAGGGTGGTTTTGCCTGCTGGTCAGATCAAGTAACGAGAAGACACTTGGGCTCAAGGAACTCGTGATGGACATTTGTGATTATTTTTCATTACTTTTTATAGACTAAATGATTAATTGAAAACATACCTGATAGATTATTCAATAATTAAATGAAAAATTAATTTTAACTAAAAAGGTTTTAATATGTCACACTTTAATACAAGGTGGTAATGTACCAGCAGACATCAGCTACATGCTGGCCCACATAGTCTGTGGTTGGTAATGTTTAATCTATTATTATTATTATCATTATTAATGTTTTCCATTGATTCTAGTCACGTCCTTTATTGGAGTCTGTTATTGCAGTCCTTCGCTGTAGCATTTATTATAGTACTGATGGCGGTATTTATCAGTCTGACAGGTGAAAACATGAGAACAGGCAGAGCGAGTGGGTGGGTTAACTAGTTAGCTAGCTAGCTAGCTAGTAGCCCTGGCTGAACATGCGCTGGGCTAACATGAAGGAGCCGTGAGATAAAGATGTTTTAAACATTAAAAAAAGATGTTTGGGTTTCTGATGACGTGTCACGCTTACGGTTTTCCATTTTGAGCAGGGTTCAACTCTTAATGGCCAATCACAAATTCAAGAGACGTACAAAAATATCAAAACACCAGCAACCTCAGAAATGATCTATTCAGCTTCCCTTCTCATTTCAAGACCACGTCCTTCTTCCGGAGCAAAACGTCTGTGTCGGATTTCAGTATGATGTCGTAATAAACCATCCATCCATCCGTCCGTCCATCATCCAAGCTGCTTATCCCAATCGGGGTCGCGGGATGCTGGAGGCTATCCCAGCAGTCACTGGGTGGCAGGCAGGGAGACACCCTGGACAGGCCACCAGGCCATCACAGGGCCCACACACTCACACCTAAGGGCAATGTAGTACAGCCGATTCACCTGACCTATATGTCTGATTCACCTGACCTACATGTCTTTGGACTGTGGGAGGAAACCGAAGCCCCCGCAGAAAACCCGCGCAGACATGGGGAGAACATGCAAACTCCACACAGAGGACGACCCGGGACGACCCCCGAGGTTGGACTACCCCGGGGCTCAAACCCAGGACCTTCTTGCTGTGAGGCGACTGCGCTAACCACTGCGCCACCGTTCCGCCTATATATAATAAATCTATAATAAACCAATCACTCTGAATATTAGATCAATATATTAGTCGCCATACTTCCTCGACATTTGAATTAACAGCCGGCCTTCAATCAGGAGTTTATCACATATTACACCCTCCTCTTCCTCAATCCTCAATTTTTAAACGCTGGTAATGATCAGGTTGATTTCAACACTTTCTACAACTGCTATTTGACATAAAATCCCCATAAATACAAAGAGCAGGGACTGACTTCAGTAGCATTGATAAAACGGCTCTTCTTCTAAACATTTCCCAGCTCCTTTGTTCCAGACACTTCAACAGACGTAACCGGATGGACTTGGTGGAATCAAGTTGTTCCAGTCTTTCGGACACCTGAGCGGGTGGGTCACCAGTAATTGAGTGGGTTTTCCCAAACGTCGTTTTTGGACTACAGTGGGGCAATGGCCGAATGGCTTTGTGAGGTCATTTCCAACTGGAGGTGGTTGCTTCGATTTCTGCACTTCCAAAAACTGCCAAAGAAACCTTGATGAAGAGACTAAACCTGACCTGCTGCTCGACAGTGGCGGCTGGTGCCACAGATTTGGGGGGGGGGGCGCAATTTAGCTTGGCGCAGCACACCTGACAGCTGCTTTAGTGTCCACACAGTCACAGCGTTAATAAGGACAGTGTAGCCTATAGATTTTATCAGGGCTCGTAGATGGTGGATGACTGACAGTTGAGTCGAGGCGTTATGGTTGACATGATTGACAGCCACGAGAATTGTCCAGTCACATTAGATCAAAAACAATTTTATTTCATAATCATTTGCATTATACAACTAAATTATATTTAACATGTATAAGTAGATTTCATCTCTTGGTATTTGAAGGGGGCGGTGCCCCAGCGCCCTCTACTGGCCAGCCGCCACTGCTGCCCAACAGGAAATTTGCCCACCTCTGGCTTTTAATAAAATATATGACAGAAAGAGTCAGTGACTCACACTGACGGTCCAGTTAGTTTCCCTCCTTCACTGGGTTCTATAGTTTGGATGGACAGAGGTGAGGCGTTCGCCAGGCCGGCTAAAACCTAAAAGTGATAGTGTGTGTGTGTGTGTGTGTGTGTGTCTGTGTGTGTCTGTGTGTGTGTGTGTGTGTGTGTGTGTGTGTGTGTGTGTGTGTGTAGCCGCACCTGTGTCACGCTCTCTCTCTCTCTCGATAAGGTTGGCTTGGCACAGAACAGGCACTGTCAGCCAGGCACCCCTCCTATTACCCATCAGCCACCCCGTGTCCTGGTGTGCCCTCCACACCCGTCAGAGTCCAAAGAACTCAACCAATAATTTCAGCTTGCCTTTCATTTACAAAAATGTTTTCTGAAAATAAAAGTTCTCAAAAAGGAAAAAAAAAAATCTAAAAGTGCTGCATTACCACTCCCCGCCACTGTGTGCTTCAGTCTGCACGGGAAACCGACAGTATTCCATGCAGACTTGAGCATGGAATACCGACAAGGTTGTTTCTCCAAAACATCTGAGAGGGATGAACCGAAACACCCTCATGAAACACAACTCTGGCACAGGAAGTCGCTCCACCCGGTCCGTGTGTCTGGACACCGGAGCAGGAGCTGGGAACCGTTAAGTCAGACAGGAGCCGCCCGTCTGTCCAGGACATCGTCCTGGTTATCAGTAGCATATGCCATCGCTGCCACCCGTGACGTCGACACGGCCTCTCCCGCCGTCTCCGAGTGAAAGCGCGTCGGCCCAGCAGAGCGTCGGCGCTGCTCGAGACCTGCCATCTGGCTCGGTCCGGTCTACGAACACAAAACACACAGGGCACTTTACCCACAAGTCAGCCCACCCTGTCTGCATCAGAGACGATGTCTTGCACCACCTACAGCACTGGGGGGGAAGTGCACGGCGGAGGGCGACTGGGAGCAACTCCACCTGATTTGAGGAATCATTTTATGCATCTGCAAGAAGGATGTAAGAGGTGGTGTGGTGGTGCTGTGTGTGTGTTTGTGTGCGTTGGCCGATAAGCAAGGCGACTCGAACCTCGTTCACACCGAGAGAGCAGCCCAGGCATGTCACGGTTTACTATTCGGCCACGTTATATAACTTGAGCCTCGCCATGAAGCCAAACTATCAATAGCTATCCAGAAGCGGTAAATACATCGTCAGCTGTCAGTTGCAGGAAGCAGATCCTTTTCTAAAGCTCCTGGGTGGAGTTCAGGTCGTGTCGGCTATATGTCGGTGGGTAAAATTCTGATATGATCTACAGCGAGTACTAATACCATCACACTGTTCGGTCCGACTCCTCAGAACAAATCTCCTCCCTCCGGCACCGCTCACACCACGCGGGCCCTCCACCCTCGTCACATGAAACCGGGCGATGCCCAGAAACAAACCGCCCGCTTCACTTTTCAGGACTTCACACTTCTTTCACAAAAAGGTGCTGACTGGGAGCGGTGGAGCAGGAAGTAGCCATCATAATAATAATAAAAAAACAAAACACATGTGAACCTCGCCCCCTTTACCCAGCAGCCTCTCTGTCCTAAACGGGGAGGCCTCTGTGGAGGTTTTCCACCAGCTTCTGAAAAGCCACGAGACAGACGAACAGACCGAGAGAGGTGAGAAGAGAAGAAGAAGAAGAAGAAGAAGGAGGAGGAGGAGGAGGAGGAGGAGGAGGAGAGCCCCGGCTGATTGGTCTGTTTTTTGACAGTCTTGGGGGAGGGGGGGGGTCTGTAAATCTTCCTTCCGGAATAAGATTTGTAAATTCCTTGTAGCGTCGACGGTTTGGTAAAGGAGGAGGAGGAGGAGAAAGGGGGGGGGGTCTTGGCAACAAAGGAGGACACCGACGGGGTCTGCAAATCTTTTGTTTTTGTGCCGCAACACTTGTGGGAGTGAAAAGTAGCTGAAGAACATTTCTAGAGTTATGTGGGAGGGTTGTATTGCTGTCTGCAGGAGCAACAGACACACACCGGTGAGCAGGGGGGGGGGGAGTTACTGGCTGTTATACTGAGGAAGCTGCTATGGGTGGTGAGGTGGTGTCTGCTTTATGGTTCAGCACAGGAACACAGGGAGCAGCAGCGCCATCTGTCTGTCTGGAGGACACATGAGCCGAGACACACCGTGAACACACAGCAGGCGGCGAGGAACCTTCTCTAAGAGTCCAGAGAGTCAGCTAGAGAGACAGACACAGAGAGAGAGAGACAGAGAGAGAGAGAGAGACAGAGAGAGAGAGAGAGACAGAGAGACAGACACAGAGAGACAGACACAGAGAGAAACACAGAGAGAGAGACAGACACACAGAGAGACAGACACAGAGAGAGAGAGAGAGAGAGAGAGAGAGAGAGAGAGAGAGAGAGAGAGAGAGACAGAGAGAAACACAGAGAGAGAGACAGACACACAGAGAGACAGACACAGAGAGACAGACACAGAGAGAAACACAGAGAGAGAGACAGACACACAGAGAGACAGACACAGAGCGAGAGAGACACAGAGAGACAGACACAGAGAGAGAGACAGACACACAGAGAGACAGACACAGAGAGAGAGAGAGAGAGAGAGAGAGACAGACACAGAGAGACAGACACAGAGAAACACAGAGAGAGAGACAGACACACAGAGAGACAGACACAGAGAGAGAGAGAGAGAGAGAGAGAGAGAGAGAGAGAGAGACAGAGAGAGACAGAGAGACAGAGAGAGAGAGAGAGAGAGAGAGAGAGAGAGAGACAGAGAGAGACAGAGAGACAGAGAGAGACAGAGAGACAGACACAGAGAGAGAGATGAGTCATATTTGATGATTTAATGTACAGTACACTGGGCTGACTAAACCGGTCCAGAAAACTGGATGTCATTTAGCTCAACATCTACCACCCAACACACTCCTACTCCTCCTCCTCCTCCTCCTCCATGCTCTGACAATTACTAATTGTTTAAGACATTCTACTAATGAGTAGATGAAACAGTAGAGTAACGTACTCCAGGTTTCAGGCAACTAACTAGTCAGTTGTCTACTGACCTCCCTCACTTCCAGTCATCTGCACACAGCCTCCTCTCAGGTGCCATAGAAAGCGTGGCCTGCTGTCCTACGACGACACGTGAGAGCCTGCAGTACTCGTCTTGAAATTTACAGCAAGTGCTGTTGATACCCACACAGTTTTCTTTTTTGGACCCCCCCCCTTTTCTCCCTAATTGTACTTGGCCAATCACCCCACTCTTCTGAGCCGTCCCGGTCTCTGCTCCGCCCCCTCTGCTGATCCAGGAGGGCTGCAGACTACCACATGCCTCCTCCCATACATGTGGAGTCACCAGCCGCTTCTTTTCACCTGGCAGTGAGGAGTTTCACCAGGGGGACGTAGCGCGTGGGAGGAGCACGCTATTCCCCCCAGTTCCCCCTCTACCCTGAACAGGCGCCCCGACCGATCAGAGGAGGCGCTAGTGCAGCGACCAGGACACACACCCACATCCGGCTTCCCACCCGCAGACACGGCCAATTGTGTCTGTAGGGGCGCCCGACCAAGCCGGAGGTAACACGGGGATTCGAACCGGCGACCCCCGTGTTGGTAAGCAACTGAATAGACCGCTACGCCACCCAGACGCCCCCATTGCAAATCTCATGTCGACACTGCAGATCCTCAGGTGTTGGACCGTTAGCTAAGGTTCATTAGCTTGAGCCTGATTTTAATGATGTAAGAGAAACACCCCATTAGAGTCATGTATACGTTAGTGTTTACCCGCTGGAACATGTGACTCACCTTTACATTTTCATGAAAGGTCAATAGATTTACATGTTTGACAGAAGGGCTGATATTCAGAACCATGGTCCCCCCCCCCCCCTCCCAGTACTGCTAGTCTTCTATTCTGTCAGGTACTCTTTCTATCGGATCAGGGAAGTTTTAGACCCCGGTACAACAGGGGACATGTTGGACTACCTGGTGGGACAGAAAACCAGCAGATCGGGGGGACCTGAGGACTGAGTGGAGAACCAGTGATTCTGAACAGAGCGAGTCATAAAACTTTTAATGTCGTGCCACCTACGCAAGAAGACTTTTACCCAAACTCTGACACACTCGACATTTGTCCATCATCGCCTAGAATCTGTCTCACCCTCCTGCGGCGGGTCCACACTGATGTCCTCCGTTTCCTCCCCCTCCTCCCTCACTTGTTCACTCGCCTCCTCTGAGTCGTCCCTCATCTCCTCGTCTTCGTCTTCGTCTTCCTCATCCAGCTCGCTGGCGATGAGCTGGCGGGCCAGCTTGATGTTCAGGCCCTCGTTGTAATGCATCTTCCTCATCATCTGGAACTGCTTCTTCTTGGCTGCGGAGACATGGGGGACGTCTTTAGAACTGGACCTGAAGTGGTCCTAAAACATTTGACCAGGGGACCTCACTTGCTTTACAATGCAGTAACTGCATTGTCAAAGAGACATTGAAGTTCGAATAAAACCATAAATAAACACAAAAACAATAAAATAAGCCTGTGTGGCTCATTCAGGAATATCAGCATGTCCACATCTTTCAAACATTCAGTTGACTGTCAAACCCACAGCCGACCGGATCTGCTCAGGGACAATCCTGGTTTACTAGCTGGTTTAACTCGTTAAGAGGCAGCAGTGGCTTACTGGTCGGCACCGCTGCCTCATAGCGAGGGGGTTCTGTGTGGAGCTTGCATGTTCTCTCCATGTCAGCACTGGTCTCCTCCCACCATCCAAACGGCCTACATGTTCGGTGAATGGGGATCTCTACGTTGCCCGTAGGTGTAAATGGTGTGAGACAATGTGTATGTGTGGATCCTGTGATTGACAGGTGACCTGTCCAGGCTGAATGGAGTCTATCCCAGCATGCCTTAGGCTGGGTGACCCTGAATTGGATTAAGCAGTTATAGATGATGGATGTATGATAGGATGGAATTCGTTATGAACTACCACTACTACTACTACCACTACTACTACTACTACTATTGTTACTACTACTACTGTTACTACTACTACTACTACTATTGCTACTACTACTACTACTACTACTACTACTTCTTTCGGCTGCTCCCGTTAGGGGGCGCCACAGTGGATCATCCGTTTCCATCTCTTCCTGTCCTCTGCATCTTCCTCTGTCACACCAGCCACCTGCATGTCCTCCCTCACCACATCCATAAACCTCCTCTTTGGCCTTCCTCTTCTCCTCTTCCCTGGCAGCTCCATATTCAGCATCCTTCTCCCAATATACCCAGCATCTCTCCTCCACACATGTCCAAACCATCTCAATCTTGTCTCTCTTGCTTTGTCTCCAAACCGTCCAGCCTGAGCTGTCCCTCTAATATACTCGTTCCTAATCCTGTCCTTCTTCATCACTCCCAATGAAAATCTTATCATCTTCATCTCTGCCACCTCCAGCTCCACCTCCTGTCTTTTCATCAGTGCCACTGTCTCCAAACCATACAACATAGCTGGTCTCACTACCATCTTGTAAACCTTCCCTTTAACTCTTGCTGGTACCCTTCACTCCTTCACTTCACTTCAGTCTAGGAGACTGAAGAGGTCACGTAGATGAGTGATGAAACGTATCTGTCAATAGACGTAGTGTCCAGAGGAACTGACTCAACCTCCTTTCATTTTCTGACCTGGATTATTGAGCATGCATAAAGACACCTCCATGCCTCCACAGGTACTATGTCATCTGGACCAGCTGCCTTTCCACTCTTCATCCTCTTCACAGCTGCCCTCACTTCCTCCTTGTTAATCCACTGCACTTCCTGATTCACTATCCCTACATCATCCAACCTTCTCTCTCTCTTATTCTCTTCATTCATCAGCTCCTCAAATTACTCCTTCCTCCTTCTCAGCACACTCTCCTCACTTGTCAGCACATTTCCATCTCTATCCTTGATCACCCTAACCTGCTGCACATCCTTCCCAGCTTGGTCCCTCTGTCTAGCCAGTCGGTACAAGTCCTTTTCTCCTTCCTTAGTGTCTAACCTGTCATACAGCTCACCATACACCTTTTCCTTTACCTTCACCACCTCTCTCTTCACTTTACGCTGCATCTCCCTGTCGACTTTCTTCATCTCTCTGATTATCCCACTTCTTCTTTGCCAACCTCTTCCTCTGTATACTTTGCTGTACTTTCTCATTCTTGGTCATACAAAGGTCAGACGCACACTGAACAAACATGCTGTGTTCATGTGGTCACAGAACAGAGCACGTGGATGTGGTAAAGGGAACAGTCGTCTGTATATGTGGTAAAGGGAACAGTCGTCTGTATATGTGGTAAAGGAACAGTCGTCTGTATATGTGGTAAAGGGAACAGTCGTCTGTATATGTGCAAACATATACATGTATGTGTCTTGTGTCTTGTGTCTTGTGTGTAAGCGTGTATGTTTGTATGTGTCTGAGTGGGGGCACAACGCCTGTGGGTGTGTGTGTGTATGAACCTTGTTCTTCAGGAGTTAGCTCTTCCTCCTCTTCACTGCTCTCCTCTTCCTCCTCCTCCTCATAAAGCGAGGCTCTGAGCCTTCTGCTGCTGCAAGCCTAGAGAGAGAGAGAGAGAGAGAGAGAGAGAGAGAGGGAGAGGGAGGGAGAGAGAGAGAGAGAGAGAGAGAGAGGGAGAAAGAGAGAGAGAGGGGGGGGGAGCGAGAGAGAGAGAGAGAGAGAGAGAGAGAGAGAGAGAGAGAGAGAGAGAGAGAGAGAGAGAGAGAGAGAGAGAGAGAGAGAGAGCGAGAGAGAGAGAGAGAGAGGTGTTGACATGTGTTATTATCAGTCTTACGTGTGGTGTTGCGGCTGTCTGCTTTGGTGATACTGTATTCTACTGTGTTCATCTCAATGACGCTGAGAGAGGAAGAGAGGGAGGAGGAGGAGGAGGAGGAGGAGGAGGAGGAAGAGAGACAGACCCAGGCTGACAGAGACAAACAGACTAGAAGGAGACAGGCAGAATGAGAGAACAACAGACTGACAGACAGACAGAGACACACACACATACATATACACATCAAAACCAAACAGAGATTTGAATGGACGACTCCAGAGCTACTGGATGAAAAACCAAACAGGAACCCAAACCCAGATGAGGGACAGAGGACAGAACAGACCTAGTCTAGTCTACAAACACCTTTTACCGTACATTCTTTTTTTGTTGTTGACCCCCCCCCCTTTTCTCCCCAATTGTATCCAGCCAATTACCCCCCTCCTCTGAGCCGTCCCGGTCTCTGCTCCACCCCCTCCACCGATCCGGGGAGGGCTGCAGACTACCACATGTCTCCTCCCATACATGTGGAGTCACCAGCCGCTTCTTTTCACCTGACAGTGAGGAGTTTCACCAGGGGGGACGTAGCACGTGGGAGGATCACGCTATTCCCCCCAGTTCCCCCTCCCCCCCCTGAACAGGCACCCCGACTGACCAGAGGAGGCGCTAGTGCAGCAACCAGGACACATACCCACATCCGGCTTCCCACCTGCACACACTGACAATTCACCCTTCGCTAAGCCACGCCCCCGACACGCAGACTGGCCAGTCACAGCGCAGCATAGGACGGGCTCCGACAGCGGTCCGACACGCTCATGGCGGCGCTCCGTTGACTCCGATGCAAAAGTTTCAGGTTTTCTTCATGTTCGGGCTGGTTTTGTGGACTTTTAGCTAGTTATGGTTAAGCGTTGTGCCGGGGGCACTTGTAACAGTGACACTCGTTACCCGGGGAGGTTGGAAGGAGGTGTACGTTTCCAAAACCAGAATCAAACCCTGCAAAGTGTAGGCTGTGAATAAAGCTATGTGGACGTCCTCAAATCCAGTTGAACCCCTCAAGGATCAACGAGCACAGCTTTGTCTGCTCCAAGGTAAGTAAACACTTTTATTAACTGCAAAATAATGTTAAAGCTTGACGGACTTAGCAACAGTAACTAAGGGGGCGGGGCTTAGCGAAAGGTGAATTGTGTCTGCAGGGATGCCCAATCAAGCAGGAGGTAACACGGGGATTCGAACCAGCGACCTCCGTGTTGGCAGGCAACGGAATAGACCGCTACGCCACCAGGATGCCCGATATAGGAATTTTAAGACCGATACCGATTTCAATATTTGGGAATTTAAAAATCTGATAATGATATATCAGCCAATATCCCCACGACCCTGACAGCAGGATAAGCTGAATGGATGGATGGATGGATGGATGGATGGACATTACTTAAAGATTTTCCCTAACATTTTTTATGCAGTTATTTAAGTCCTCACCAAGATAACGACATAACGCAGTTTAAAAATAAACTTGTTCCATTGTCACGAACAGCACCTAATTCTGTCCCTAACCATCTCATACCATGCAGTAAACTGATAGTGACCTGGAGTAAATGCTGCTGTTGAACGCACCCAATACTACACGACAGTCTGCAACAAGGACCTGGGACTTTGGGATTTCACGCTACGCGTTTGAAAGAGAAGCTAGATATCTTTGTTTGGCTACCAAGCCATGTTAGATACGTGTTCAGCTAATGTTTATTTACGTGTCCCCTCTGGTTTAATCATTTCCAATGCACCGACTGTAGCTACAGACATGTGAGTCGTAAGTCAAGTCAAGTTTATTTATATAGCACATTTTAAACAACCACAGTTGAACCAAAGTGCTGCACAAGCTTAAAATACAATATAAAATAAGTGACGCAAATGAATATAAACATATATGTAAAGAAGACATAATAAAATAAAGAATATAAAATGTAAACAATAAAACATAAGAGTAAAAACATATTTCCACAATAAAATCAGTGTCAAGCTCAACTTGAATTGAATGCCAGCGAGAAGAGGTGGGTCTTTAACCACGATTTAAAAGTCTCTGGGGTCTGAGCAGATCTTATGTGTACTGGTAAGTTGTTCCAGAGATCAGGGGCAGAAGCCGCTGCAAAGGCTCTGTCGCCCCTATTCTTAAGCCTGGATCTGGGAACATGTAGGAGCATCTGGTTTGTTGACCTGAGTGTTCTGACTGGTGTACGATGATGTATGAGCTCAGATAAATAAGATGGTGCCAGCCCATTTAAAGAGTAATAAAATCTTAAACTGAATCCTAAAACAGACAGGAAGCCAATGAAAGGAGGCCAGTACAGGCGTTACGTGATCACGTCGTTTCTTTCCTGTCAGAAGGCGAGCAGCTGCATTTTGTACGAGCTGCAGGCAACGAAGCGACGACTGAGCTACACCAACATACAATGAATTACAATAATCCAAACGAGAGGTAATAAATGCATGAATTACCCTTTCAAGATCATTTGGAGGGAGATAGGCCTTTACTTTTCCCAGAAGTCGTAATTGAAAAGAAAACAACTTGTTTTGACTACTGAGCTTATTTGTTTATCAAAGTTAAAAGAGCTGTCAAAAATCACCCCAAGATTCCCAACAGAAGAGTGACTGTAGGAAGCTAAAGGGCCAAGAGTGCTATCATAACCATCCAGAAGATCAGCTTGTCCATATACAATACTTTCAGTCTTATTTTGATTTAGTTTCAGGAAATTTAACTCCATCCATGTTTTGACATCCTTTAAACAACTCAACAAAGCCTGTATAGAATCTCTGCTGTTTGTTTTTATAGGCAGATAGATTTACAAATCATCAGCAAAAAAATGAAAAGACATATGTTTTTTTTTAAAAATGGACCCCAAGGGCAGCATATACAATGAGAAGAGAATGGGGCCCAAAATGGAGCCTTGGGGGACCCCACAGTTAAGTGGGGCCGCAGCTGAAGAAAATTGGTCTATATGGACAGAAAAGCTTCTATCTGACAGGTAAGACTTGAACCATTCTAGGACAGTACCTTTAACGCCTATACATAGCTCAAGACTTGATAAAAGAATATTATGGTCAACCGTGTCGAAGGCAGCAGTCAGGTCCAAAAGCACCAGAACAGCAGAGTTCCCAGAGTCCACAGTTAAAAGAAGATCATTAAAAACTCTTAAAAGGGCTGTTTCAGTGCTGTGGCGTGATTTGAAACCAGGCTGAAACTTTTCACAAATACCATTAATTTCTAGGTGCGTTTGTAATTGTACATAAACTGCTTTCTCTACGACTTTTGAAAGAAAAGGCAGCTTAGAAATTGGCCTAAAATTAGAAAGAACAGAGGGATCAAGATTACTCTTTTTGATGAGGGGCTGTACTACAGCATGTTTGAAAGCAGCAAGAACACAGCCTGAGAGAAGAGAGGTGTTTATCAAATTTACAATACAAGAACCAACAGTGGTAAAAACATCCTTTAACAGTCTGGGTGGAATACTGTCAAGGGGGCAATGTGAAGGCCTCAAATGGTTAACTACCTCAGATATAAAGGAGAGGGACACGGGCTCAAACTGCTCTAAGAAAGCTGGGCACATAGAATAAACAGCAGGATCTGAGGCCGAAGAAGATGGTGAGGCCCTAATAGCAGAGATCTTATCTGTCAAACTTTAAGAAATTCTTCACAGAGCGTGGGTGTTGGCACGGTGCAAGGAGAATCACATGGATTTATAAGAGAGTTAATAGTATTAAAAAGAACCTGGGGCCTATGACAATTGTTGGACACAAGGTTCGATAGAAACTGTGTTTTTGCAGATTTAATGGCGCTCTGGTACTCTGATAAGCAGTCTCTTAGAATGCCTAAGGAGACATGACGTTTGTCTTTCTTCCACTTTCTCTCAGCACATCTACATGTGCGTCTAAGAGTGAGAGTGGTGTCACTGAGCCATGGCTCTGTCACTGGTTTAGGGTGTTTGGTTGCAGCAGGAGCAACCAAGTCCAGTATGTCAGTGCAGGTAGAGTTAAAAAGAGTGGTAATGTCATCAGCACTGAGATTACAAGAGTCATCCAGGGTGTGAAGCATAGAATCTTTAAAAGCAACAGAAAACTCAGACGCCATCAAAGGGTTAATAGTGGGCAGGGAGCGTGCAGGGAGCATGCCGGGGCACGCGATTCAAAGGCAGCATCACAGTAAATAACACAGGCAAATGGTCCGACATACATGTATCACATATTTCAGTGATGCATACACTTAAACCAAAGGCCAACACAAGGTCCAGTGTCGCAGATATAGTTTTCACTGATTCATTTAGGCAGAATAAGTTAAATGCCAGAGTTTAACCGCTCAGTAACATCAGCGATCTTGCACTGATAAACATGTTATTAGCTTGCTTTGTGGCTACCGAATTTAGCAATGGACAGCGTTATAAGCTGCTTTAGGCGATGTTGCCAGAGATTTTTTAGAAGCAATGAGGGAGGGGCGTCAGGGTAGCGTAGCGGTCTCTTCCGTCGCCTACCAATACGGGGATCGCCAGTTCGAATCCACGTGTTGCCTCCAGCTTGGTCGGGGATCCCTACAGACACAATTGGCCGTGTCTGCGGGTGGGAAGCCGGATGTGGATATGTGTCCTGGTCGCTGCCCTAGCGCCTCCTCTGGTCGCTCGGGGTGCCTGTTCGGGGGGCGATAGCGTGATCCTCCCACGTGCTACATCCCCCTGGCGAAACTCCTCACTGTCAGGTGACAAGAAACGGCTGGTGAGTCCACATGAATCGGAGGAGGCATGGGGTAGTCTGCAGCCCTCCCTGGATTGGCAGAGGGGGTGGAGCAGCGACTGGGACGGCTCGGAAGAGTGGGGTAACTGTCTGGATACAATTGGGGAGAAAGGGGGGGGGATAAATAGAAATAAATAAAAGAAGTGACGAGGGAGAAATGATAGGACCGCTGTTTGTTTACTAGCCAGACCTGCCACACTGTTTCATAAATAAACCTACAGTCAAGTTTGTCAGTAGCTTAGCCTACACCACCCAACTGTCGGTACCGGCTCTCACGTTACTGCAGCAAACCAGCCGTGGCTGACATGAATGTTGTCAGGCTTATTTAGGCCAAGAGGCCAAGTGATGGGGGGTATTTCTCATGATTCAAGTAATGTATTTCACGTGACAATTATCAGCTCACCATGAACACAGGTGACCTCCGTTGTGGGCTATTCTGCATCGCGGTGGTGTTAGTTTTAAGTTGGTATTCGACAGACATTCACTCCATATCCAGCGGCTTCTTCTCAGTTTCACCCGATGTTGGCAGTATGTGGACGGTTAGCTCACCTCCGAGCGCCCTCTCTTAACCGCAGGAGACGCCGCTGGATGCGGAGTGAACGTCTGTCAAATATCTAACTTAAAACTGACTTGTCTGCGGTCTGCTCTGCTCAACCCTGCTTGGGTTAGCGGACCGTCGTGGTTTGTGGTGTCGCCAACAGTGGAGTCGCAAACTACACAACGTCAATCTTCCGTCTCCGCATTTCTTTTTTATTTGTCATTTATCAGCCGATACCGATTTATCGGCCAGGCTCTAACTAACAGAAAGTCTGGACTTAAAGCAGATATCAAAAAGCTCTCATATGCTGGTATAGCTGTACAGGGACTGACCGGTTCGTTTGCCTAAAAAGCTGCTTTGACAAACCACTATTGCTCTGATGGACACGGGATTTACTTCTTCCCGTGTCTCCCATCCTCAAGAGATCAACCAGGGGAAGACAAAACAACAGCAGCATCACTAAATTCGCAGATGACACCACAGTGATCGGCCTACTAAGTGACAGTGATGGGAGGGCCTATAGGAGGGAAGTGGAAGCCTTAACCATATGGTGCCATGATAACAACCTCTGACTAAATGTCAGTAAGCCCAAAGAAATCACTGTTGACTTTAGAAAACCAGAGACGAGCACATTCCCGTTTCCATCAACGGGTCATCTGTTGAAGTTGTAGACAGTTTTAGATGTCTCAGTCTGCACATCACAGACTCCCTCACATGGTCTCTCAACACCAACTGCATCCTGAAGAGGGCACAGCAGAGTCTAGACGTCTACCTCAGTGCCATGGAGTGTGTTGAAGGCTGTATCACAGGCTGGTTTGGCAGCCTGACTGCTCAGGACTGCAGACTGCTGCAAAGGACTGCAGAGACAGCAGCAAAAATCAATGGCGTGGAACTACCCCACCTTCATAACATTTACACCACTCGCTGCAAAGGACTGCAGAGACAGCAGCAAAAATCAATGGTGTGGAACTACCCCACCTTCATAACATTTACACCACTCGCTGCAAAGGGAAAGCCCAAAGCATCATGCAGGACACCAGCCACCCCGCTTATGTTCTGTTCTCCCTCCTTCCATCTGAAAAACATTACCGGAGCATCAACTCACACACCACCCGTCTCAGTAAGAGTGTCTTCCCACGGGCAGTCAGGCTGCTGGACAGCTGACACACCCACATGCACCTTACATGTTGTGTTAGCCTGTACTCTATATTGTGTATATAATGTATGTATTCACTGTGCACAGGTGGGGGTTTTTTGAGGATGGTGTGTCCTTGTGTCCCTTGTGTTAAGGCAAGGAGAGATGGTGTGTCCTCATTTCCCTTGTGTTAAGGCAGGGAGAGATGGTGTGTCCTCGTGTCCCTTGTGTTAAGGCAAGGAGAGATGGTGTGTCCTTGTGTCCCTTGTGTTAAGGCAAGGAGAGATGGTGTGTCCTCATTTCCCTTGTGTTAAGGCAGGGAGAGATGGTGTGTCCTCGTGTCCCTTGTGTTAAGGCAGGGAGAGATGGTGTGTCCTCGTGTCCCTTGTGTTAAGGCAGGGAGAGATGGTGTGTCCTTGTGTCCCTTGTGTTAAGGCAAGGAGAGATGGTGTGTCCTCGTGTCCCTTGTGTTAAGGCAGGGAGAGTTGGTGTGTCCTCGTGTCCCTTGTGTTAAGGCAGGGAGAGATGGTGTGTCCTTGTGTCCCTTGTGTTAAGGCAGGGAGAGATGGTGTGTCCTCGTGTCCCTTGTGTTAAGGCAGGGAGAGATGGTGTGTCCTTGTGTCCCTTGTGTTAAGGCAAGGAGAGATGGTGTGTCCTCATTTCCCTTGTGTTAAGGCAGGGAGAGATGGTGTGTCCTCGTGTCCCTTGTGTTAAGGCAAGGAGAGATGGTGTGTCCTTGTGTCCCTTGTGTTAAGGCAAGGAGAGATGGTGTGTCCTCGTGTCCCTTGTGTTAAGGCAGGGAGAGATGGTGTGTTCTTGTGTCAAGGCAGGGATAGATGGTGTGTCCTCGTGTCCCTTGTGTTAAGGCAAGGAGAGATGGTGTGTCCTCGTGTCCCTTGTGTTAAGGCAGGGAGAGATGGTGTGTCCTCGTGTCCCGTGTGTTAAGGCAGGGAGAGATGGTGTGTCCTCGTGTCCCTTGTGTTAAGGCAGGGAGAGATGGTGTGTCCTCGTGTCCCTTGTGTTAAGGCAGGGAGAGATGGTGTGTCCTCGTGTCCCTTGTGTTAAGGCAGGGAGAGATGGTATGTCCTCGTGTCCCTTGTGTTAAGGCAAGGAGAGATGGTGTGTCCTCGTGTCCCTTGTGTTAAGGCAGGGAGAGATGGTGTGTCCTCGTGTCCCTTGTGTTAAGGCAGGGAGAGATGGTGTGTCCTTGTGTCCAGGCAGGGAGAGTTGGTGTGTCCTCGTGTCCCTTGTGTTAAGGCAGGGAGAGATGGTGTGTCCTCGTGTCCCTTGTGTTAAGGCAAGGAGAGATGGTGTGTCCTCGTGTCCCTTGTGTTAAGGCAAGGAGAGATGGTGTGTCCCTTGTGTTAAGGCAGGGAGAGATGACATGTCCTCGTGTCCCTTGCGTTAAGGCAGGGAGAGATGGTGTGTCCTCGTGTCAAGGCAGGGAGAGATGACATGTCCTCGTGTCCCTTGTGTTAAGGCAGGGAGAGATGGTGTGTCCTTGTGTCCCTTGTGTTAAGGCAGGGAGAGATGGTGTGTCCTTGTGTCCCTTGTGTTAAGGCAGGGAGAGATGGTGTGTCCTCGTGTCCCTTGTGTTAAGGCAAGGAGAGATGGTGTGTCCCTTGTGTCCCTCGTGTTAAGGCAGGGAGAGATGGTGTGTTCTTGTGTCCCTTGTGTTAAGGCAGGGAGAGATGGTGTGTCCTCGTGTCCCTTGTGTTAAGGCAGGGAGAGATGGTGTGTTCTTGTGTCCCTTGTGTTAAGGCAAGGAGAGATGGTGTGTTCTTGTGTCCCTTGTGTTAAGGCAGGGAGAGATGGTGTGTTCTTGTGTCCCTTGTGTTAAGGCAGGGAGAGATGACATGTCCTCGTGTCCCTTGTGTTAAGGCAAGGAGAGATGGTGTGTCCTCGTGTCCCTTGTGTTAAGGCAAGGAGAGATGGTGTGTCCTTGTGTCCCTTGTGTTAAGGCAAGGAGAGATGGTGTGTCCTTGTGTCCCTTGTGTTAAGGCAGGGAGAGATGGTGTGTCCTCGTGTCCCTTGTGTTAAGGCAGGGAGAGATGGTGTGTCCTCGTGTCCCTTGTGTTAAGGCAGGGAGAGTTGGTGTGTCCTTGTGTCCCTTGTGTTAAGGCAGGGAGAGATGGTGTGTCCTCGTGTCCCTTGTGTTAAGGCAAGGAGAGATGGTGTGTCCTTGTGTCCCTTGTGTTAAGGCAGGGAGAGATGGTGTGTCCTCGTGTCCCTTGTGTTAAGGCAAGGAGAGATGGTGTGTCCCTTGTGTCCCTTGTGTTAAGGCAGGGAGAGATGGTGTGTTCTTGTGTCCCTTGTGTTAAGGCAGGGAGAGATGACATGTCCTCGTGTCCCTTGTGTTAAGGCAGGGAGAGATGGTGTGTCCTCGTGTCCCTTGTGTTAAGGCAGGGAGAGATGGTGTGTCCTTGTGTCCCTTGTGTCAAGGCAGGGAGAGATGGTGTGTCCTCGTGTCCCTTGTGTTAAGGCAGGGAGAGATGGTGTGTCCTTGTGTCCCTTGTGTTAAGGCAGGGAGAGATGGTGTGTCCTTGTGTCCCTTGTGTTAAGGCAGGGAGAGATGGTGTGTCCTCGTGTCCCTTGTGTTAAGGCAGGGAGAGATGGTGTGTCCTCGTGTCCCTTGTGTTAAGGCAAGGAGAGATGGTGTGTCCTTGTGTCCCTTGTGTCAAGGCAGGGAGAGATGGTGTGTCCTTGTGTCCCTTGTGTTAAGGCAGGGAGAGATGGTGTGTCCTCGTGTCCCTTGTGTTAAGGCAGGGAGAGATGGTGTGTTCTTGTGTCAAGGCAGGGAGAGATGGTGTGTCCTTGTGTCCCTTGTGTTAAGGCAGGGAGAGATGGTGTGTCCTTGTGTCCCTTGTGTTAAGGCAGGGAGAGATGGTGTGTCCTTGTGTCCCTTGTGTCAAGGCAGGGAGAGATGGTGTGTCCTTGTGTCCCTTGTGTCAAGGCAGGGAGAGATGGTGTGTTCTTGTGTCAAGGCAGGGAGAGATGGTGTGTCCTTGTGTCCCTTGTGTTAAGGCAGGGAGAGATGGTGTGTCCTCATGTCCCTTGTGTTAAGGCAGGGAGAGATGGTGTGTCCTTGTGTCAAGGCAGGGAGAGATGGTGTGTCCTTGTGTCCCTTGTGTTAAGGCAGGGAGAGATGGTGTGTCCTTGTGTCCCTTGTGTTAAGGCAAGGAGAGATGGTGTGTCCTTGTGTCCCTTGTGTTAAGGCAGGGAGAGATGGTGTGTCCTCGTGTCCCTTGTGTTAAGGCAAGGAGAGATGGTGTGTCCCTTGTGTCCCTTGTGTTAAGGCAGGGAGAGATGGTGTGTTCTTGTGTCCCTTGTGTTAAGGCAGGGAGAGATGGTGTGTCCTTGTGTCCCTTGTGTTAAGGCAAGGAGAGATGGTGTGTCCTCGTGTCCCTTGTGTCAAGGCAGGGAGAGATGGTGTGTCCTCGTGTCCCTTGTGTTAAGGCAGGGAGAGATGGTGTGTCCTTGTGTCCCTTGTGTTAAGGCAAGGAGAGATGGTGTGTCCTTGTGTCCCTTGTGTTAAGGCAGGGAGAGATGGTGTGTCCTCGTGTCCCTTGTGTTAAGGCAAGGAGAGATGGTGTGTCCCTTGTGTTAAGGCAGGGAGAGATGACATGTCCTCGTGTCCCTTGTGTTAAGGCAGGGAGAGATGGTGTGTTCTTGTGTCCCTTGTGTTAAGGCAGGGAGAGATGGTGTGTCCTCATGTCCCTTGTGTTAAGGCAGGGAGAGATGGTGTGTCCTTGTGTCAAGGCAGGGAGAGATGGTGTGTCCTTGTGTCCCTTGTGTTAAGGCAGGGAGAGATGGTGTGTCCTTGTGTCCCTTGTGTTAAGGCAAGGAGAGATGGTGTGTCCTTGTGTCCCTTGTGTTAAGGCAAGGAGAGATGGTGTGTCCTCGTGTCCCTTGTGTTAAGGCAAGGAGAGATGGTGTGTCCTCGTGTCCCTTGTGTTAAGGCAGGGAGAGATGGTGTGTCCTTGTGTCAAGGCAGGGAGAGATGACATGTCCTCGTGTCCCTTGTGTTAAGGCAGGGAGAGCCAGAGCACAAGAATTTCATTGCATTCTAAATTCATAGCAAAATAAAGTTGAACTTGAAACACAAAGACAGACAGCCTATAGCCGAGTCCCAGGGTTGTCAAAATTGTACTAGCAGCCCCCGCCACCCCTTCAGTCAGCAGTTACTGATGTATTTGGAAGACAGACAAGCAGATGTTTCAGTAATGACGGTAGCCTGAAGCTGAAATGTCTGCTCGTCTGTCTGCCTCCAGTAAAGAAGAAAATAGATCGTGGTCCAATGAACCATGCCGTCATCTGCAGCCTCCCAGTGAAGAAACGAGTGACTAAAATTAGATTAAATAAGAATAACTGAGCCAACCTGCTCGGCTGTCAAATGATCCACATTAGCCAAACGATGTGTGGTGATGACCAGTGGTGGCTGGCCAGTACAGGGCGCTGGGGCGCTGCCCCCTTCAAATATCCATCCATCCATCCATTATCCGAACCGCTTATCCTGCTCTCAGGGTCGGGGATGCTGGAGCCTATCCCAGCAGTCATTGGGCGGCAGGCGGGGAGACACCCTGGACAGAGCCCGCCAGGATGAAAATCTACTTAAACATGTTAACTATAATGTAGGTGTATAATGCAAATAATGATGAAATAAAAGTGTTGTCAGTCTGTGAGCGCCTGTCAGCAGCATTAAATACTGGTTCAAATGGTGTTTGGGTGGTTTCTGTCTGAATACATATACTTCCTGTATATACTTCCTGTCTGAATACATATACTTCCTGTCTGGGTACATATACTTCCTGTATATACTTCCTGGGTGAGAGGCGCCAGCCAAACCATACCTTATGTAAGCCCTCAAACTTGTGGCGAGCAGGTGACCTGAGGCTGCTGTCTGATTGGTTTCTTCAGGTTTTCCAGGGGGCGCAGTTCTGGGCGCCCCAGACACTCCCACTTTTACTGGCAGCGAATTGGTATTGTTTTGATGTTTTTTGATCTGATGTGATTGGACAATTCTCGTGGCTGTCAATCATGTTCACACCCAGCAGGACGCCTCGTCTCGACTGTCAATCATCCACCGTCTACGAGCCCTGATAGAATCTCTAGGCCACATTGTCCTTCTTAATGACTCTGTGACTGTGTGGACATTAAAGCAGCTGTCAGGTGTGCTGCGCCAAGGTACATTGCGCCCACCCAATTTTTTAGCACCAGCCGCCACTGGCTATGACTTTGTCTTGATTGGTATGCGGGGGGCTCGTGTTGATTGACAAAGGCTTTATATCCTGAATGAAGCCCTGGCTGCACGTTCAACTGCCAGTTTATGAGACACAAGCTTTCTTGACTCACACTTATTCCTTGCAAGCTCTTGAGGACACAGAAATTTGAATAACCAAAATAAAGGATTTTTTGGGACCCCCCCCTCCCCTTTTTCTCCTCATCTGTACTTGGCCAACTACCCCACTCTTCTGAGCCATCTTGGTTGCTGCTCCACCCCCTCTGCTGATCCGGGGAGGGCTGCAGACTACCACACGCCTCCTCCCATACATGTGGAGTCACCAGCTGCTTCTTTTCCCCTGACAGTGAGGAGTTTCACCAGGGGGACGTAGTGCGTGGGAGGATCACGCTATTCCCCCCAGTTCCCCCTCCCTCCTGAACAGGCGCCCCGACCGACCAGAGGAGGCGTTAGTGCAGCGACCAGGACACATACCCACATCCGGCTTCCCACCTGCAGACACGGCCAACTGTCTGTAGGGACGCCCGACCAACATGGAGGTAAGACGGGGATTCGAACCGGCGATCCCCGTGTTGGTAGGCAACGGCATAGAGGCCCTCAAAATAAAGGATTTTAAATTGGCCAAAAAACTCCTCCTGCAATGGATTCAGCCCATCAGCGATTCCTGATGTATTCCTCTACCAGCCCAAACCTGCTGATCCACATGGCCACACAGGGGAGCCAACCACAAAGACAGCAGACTACACTAGATCCCGCCGGGGGGAGGAGGAGGGTCCTGTGTGTGTGTGTCTGTGTGTGTGTCTGTGTGTGTGTGTGTCTGTGTGTGAGAGAGAGTGTAAGTGTGGTGGGCACAGCCATCAAGACAGACACGGTAAGAGAAGAGGGGAGCTAGCTGCAGGGTCTGGTGTAAAATGAGGACAAGCAGACCAGTGTGGAAGTAAACATACGGGCCTCCAGACTCCAGACTCGTCACTCACAGGCGGTGGGTGAGGTTGAAGACGGGGAGGGCGAATATTTGACCAACTAACGTTCACGCAGGAAAACGTTATTATATTCATAGCAGCAATTCTATGCACTGACCGCAAACAACACCGCACAGCTAATAATGCAGCACAGTAAAAGTAGGCTGACTAGTGAAGGTACATGCAGAGAGAGGCACGTCAGAAAATGGGCTGTAACGAAGTGGCTGTGGCGGGTGGGTAGAAACTGAGTTTTGACAATCCCACACATTTAAACACAAGCCTTGACCACGCTACTAGCTAAGGCCAACACCGTCTTTATACATGCTCAGTAGTCCAGGTAAGGTCACCACAAGGTGGACTCAGTTCATCTGGACACGTTTCATCATCATCTCAGGGACCTCTTCAGTCTCACCTGACTGCAGGTGTCCCCACCCTTATAAAAAATACAGTGGCTGCAGGTGTCCCCACCCTTACGAACAACACAGTGACTGCAGGTGTCCCCACCCTTATAAACAATACAGTGGCTGCAGGTACCCCACCCTTATGAACAATACAGTGACTGCAGGTACCCCACCCTTATAAACAATACAGTGTAGCTGTTAACTGCCAGGAGGATTGTCGTGACTTGTACATTGGGGAAAATAAACAGATGCTGACCAAAAGGATGGCACAACACTGGAGAGCTAACACATCAGGCCAGGACTCCACATCTACAGGCCAAGACTCCACAGTCTACACCATCTACAGACCAGTGGCCACTCTTTCAAGGATGAGGATGTGACCATCCTTGATAGGGAGGAACGCTGGTTTGAACGGGGAGTCAAAGAGGACATCTATGTGAAGAGGGAAAGACCATCCCTGAACTGTGTGTGTGTGTGGGGGGGGGGGGGTAAGAGTACATCTGTCACTATCTTTCAATGCTGTGATTGCAACCATTCCCCAATCCTCTGTGAATAGTACACATGGCCAAGGAGGCTCCAGTTAATGGTCACTGTAATTTGCATATGAAACTGGTGGTTGGTTTGGGTCGTTAGGCCACTGTATTGTTTATAAGGGTGGGGTACCTGCAGTCACTGTATTGTTTATAAGGGTGGGGTACCTGCAGTCGCTGTATTGTTCATAAGGGTGGGGTACCTGCAGTCGCTGTATTGTTTATAAGGGTGGGGTACCTGCAGTCGCTGTATTGTTTATAAGGGTGGGGTCACCTGCAGTCACTGTATTGTTTATAAGGGTGGGGACACCTGCAGTCACTGTATTGTTTATAAGGGTGGGGACACCTGCAGTCACCGTATTGTTTATAAGGGTGGGGACACCTGCAGTCACCGTATTGTTTATAAGGGTGGGGACACCTGCAGTCACTGTATTGTTTATAAGGGTGGGGTACCTGCAGTCACTGTATTGTTTATAAGGGTGGGGTACCTGCAGTCACTGTATTGTTTATAAGGGTGGGGTACCTGCAGTCACTGTATTGTTTATAAGGGTGGGGTACCTGCAGTCACTGTATTGTTTATAAGGGTGGGGTACCTGCAGTCACTGTATTGTTTATAAGGATGGGGACACCTGCAGTCACTGTATGGTTTATAAGGGTGGGGTACCTGCAGTCACTGTATTGTTTATAAGGGTGGGGACACCTGCAGTCACTGTATTGTTTATAAGGGTGGGGACACCTGCAGTCACTGTATTGTTTATAAGGATGGGGACACCTGCAGTCACTGTATGGTTTATAAGGGTGGGGTACCTGCAGTCGCTGTATTGTTCATAAGGGTGGGGTCACCTGCAGTCACTGTATTGTTTATAAGGGTGGGGACACCTGCAGTCACTGTATTGTTTATAAGGGTGGGGACACCTGCAGTCACTGTATTGGTTATAAGGGTGGGGACACCTGCAGTCACTGTATTGTTTATAAGGGTGGGGACACCTGCAGTCACTGTATTGTTTATAAGGGTGGGACACCTGCAGTCACTGTATTGTTTATAAGGGTGGGGGTACCTGCAGTCACTGTATTGCTTATAAGGATGGGGACACCTGCAGTCACTGTATTGTTTATAAGGGTGGGGACACCTGCAGCCACTGTATTGTTTATAAGGGTGGGACACCTGCAGTCACTGTATTGTTTATAAGGGTGGGACACCTGCAGTCACTGTATTGTTTATAAGGGTGGGACACCTGCAGTCACTGTATTGTTTATAAGGGTGGGGGTACCTGCAGTCAGGTGAGACTAAAGAGGTCACGTAGATGATGATGAAACGTATCTGTCAGTAAATGTTGTGTCCAGATGAGCTGATTCAACCTTCTGTGATGCAAACACCGCCTGTGATCCTGCTCCTGTTGTAACCAAGCTGGTACAGAGCATCATTACAGGGCTGCAGACTGTGACCAAAATGGCCACATATACCAAGAGCGTGCGGGTCAAAATGTCTCGTGATCACACACAATGCACGAATGCCAGACTGGACATCATTCAGGTTGTGGCACAGCTCACAATGCCCCTGCTGTTCCGCCGGTAATTACACCAGGGGCATGGACATCAGCTGGTACTTTCACGGAATTCATATCAAATAAAAGTCGAAAAACCGCTGGTCGACAGCGTACAAGCTAGCGCCCCCCCCCCCCCCCACACACACACACACACACACACACACACAGAACAAGGCACTTTCAAGTCAAGTGGCCCAGAGCAAACTCACTTTCCTTCCCCCTGCTGTTTCCTGTCAGTGATGTGCATGTCTCTGCTGATGACAATGACACTCGCAGAGCTAAAAGCTTTGGGTGAGTGGGCTAGTGGAGGAACCATTTTGTCTGTCTGCTCCAGCTCAACTTGGGTTCAAAACATAGCCTAACTCTCTCCTGTAGACTTCCCTCACTACTGTCCTGCAGTCAGAGCCAAAAACAGCTGAATTACAGACTGTAGGAGGAAGTACAACTGCTCACGTTGTACACGGACCATCTAAATACTGACAACATGAAGTCTCAGTACAGCAGGTTGAATTACAGACTGTAGGAGGAAGTACAACTGCTCACGTTGTACACGGACCACCTAAATACTGACAACATGAAGTCTCAGTACAGCAGGTTGAATTACAGACTGTAGGAGGAAGTACAACTGCTCACGTTGTACACGGACCACCTAAATACTGACAACATGAAGTCTCAGTACAGCAGGTTGAATTACAGACTGTAGGAGGAGGTACAACTGCTCACGTTGTACACGGACCACCTAAATACTGACAACATGAAGTCTCAGTACAGCAGGTTGAATTACAGACTGTAGGAGGAGGTACAACTGCTCACGTTGTACACGGACCACCTAAATACTGACAACATGAAGTCTCAGTACAGCAGGTTGAATTACAGACTGTAGGAGGAAGTACAACTGCTCACGTTGTACACGGACCACCTAAATACTGACAACATGAAGTCTCAGTACAGCAGGTTGTAGGGAGACTTAACTATTAGCCTCGAGTCAGTGGACTTGTACAGAACATCTGTTGAAATAGGAAGAGTGGTAGACAACCCCGGAGCTATGAGGTCACTGAGGTCTGGACCTGGGTAATCTTTCCCCTCGCAGGCTGATGTTTTGCCTGACACGAGTGTATGTATGAACATGACTTACATGAGTGTATGTATGAACATGACTTACATGAGTGTATGTATGAACATGACTTACATCTGTGTATGTATGAACATGACGTACATGTATGTATGTATGAACATGACTTACGTGTGTATGTATGAACATGACTTACATGTATGTATGTATGAACATGACTTACATGTATGTATGTATGAACATGACTTACGTGTGTATGTATGAACATGACTTACATGTGTGTATGTATGAACATGACTTACATGAGTGTATGTATGAACATGACTTACATGTGTGTATGAATGAACATCGCTTACATGTGTGTATGTATGAACATGACTTACATGTGTGTATGAATGAACATGACTTACATGTGTGTATGTATGAACATGACTTACATGTGTGTATGTACGAACATGACTTACATGTGTGTATGTATGAACATGACTTACATGTGTGTATGTATGAACATGACTTACATGAGTGTATGTACGAACATGACTTACATGAGTGTATGTACGAACATGACTTACATGTGTGTATGTATGAACATGGCTTACATGTGTGTATGTATGAACATGGCTTACATGTGTGTATGTATGAACATGACTTACATGTGTGTATGTATGAACATGACTTACATGTGTGTACGAATGAACATGACTTACATGTGTGTGTGTGTATGAACATGACTTACATGTGTGTATGTATGAACATGGCTTACACGTATGTATGTATGAACATCACTTACATATGTGTATGTATGAACATGGCTTACATGTGTGTGTAAGAACATGGCTTACATGTATGTATGTATGAACATGGCTTACATGTGAGTATGTATGAACATGGCTTACATGTGTGTATGTATGAACATGACTTACATGAGTGTATGTATGAACATGACTTACATGTGTGTATGTATGAACATGACTTACATGTGTGTATGTATGAACATGACTTACATGTGTGTATGTATGAACATGACTTACATGTGTGTATGTATGAACATGACTTACATGAGTGTATGTACGAACATGACTTACATGAGTGTATGTATGAACATGACTTACATGTGTGTATGTATGAACATGACTTACATGTGTGTATGTATGAACATGACTTACATGTGTGTATGTATGAACATGACTTACATGTGTGTATGTATGAACATGGCTTACACGTATGTATGTATGAACATCACTTACATATGTGTATGTATGAACATGGCTTACATGTGTGTGTGTATGAACATGGCTTACATGTATGTATGTATGTATGAACATGACTTACATGTGTGTATGAATGAACATGACTTACATGTGTGTATGTATGAACATGACTTACATGTGTGTGTGTATGAACATCACTTATATGTGTGTATGAATGAACATGGCTTACATGTGAGTATGTATGAACATGGCTTACATGTGTGTATGAATGAACATGACTTACATGTGTCTATGTATGAACATGACTTACATGTGTGTGTGTATGAACATGGCTTACATGTGTGTATGTATGAACATCACTTACATGTATGTATGTATGAACATGACTTACATGTGTGTATGAATGAACATGGCTTACATGTGAGTATGTATGAACATGACTTACATGAGTGTATGTATGAACATGACTTACATGTGTGTATGTATGAACATGACTTACATGTGTGTATGAATGAACATGGCTTACATGTGAGTATGTATGAACATGACTTACATGTGTGTATGTATGAACATGACTTACATGTGAGTATGTATGAACATGGCTTACATGTGTGTATGTATGAACATGACTTACATGTGTGTGTGTATGAACATGGCTTACATGTGTGTATGTATGAACATGACTTACATGTGTGTATGTATGAACATGACTTACATGTGTGTATGAATGAACATGGCTTACATGTGAGTATGTATGAACATGGCTTACATGTGTGTATGTATGAACATCACTTACATGTGTGTATGAAGGAACATGGCTTACATGTGTGTATGTATGAACATGGCTTACATGTGTGTATGTATGAACATGACTTACATGTGTCTATGTATGAACATGGCTTACATGTGTGTATGAATGAACATGACTTACATGTGTCTATGTATGAACATGACTTACATGTGTGTGTGTATGAACATGGCTTACATGTGTGTATGTATGAACATGACTTACATGTGTGTATGAATGAACATGACTTATTTTGTGAACAGAAGTGTTGTGACATCATTATGAATCCCCCTGCCGACGCATCTATTAGGAACAGGAACACTTTGTCATTTCATTTACTTGCACACATGAAATGAAAGGAACTGTTGTTTCCCCAGCCCACAGCAGTACAACACAAAGACAAAAACACATCCAAAAACTACAAGAACACACATACCCAAACTAACACACACATCCAAAACAAACCAAAAATCACTGTCCAAGAGAGCGAACTTCAGGATGACTGTCGGAACTGCTAGTCTGCATGGGCTAGCAGTTAGCTTAGCCTGCCCCACTTCCACGCCCTGTCAGACCGCCCTCGGTGTTTCCCTCTCAGGCGCGGCTCCAAGCAGGGCCGTGGTCCCTGGGCCCACCGGCCGACCCTGGCCAATCCAACGCCAGCTCTCCCAGACAAGACACCTTCAACACACCTCCCCACGCTCCACACGACAACACCAAAAACACAGTCAAGGCTAGGCGAGGCCGCCAACAGACCACCCTCGGTGTTATCAGAACCGCCAGTCTGCATGGGCTAGCAGTTAGCTTAGCCTGCCCTGCTTCCGCATCCTGTCAGACCGCCCTTGGTATTTCTTTTTCGGGCACAGCTCCAAGCAGGGCCGTGGTCCCTGGGCCCACAGGACACAGTAGACCAAGCTCTCCCAGCCGATCCAGCGCCAGCTCTCCCAGCCATCAAACGAAGACAAACTTAGATGCAGACGTGGACAAAGACACTGCATGGACGGTACTGGGTGAGGCCGCCATAAATGTGAAGTGGCGCCACCATCTTCCCACATTGGAAGTGATATGGGAATGTGGTCCATTCAGCAATGCACCACACATATTTTGCTGCAAACTCTACGACCAACAAGTCATTGAAGAAAAAAACATCTAAAATATCACATTTCTTTTTCTCATGCCTCGTAGCGTGTCACTTCCTGTGTGTGAAGACAGGATCACGTCTCGTCCGCTGGTATGGAGACGATACCCGGGCTTGTTGCTCCACACCATCTGAGGTGATAGCAGAGGAGATAAGCGGTGCGTTAAAGCGCCGGAGGTCTCAATTTGCTGTGTAAACTCTCCAGATCTTAATTAATTAATTAGAAAAATTACACAATGTTGCATCCATCATCAACTACAGTGCCTCTCTAGTCCCACCTCAGTCGCCCCCATCTTTACTACAGCTGTCTGAGAACAGCAGCTCGCACTTTAAACTTGTCCCGGATTTCACCCTGCTACAGTACACCAGTTACTACTGCTACAGTACACCAGGTACTACTGCTACAGTACACCAGTTACTACTGCTACAGTACACTAGTTACTACTGCTACAGTACACCACTTACTACTGCTACAGTACACAAGTTACTACTGCTACAGTACACTAGTTACTACTGCTACAGTACACCAGGTACTACTGCTACAGTACACCAGGTACTACTGCTACAGTACACTAGTTACTACTGCTACAGTACACCAGTTACTACTGCTACAGTACACTAGTTACTACTGCTAGAGTACACTATTTACTACTGCTACAGTACACCAGTTACTACTGCTACAGTACACCAGGTACTACTACTACAGTACACTATTTACTACTGCTACAGTACACTAGTTACTACTGCTACAGTACACCACTTACTACTGCTACAGTACACTACTTACTACTGCTACAGTACACTAGTTACTACTGCTGCAGTACACTAGTTTCTACTACTACAGTACACTAGTTACTACTGCTACAGTACACTAGCTACTACTGCTACAGTACACCAGTTACTACTGCTACAGTACACTAGTTACTACTGCTACAGTACACTAGCTACTACTGCTACAGTACACTAGTTACTACTGCTACAGTACGCCACTTACTACTGCTACAGCACACTAGCTACTACTGCTACAGTACGCCACTTACTACTGCTAGAGTACACTAGCTACTACTGCTACAGTACACTAGCTACTACTGCTACAGTACACTATTTACTACTGCTACAGTACACTAGTTACTACTGCTACAGTACACCACCTACTACTGCTACAGTACACAAGTTACTACTACTACAGTACACTAGTTACTACTGCTAGAGTACACTATTTACTACTGCTACAGTACACCAGTTACTACTGCTACAGTACACTAGTTACTACTGCTACAGTACACCAGTTACTACTGCTACAGTACACTAGTTACTACTGCTAGAGTACACTATTTACTACTGCTACAGTACACCAGTTACTACTGCTACAGTACACCACTTACTACTGGTACAGTACACTAGTTACTACTGCTAGAGTACACTAGTTACTACTGCTGCAGTACACTAGCTACTACTGCTAGAGTACACTAGTTACTACTGCTAGAGTACACTAGTTACTACTACTACAATATACTAGTTACTACTGCTACAGTACACTAGCTACTACTGCTACAGTACACCAGTTACTACTGCTACAGTACACCACTTACTACTGCTACAGTACACTAGTTACTACTGCTACAGTACACTAGTTACTACTGCTACAGTACACCACTTACTACTGCTACAGTACACTAGTTACTACTGCTACAGTACACTAGCTACTACTGCTACAGTACACTAGCTACTACTGCTACAGTACACTAGCTACTACAGTACACCACTTACTACTGCTACAGTACACCACTTACTACTGCTACAGTACACTAGCTACTACTGCTACAGTACACTAGCTACTGCTGCTACAGTACACCACTTACTACTACTACAGTACACTAGCTACTACTGCTACAGTACACCACTTACTACTACTACTACAGTTAATGGAAGTTCATTTTAAGGTTTTACTGATTGTGTTTAAAACACAGTTCTGGCCTCACTGTAGAACCTCTGCCCCCGTTTGAACTCCACCACAGCCTAAGATCCACAAGCCACGTTCACCTGACCAGACTCAAGACTAATGATGATCCATCCATCCATCCATCCATCCATCCATCCATCCATCCATCCATCCATCACCCAAACCACTTTAGGAATAAACTTCATTAAAAGAGTAAGTGGTGTCAGTACGAGGCAGGTGGAGGGTGGTGGTGGTTTGGAGACAGACGGTCAGTAGCGGCTCTTCTGCACAGCAAGGAGCAGCTGATCATAAGTAACCCCTATAGCTTAAAATGGGTGTGTGTTTCACAGTGCGTGTGTGTGTGTGTGTGTGAGTGTGTCAGCAGGCCGAGAGGACGCCAGGAATCTGCTGACATGCTGGATGCTTCAAATGTTTTATTTGTCACGTTTTCTGTGAGGTTACAAGCTTCGAGACCAGCAGAGACTCTGAACTGTCCTGAGAAGGCCACGTGTACCGGCTAAGTGCTGCGCCGCTTCACAACCTTTGTTTCATAAACCGGAAACCTGTTTCAGTGTTCTTTCCTGCACAGTCCGGCCCCATCCTACCAACAGCTTCGGCGGTAAGAGGACTGGTCGTCCATCCACTGCTTTCTGCCTGGCGAGTGCGGGCCCGCATGACAACGGCTGCTTCATGCTACGTCACACCCGATGCTAACGATAGTTAGCACTAGCACCGTCCTCCCTGTCCCCCCTGGATACCACCGCAGTCCTGAAGAGCCCCTCAGAAACCTCTGACAGGAGCAGTTTGGTTAAAGGTGCTGT
>NC_079213.1:113574920-113632420 GCF_029633865.1 Lampris incognitus
GGAGCGAATTTAACCAGTCTGTATGTTATTCTGTCTCTCTGTTAATGCCGTCTTGTTCTCCTCTGTACTGGGTTCTGGTTCTGGTGTCAGTTGGTTCCTGTGATCAGGGGTGTCCCGTGTCTCCTCTGCACAATTTGCGGAGGAGACCGGGGAGAAAATACAATCTCACCTTCAGCCCTGATCATAGGCAGTTCCCTCCTGCTGCAGCCAGCTCCAACAACACACCCACCCACACAACCACCCACCCACCCACCCACCCACACACACACACACACACCACAGCTGGCCTTAAATCCACTCAGGCTTCACTATTCAGTGGGAACAAAACAGCACAATGGGCTGTGAAATGGAGTGATCACGTAATGGTGCGCTGCAGGTCCGACAAAAAAATAAAACCCCATGCAGCGCTGGAGTAGAGAGTGGAGTACTAGCAGACACCAAATATAGACCTGCATCCCTCTGTCCTGCAGGATGAGTGGGTCGTGTGTGCACACCAACTGGCCCCATCCTGCTGCACGGCAGCTCATTAACCAGAGAGCTGTCCCTCACAGGTGCAGGACCTCACTGTCTGCCCTCGACCTCTGGCAGGTTTTGGAGGGAGTGGACCTCCCGGCAGTTTCACGAAAACGGCCTCATACCATGTTTTCTGCTTCCGGTGTGGGAAGATGGCGGCGCAAATTCACATTTGCGGCGGCCTCACCCAGTACCATCCATAGAGTGTCTTTGTCCAAGTCTGCGTCTAAGTTTGTCTTCATTTGATGGCTGGGAGAGCTGGCGCTGGATTGGCTGGGAGAGCCTGGTCTGCTGCATCCTGTGGGTCCAGGGACCACGGCCCTGCCTGGAGCTGTGCCCGAAGAGGAAACACCGAGGGCAGTCTGACTGGACGCGGAAGCAGGGCAGGCTAAGCTAACTGCTAGCCTATGCAGACTGGCAGTTCCGATAACACAGAGGGTGGTCTGGCGGCGGCCTCGCCTGGCGTTGATTGTGTTTTTGGTGTTGTCATGTGTAGTGTGTGGAGGTTTGTCGCGGGTGTTTGGTTGGGATAGCTGACATTGGATCAGCTGAGGGAGCTTGGTCTGCTGCATCCTGTGGGCCCAAGGACCACGGCGCTGACCGGAGCTGCGCCTGAAGAGGAAACACTGAGGGTGGTCTGACAGGACGCGGAAGCGGGGCAGGCTAAGCTAACTGCTAGCACATGCAGACTGGCAGTTCCGACAGTCATCCTGGTTGGCGTTCGTTCTCCTGGACAGTGATTTTTTGTTGTTGTTTAGTTTGGGTGTGTGTGTTCTTGTAGTTCTTGTAGTTTTTGGACAGGTGTTGTTATCTTTGTGTTGCACTGCTGTGGGCTGGGGGAAACCATGCTTCGTTTCATTTCATGTGTGCAAGTGCATGAAATGAAAGGACAGAGTGTTTCTGATTCTGATTCTGAAAAGGTGGGAGAGATGCAGCAGGGCAAGAAAATCACTTCGGTTTCTCTGGGTTTGATTTCTAGGGACATTTCTGTTGTTCTTCAGGCAACTTAATTGAAAAATTAAGCAATGCATTGGCTGTGATTTCTGCTGATCCATGCACTAAAACAACAATTTGAATAATAAATTTTGATTAGCTAGTGAGACATCAAAACAAAATCAATAAGTACTTATGAATAAGGGGGAATATCTGCTTGTAAGTACTCCTACTAATCAACTACAGTGCACCGTTGGTAGGGATAGGTACCGAAACCTGGTATTAAATGGGCACCAGTGCTAAAATATTTAAGACCGTAGTATTCATAAGCTCCGATGTTAGTGGTTCTGCTATCCGTATTGGAGAATCCATCCATCCATCCATTATCCAAACCACTTATCCTGCTCTCAGGGCCGCGGGGATGTTGGACCCTATCCCAGCAGTCATTGGGCGGCAGGCGGGGAGACACCCTGGACAATTCCATTCCACTATCCAAACCGCTTATCCTGCTCTCAGGGTCACCCGCGACCCTGAGACAACGACCAGGGACAATCCCCAGGGTTGGACTATCCCGGGGCTCGAACCCAGGATCTTCTTGCTGTGAGGCGACCGCACTAACCATTGCGCCCATTGCCTGGTCCAATGGTGGTGAACTTTCAATTGATTGCTACAGTGAAATTAAGAAAATACATTTTCTATTTATTTAGTCAACATAAACAATATCGTTATCTTGCAACTTTTATTTCACCAACTCCATTTGCTATGTGCAGTAAGATTAAGACATGTCTATGATGCAATTTCACTACTCCCAATCCAGAAGAGACCTCTATTTCAGAGCCTGTCGTGTGCGCGAGCCGAGGGGGCGGGGCCAGCTCTCGGCTTATCTGTCTCATATACACACACACATACACACACACATACACACACACACACACACACACGCACACACACACGCACACACACACACACACACACACACACACACACACACACACACACACACACACACACACACACACAGAGTCTGCTCTCAGTGATAATGATGGCGGCGAGAGCACTCGACGGTCAGAAGTCTGGTAGTACGTCAATAGGGTCGATGCTGACAACGCTCGCCGCCACAAGTGCAAAAAGTGTTTTGCATGTAAGGGAGGAAACACAAGCAATCTTTTTCAATCACCTAGAGACAGAAACACCTAGAGACAGAAACACCTCGAGAAAGAAACACCTAGAGAAAGAAACACCTAGTGAAACACATAGAGAAAGGGACGCGTAGAGAAACACCTAGAGAAAGAAACACCTAGAGAAAGAAACACCTAAAGAAAGATACACCTCGAGAAAGAAACACCTAGAGAAACACCTCGAGAAAGAAACAACTAGAGAAACACCTAGAGAAAGAAACACCTAAAGAAAGATGCACCTAGAGAAACAAACGCCTAGAGAACGAAACTCCTAGAGAAACAAACACCTAGAGAAAGAAACACCTTGAGAACGAAACACCTAGAGAAACACTTAGAGAACGAAAAACCTAGAGAAACAAACACCTAGAGAAACAAACACCTAGAGAAAGGAATACCTAGAGAAACACCTAGAGAAAGAAACACCTAGAGATACACCTAGAGAACGAAACACCTAGAGAAAGGAATACCTAGAGAAACGCCTAGAGAAAGAAACACCCAGAGAACGAAACACCTAGAGAAACACCTCGACAAAGAAACACCTAGAAAAACACATAAAGAAAGAAACACCTAGAGAAACACCTAGAGAAAGAAACACCTAGAGAAAGGAATACCTAGAGAAACATCTAGAGAAACACCTAGAGAAACACCTAAAGAAAGAAACACCTAGAGAAACAACTCGAGAAAGAAACACCTAGAGAAACACCTCGAGAAAGAAACAACTAGAGAAACACCTAGAGAAACAAACACCTAGAGAACGAAATACCTAGAGAAACACCTAGAGAACGAAACACCTAGAGAAACACCTAGGGAACAAAACAACTAGAGAAACACCTAGAGAAAGAAACACCTAGAGAAACGTCTAGAGAAAGAAACATCTGGAGAAAGAAACACCTAGAGAAAGAGTATCAAATACAGATGGCAAAATTCACAGTTGTGGACTGCCTAGCTCATACTTCATCTCTTGTTGTCCATCCGTGTGTTATGTATGTATGCTAGCAGCCTGGAGACACACAGAGCTAACTCAACTATACACACATGTTATGATTAACTCAGTTATACACACGTGTTATGATTAACTCAACTATACACACGTTATGATTAACTCAACTATACACGTTATGATTAACTCAGTTATACACACATGTTGATTAACTCAACTATACACACGTTATGATTAACTCAACTATACACATGTTATGATTAACTCAACTATACACGTTATGATTAACTCAGTTATATACACGTTGATTAACTCAACTATACACGTTATGATTAACTCAACTATACACACGTTATGATTAACTCAACTATACACGTTATGATTAACTCAGTTATACACACATGTTATGATGAACTCAACTATACACACGTTATGATTAACACACTCTGTCCACGCATGGGAAAATAAACCAATGTAATTCTGTTCTTAATGTGTTTCATTTTTTCTCTTAAAAAAATAACAAAAAGAACTGATAAGAGTACCGTTAAAGTACCGGATGGAGAGGCATCGCGCTAGCATAGCGGACTATTACCTTGTCTACCAACACAGGGATCGTCCGTTCGAATCCCTGTGTTACCTCCGGCTTGGTCGGGCATCCCTACAGACACAATTGGCCATGTCTGCAGGTGGGAAGCCGGATGTGGGTATGCGTCCTGGTCGCTGCACTAGCACGTCCTCTGGTCGGTCAGGGGGCCTGATCGGGGGGGAATAGCGTGAGCATCCCACGCGCTTCCCCTGGTGAAACTCCTCACTGTCAGGTGAAAAGAAGTGGCTGGTGACTCCACATGTATGGTAGGAGGCATGTGGTAGTCTGCAGCCCTCCCTGGATCAGCAGAGGGGGTGGAGCAGAGACTGGGACGGCTCAGAAGAGTGGGGTAACTGTCCAAATACAATTGGAGAGAAAAAGGGGGGCAGGGTGAATGTATAAAGGAGTGCTGCGAGTTGCCTCATTTTCAGTGTCAGGGACGTTTAACTACATTTCTGAGCAGACCACCAGGCAACATCCAGCCATGGCTGTCATCCTTTGTAAGGGCTGGTGAATGTGTCGCTCACTTGCATCATGACAGAAAACGTCAGGCATGTTGAACTCAGACGTCTTATAAAACAGAACCGATAACAGTACCGTTAAAGTACTGAATCTATAAGCAGTATCGGTAAGAGTATTTAGTCAGCATAAAGGGTGCTAACCGATGTAGAATTTTGCCAAATCATTATGCGGATTGACAAGACTGCCATCAGTGGTGTGCCCTCACAGAGTACCGATGGAAACTATCAAATCTGCTGTGGAAACCCCTGGGGAAACGGAACATGACGAAAGAAGAAGAAGAAACAGCACTAACCACAGTGGCGCAGTGGTTAGTGCCATTGCCTCACAAAGAAGGTCCTTGGTTCGAACCCGGGATTGTCCAACCTTGGGGGTCATCCCAGGTCATCCTCTGTGTGGCGTTTGTTCTCCCCGTGTCTGCGGTGGGTTTCCTCCGGTTTCACCCACCACCAGAACGACATGCATGTTAGGGTTAATTGTTGTGGTCCAGACGCAAGGCGCGTCTCCGCCTGAGTCTACCGGCAGGGTTCAATCAGCGCACTCGTTGAGAGCGCAGCTACGCACCAGAGGCTCATCGGTGATCAGCGCACCTGAAGCCAATCTGCAGCCAGCTAGAAGAGAGGACGCTGACGTGCCATCTAGTAGGGTAGTTACCCAGTAGCTCGCTAGACTCTTTGGCTGTGTTTTTCTCCTGCAATTCCTGTGTTGTGATTCCTGAGTCTAATTCTGTGTCTCTCCCCCGTCCTCCCAGAATCCCCGGTGCAGGTGCTTCTCGGGCTCCGTCTTCCTCGCGTCCCTTGTGTTCCTCGGACCCCTCCCTTGAGCTCCCACGCTGGCTCCCGCAGAACCCCTACTCCCGGACTTGCGCTTCACCAACACGCACAAACACCCTCCAGTCATTTACATTCCTGCACACACGCACCACACTCGCCCTCCACACAAATACATAGTCTTTTACACAGCCCACATCCAGGACTCTAGTTGCACCATACACATCCCGCATTTCCCTTCCCTGAATAGAAATAAACGTGCCTAAGGGGTTGACCCTGCCGGACCCCTGCACTGGTTCCTTTCCGACCCACAACATTAATACTCCTGTCTGTCCCCTGAGCAAGGCATGGCAACTGGAGTTGGTCCCTGGGCGCAGCAGCTGCCCACTCCTCCTAGCTACACAGCTAGGATGAGTTACATGCAGAGAAAGAATTCCCCTAGGGGGATCAATAAAGTAGTAAAGTAAAAAATCTGAACTAAGAATCACATTTTAACCAGTTCTTAATTGATTCTGATAATAAATCTGAATCCGAGTCCTTTCCTGATGCCAGTTCCATTCATGACAGTTTTAAAAATGGACGAGGTTTGGATTCAAAAGGTTGTTATGACAAAAAAACTTCATTATGCTACATTTTATAATTGATAAAACGAACAGATTGTGGAAGATAATTTTAACAAGCAGGTCAAACAAATATCTAAAATGATGCTGCACTTGTTTCATCAGCCGGAACATTTTTTTAAACCATATTGTACAATTCTGACAACTCCCCACAAACATGCTAAGAAGCGAATTTAATTAGAGACGTGTCCACTCTGACAGACTGGCTTTTTCATTTCTACTGACCTCAGACCTGCGAAGAGGAGGATAACATGTCTACGTGCTATTTCTGATGCCCTCCACAGTACTGACAAGTCAGATTCCCTGTGTGTCCGTCTACCTGTCCACCGCCACAAAGCCTGGATGAAGCCTGGAAGACACTGCAGGACAGATAGAATTTCATGAAGCATACACAGCGCCCTGTTGTCTGCGCCAGGCCGGGATGAATTATGTATGAGTGGGTGTGGGACTGGTACAGGACTGCAGACTGGAGCGGTGGGTTACTGAGGGGACAACGCCAACCCCAGACGGGCCCAGCCCAACTGTCAAGTAGAAACACCACACAGGAGTAGGAACTACTAGGGTTTCTCTCACGTCAACAAAGACGTAGGGCTACAAATAATAATTTTCACGATCAATTAACCCATCGATTATTTTTTGGATTAACAGATTAATCATTTAGTTTGTTAAAAGTAAAAAATACTGACGAATGCCCATCTTGAGTTTCCAGAGTCCAAAGTGATGTCTTAAACTATTTATTACCCTGACCAACAGCCATTAAAAGCCTCAAGTATGGGATTCCAGTGGTGTAGTGGTCTATTGCATTGCCTACCAACATGGGGATCGCCAGTGTGGGTTCCATTTCTGCTCGGGTACAATATCGACTCGGGGTCCTTCGACTACATATGATGCCACGGATTATGTTGCTAGCTAGCGTTGTTTAGCGCTAGCTTTATAGTTATTTAGCTGTGTGTTTTTTTACAATCCACCTTGACATAGAGTTGGTTAGTAAAGACTGTTCAGTCCCAGTCCAGCAATATGTGAAGATTAGCTGCGGATACACACACACAATGCAATATCCCCTCCAGGCTACTGCCTGGCAGAGATAACAATAATAATAATAACAATAATGTTTATTAAGAGCAAATCTCAGTGTTTCTGAGGTCATCCCTGGCTCTTAGGTTCTTTGAGGAGCTCAGTGGTGGGAAGTTGGATTGTTTGGAGTGGGTGCAGTGGACAGGAAAGCATTAGTTGGGTGGTGGATCTGGAGAACTAGCCCAGGATATCCTCTTTGCACTGCAGAATGAGCTGGGAAGAGGGCAGGAATGAAATCTGTCCCACATTTAATGCAAATTATGCCGTCTTAAAGCACAATGCCAGCACTGTTGCTTTAGAACAGTGACAGAGACGACCTGAAATATCTCCCTACACACAATGACACACCACAGCCCATTCAAAAAGCCTCATTGTTTCTGACTAAGATGTGGCTACCTGGTGAAGGCTGACCTTGGGATGCTAAGGGTTAGCTGTAGTGAGAAACAGGTGACCTGCTCCCACTGGCTACCATGAGAAATTACCCCTAGCTAAAAGTGCCTGGAGAGGGAGCCTCTCCCCAACAACAGGATGCTTTGTTAAGAAGTCACTGGCACCTCAGACAATAGGGTTTGAAAGTCAAGACCTCGCAAAGTAAAAACTCAGCTGATGCCAAGAGCTTCTGATTTGTTTAAAAAATACAAGTGATGGACTTGATAGCAAAAGAAAAACTGGCACATTATCTTCTCAGGCCGTCAGACCTACTCCCACGCAAAGCTATAGCACCAGCGCTGTTCTGTGTGGCTCTTCAGATACAGCAAGGAACTTAATAACGCTCCTTTTCCACTGCATGGTACCGGCTCGACCCAACTCCACTCTACTCTACTTGCTTTTTTTGGTTTCCACTGGGCAGTACTTTTTTTGGTACCACCTCTGTCGAGGTTCCAAGTGAGCTGAGCCGATACTAGGTGACATGAAAATACCACTATAAATAAATAGATAAAATAAAATACAAATATAAACAAAATCTTTAAAAAAAAAAAAAAAAACTAGTCAATACGCCCACAAATGACCAGCGAGGCTTCGCCGTGAGGGGATACTATCTGCAGTCGAAAACCACATCCCAAAAAGTAAAGCGAGTAGAGTCCAATAGAGTAGAGTTGAGCCAGTACCATGCAGTGGAAAATAAGACTACCAGGGTCAGGGTTGTGTTAGTACCCCTTAGCCAGCCATGGTAAAAATGTAAGCGTAATAATCTGTAAGACATGTGGGATAACGGAAACCCTGATGATGCATGGAATAATAACAACAACAACAATAATAATTCTATTTATATATGTATTTACGTTAACAATGAACCAGATGAGCAATAAGATCCATCCATCCATCCACTATCGGAAACGGTTGTCCTGCTCTCAGGGTCACGGAGATGCTGGAGCCTATCCCAGCAGTCACTGGGCGGCAGGCGGGGAGACACCCTGGACAGACCGCCAGACCATCACACACACACACACACACCTAGGGCCAATTTAGTACGGCCAAGTCACCTGACCAACGTGTCTTTGGACTGTGGGAGGACACCAGAGCACCCGGAGGAAACCCACGCAGACACGGGGAGAACATGCAAACTCCACACAGAGGACGACCCGGTACGACCCCCAAGGTTGGACTACCCCGGGGCTCGAACCCAGGACCTTCTTGCTGTGAGGCGACCACACAAACCACTGCACCACCGTGCTGCCCGAGCAATAAGATATTTAAGAAAACAAAAACAAAATGACAACAGAATGTGTGTGTGTATGTGTGTGTGTGTGTGGGGGGGGGTTGGTCTGATTGACAGTGGAAGGAGGTTTCAGAGGGGTCAGCCGCTGCTCTTCTCATCCATGTGGATTTGGTGCTTGGCTGCACATGGGATCCTTCAGAAATAACTGCTCTGTCATCTGTCTGCCTCAGACTATTTTGGTATCAACACACAAGAAGCTTGAATTGCTGCTGGGAACGGAATTCAGTAATAGCTGTCATCCTTCTATGCCCCATTTTCTCCCAAGATAGTTCATCAATAGGACATAGGAAGGAGAGGACACTATTTTCTATACCGGTCACAGAATTCTTCCTTCTTTCCCCGAACCATCTATTTTGGAGTGGAAACCAGAACCTGACCTCCAGCTCGTGGTTGTTTACCTGCCAAACTGACCGATGGTGCAGACGAAGCCCCGAGAAGCAAGCTCGAGCCAACGCTACAGTGCAGCACATTTGGCGGGTAGGAGGTGTTAACTCCCCGTGCTTACTTTAGACCAAGTTCTTTAAAAGGCACCAGGCCCTCTTATGTTTGTGTATATACTTTCTATAAAGCAACACAACAATAACAACCAAATGACTGCCATCTCATTTCAGCAAATATCTGCTATTTTTTTCAGTGCCTGTCCCTGAAGCAGACATACTAACAGACATACCAGCAAACATACTAACAGACATACTAACAGACATACCAGCAGACATAATAACAGACATACTACCAGCAGACATACTAACAGACATACCAGCAGACATACTAACAGACATACTACCAGACATACTTAGCAGACATACTAACAGACATACCAGCAGACATACTAACAGACATACTTAGCAGACATACTAACAGACATACCAGCAGACATACTAACAGACATACAAGCAGACATACTAACAGACATACCAACAGACATACTTAGCAGGCATACTAACCGACATACCAACAGACATACCAACACATACCAGCAGACATACTAACCGACATACCAACAGACATACCAACACATACCAGCAGACATACTAACAGACATACTTAGCAGACATACTATCACACATACCAACAGACATACTTAGCAGACATACTATCACACATACCAACAGACATACTATCAGACATACCAGCAGACATACTAACAGACATACCAGCAGACCTACGAACAGACATACTTAGCAGACATACCAGCAGACATACCAGCAGACATACTAACAGACATACCAGCAGACATACTTCGCAGACATACCAGCAGACATACTAACAGACATACTAACACATAGCAGACATACCAGCAGACATACGAACAGACATACCAGCAGACATACTAACAGACATACCAGCAGACATACCAGCAGACATACTAAGACACACTTAGCAGACATACTAACAGACATACCAGCAGACATACTAACAGACATACTAGCAGTCATACTAAGACATACTTAGCAGACATACTAACAGACATACTAAAAGACATACCAGCAGACATACTAACAGACATACTAGCAGCCATACTAAGACATACTTAGCAGACATACTAACAGACATACTACAAGACATACCAGCAGACATACTAACAGACATACTAAAAGACATAACAGCAGTCATACTAAGACATACTTAGCAGACGTACTAACAGACATACTAACAGACATACCAGCAGACATACTAACAGACATACCAGCAGACATACTAACAGACATACCAGCAGACATACTAACAGACATACCAGCAGACATACTAATAGACATACTTAGCAGACATACTAACAGACATACTAACAGACATACCAGCAGACATACTTAGCAGACACACTAACAGACATACCAGCAGACATATTAACAGACATACTTAGCAGACATACTAACTGACATACTACAAGACATACCAGCAGACATACTAACAGACATACCAGCAGACATATTAACAGACATACTTAGCAGACATACTAACAGACATACCAACAGACATACCAACAGACATACCAGCAGACATATTAACAGACATACTTAGCAGACATACTAACAGACATACCAGCAGACATATTAACAGACATACTTAGCAGACATACTAACAGACATACCAGCAGACATATTAACAGACATACTAACAGACATACCAGCAGACATATTAACAGACATACTAACAGACATACCCGCAGACATACTAACAGACATACTAGCAGACATACTTAGCAGACATACTAACAGACATACTTAGCAGACGTACTAACAGACATACCAGCAGACATACTTAGCAGACATACTAGCAGACAGGCATTGCTCAGACACACTTCAGCAGCTTTGGACACAGTCAGTATTGGAGATATACCCAGCAACCCTTAGACCCACCAAACTATGGCTAACCACTTCTTAACTAATATTTTATATGATTAAAAAACATCCACTCTTTCCATTTATACTCCAAATATAGATGGAATATGGGTGGTTTTTAATTAACTATTATATGACATACAGTCTTTAAGTAAACAAATGGGAAAGTGTCCACCCGACAAGTCCCCTTGTTCACAGTAAATACTATCTTTTGTAGCCTAAAGCCTCCTACCGACTGTGTGAGTTGGGCCGTGTCAGATGAAAGATGACTACACGTGGTGATATCTTTGGTCGTGGCTTCCAAACAGTGGTCCTACGTGGCACTGTGAGACAGGTCCAAGGACGGCCATTATTACAGTCTTGCGACCGAAGATAACCTGCTATGGCCGATGTCTACTAACCAACCAATAGAAATGCAGCACGAAATGGCGCACTGATCAACGCCATGCACAATCTTTGCTGGCGCTAAACACAAACAAACACACTGTTAGCATCTTGTTTTAGACCACATCGACACCCTTAATAATTACAATGAGAGGTAAAAACATTTCTTTTTTCTTGTGCTTATGATTGAGCATTAAAACTTGCACCTCATTCCTACTGCACTTTAATTCTGGAAGTAGATCTCCAGTCACTTCCGGCAGGGAAGTGACTACATATTTATTCTATTTTTTTTGTACTTTGTGTTTTCTTTTTATAGTACCTGCCTTTTAATTATATTACTTTTTAATTAATATTTCAAAGTACATTTTATGTACTTTGTACTGTTCTAATTATATTTTATATATGATTGTTCCTATTTGTTTTTATTACTCTCTTTTAATTATGTTTTATATGGTTGGCCCTTTTCTGTTTTTATTGCCGTAAAGCACACTGACTTGCCCTGCGTACGAAATGTGCTGTATAAATAAACCTGCCTGCTTGCAATGTCATGCCCCTGGTGCAAAGTCTTCCACCACTGCAGTTTGATAGTTTGTCCTTCTCAAGTAGCCATATTTCATGGAGCATGTTTTGGTCTAGTGAGGGGGTCAGTTATGTTACTGGAGTTTCTGAGCAGGGTCAAATCTCCAGTTTTCAGATGACCTGAAATACCTGCCAACACACAATGAGATAGCACAGTCCACTCAAAAAGCCTTACTGGTTCTATGACTAATACGTGGCAGACCTGATGAAGGCTGACCTCACGACGCTAAGGGTTAGCTGTAGTGAAAAACAAGTGACCTGCTCCCATTGGCTACCATGATAAATTACCCCCAGGTAAAAGTGCTTGGAAAGGGAGCCTCTCCCCAACAACAGGATGCTTTGTTAAGAATTTGCTGGCACAAAAAAAAATAATAATTACAGTTTGATAGTTTGTCCTTCTCAAGTAGCCCTAATTCAGGGAGCATGTTCTGGACAAGTGAGAGGGTCAGTTATGTTACTGGAGTTTCTGAACAAGGTCAAATCTCCGGTTTCGGCGTAATCTTGGGCACAGTGAATTTGCTACAAGACTGGAGTGACGATACAGGTGAGCAAGGCATGGAGGTGACTTAGCGAGGGATTTGGAACCTATGGTGTGTTTACCATTGTTAGCTACTGGAATGAAAGTATCAGGGTCAATGAGATCATCGCTTTGGAGGTGAAAGCCAGTCATTTCAACATTTATAAAAGGGCAAAATTGACGTGATATTCTTCTAGAATCCTATGTGAAGTCACTGTCCAAGTTGAATTAAAATGCATTTGCCAGAGAGGAAGTTGTAAGAAAATGATGTATAGATGAACATAATTTGATGTAAGCATGTCAGTTACAGCGGATCATCCGTTTCCATCTCTTCCTGTCCTCTGCATCTTCCTCTGTCACACCAGCCACCTGCATGTCCTCCCTCACCACATCCATAAACCTCCTCTTGGGCCTTCCTCTTCTCCTCTTCCCTGGCAGCTCCATATTCAGCATCCTTCTCCCAATATACCCAGCATCTCTCCTCCACACATGTCCAAACCATTTCAATCTCACCTCTGTTGCTTTGTCTCCAAACCGTCCAACCTGAGCTGTCCCTCTAATATACTCGTTCCTAATCCTGTCCTTCTTCATCATTCCCAATGAAAATCTTATCATCTTCAACTCTGCCACCTCCAGCTCCTCCTCCTGTCTTTTCATCAGTGCCACTGTCTCCAAACCATACAACATAGCTGGTCTCACTACCATCTTGTAAACCTTCCCTTTAACTCTTGCTGGTACCCTTCTGTCACAAATCACTCCTGACACTCTTCTCCACCCACTCCACCCTGCCTGCACTCTCTTCTTCACCTCTCTACTGCACTCCCTGTTTCTTTGAACAGTTGACTCCAAGTATTTAAACTCATACGCCTTCGTCACCTCTACTCCTTGCATCCTCACCATTCCACTGTCCTCCCTCTCATTCACACATAGGTATTCCATCTTGCTCCTACTGACTTTCATCCCTCTTCTCTCCAGTGCATACCTCCACCTCTCCACGCTCTCCTCCACCTGCTTCCTACTCTCACTACAGATCACATTGTCACCCGCGAACATCATAGTCCACGGAGACTCCTGTCTGATCTCTTCCATCAACCTGTCCATCACCATTGCGAACAAGAAAGGGCTCAGAGCCGATCCTTCATGTAATCCCACCTCCACCCTGAACCATCTGTCATTCCAACCACACGCCTCACCATTGTCACACTGCCCTCACACATATCCTGCACCACTCCTACATACTTCTCTGCAACTCCCGACTTCTTCATATAATACCACACCGCCTCTCTTGGCACCCTGTCGTGTGCTTTCTCTAAATCCACAAAGGCACAATTTAACTCCTTCTGACCTTCTCTATACTTCTCCATCAACATTCTCAAAGCAAATGTCATATGTATACTGTGTAATGTCTAATTTACTGTGTTGTGTCTTTTTTTACTGTATTACTTTACTAGGTGTTTCATTGCCTTGTCGACTGACTTGGTTTAGAGACCGTCTGTTTAGGTTTCCCAACTCTGTCCGTGGTGCGTCCGCTCTCCGTGGTTCTGAAGTGGAGCCAATCTTTGACGTACTGACCTTTACAATAACTCATCTGTGTAAACTTTGTCTGTTACTTTGATATTTCTATTTTATTTGTTATATTTCATGCTGTGAAGCACTTTGTGATTGTATATCTGTGAAAGGTGCTATACAAATAAATTACTAAAATTACTTACTAAACCCACCTATCAACCTGGTATCACGCCAAAGCGTGTAATACACCTGCTGGTCCAGCGTGTCAGTGTCACGGTTTGCCTCGCTCAGGCGTGAAAAGTAGACGCGTGTATGAAGGCGCAATGGCAGCAGGGGGCGATGATTAAGAGGTGAAGGCAGGTTAGGGTTAAGGTTAGGGTTAGGGTTCTTGTTAGGGTTGGGTCAGGGTTAGGGTTACGGTTAGATTTAGGGTTGGGTTAGGGTTAGGGTTACGGTTAGGTTTAGGGTTGGGTTAGGGTTAGGGTTCTTGTTAGGGTTGGGTCAGGGTTAGGGTTACGGTTAGGTTTAGGGTTGGGTTAGGGTTAGGCGAGGGATTTTGGAAAATGCTGTATGACGTTACATATATTCTATGGTGTAACGGGTACTGATGACGTTACAGCGTTACTCGCTGGTGCAGCAGGCACTAATGACGTTGCAGTTATTCTCTGGCGTAACAGGTACTAATGACGTTACAGATATTCTATGGTGTAACGGGTACTGATGACGTTACAGCGTTACTCTCTGGTGTAACGGGTACTGACGACGTTACAGAGTTGTTCTCTAGCCTCCCAAGCAATTCAGGCTAGCCTTAGCTTCCGTGTTGTTAGCTTTGAGCTAGCTAAGGCGTCTGCTATTCGTTTATCTACACGCCGTCGAGCCACACCGCCATGTATAAAAACACGGAGATCTTGTTCCGGTGGAAGACATGAGCCCCCATGGCTCCGCTGCACGCGGTTTAACGTTACTTAACAGACGGCAGCATGAACACCACCCGCACCCGGACGGGCAACGGAACCGCTGGGCATGGTTCGGGTTACCAGTCTGCTTGTTAGCCACCAAGCCACTTACTGTTGGTCGTCGTCGAGAAGCCCGGGAGGAGCCGCCCGGTCCGGATTCTCCTCCGGGACCTCTGCCGGAGGCGGCGGGACTTTGGCCGCCCTGGTTTTGTTCTTCAGGATCCCTTTAATGGGCCGCGGAGCCGCCATCGCTCCAGCTGGCAGTCCGGTGAGGGAGTCTCTCGAGTCTGGCCACGCGCACCGCGTCCTTTAATAGATCCCTCCGCTTCAGCCACTGAAGTTCCTAACGCCTCTTGGTTTGGATTGTTTTGTTCTTCTTCATAACTTTCTTTAATTGCTCAGAACTTCACGTCCCTCCGGAGACCGGGTCTGCGTCGCTCATCTTGCGCGCCGACAGTCCGGCGTGTCTGCCGCCGTCCGGCAGTTCAGGCTGCTGGGGAGGCTCCAGTTCACCAACCCGGCTCGGAGTGAAGCCACGCCCACTGCCAGCGCCTTCGACCAATGAAACCTGTCGCGCTGTTTCCATGACGCAGGGCTACGGGTAAGGCTGAGCCACGGGCTAGCCAGAACCAGAACCAGAACCAGAACCGAAACACCTGCGTTACTGCTAACCCCGGGGGCGCCCTGGCACGTTGTGTGAAAGACATTGGTGTTTATATTTAAGCAAATATCATATATATTCAAGCTGGCCTGTCCCTCCTACATGCTGATGCTGACAGTTTGGGTTTTGGTTTTACTTTTTCTTTCTTTTAATATATTTGATGCTGATGTCTCATCATGTGTAGACACAACATGTTACAGTTGACCAGTCCGCCACGTGTTAAACTGACTGATGTGTTTCTCTGTATAACGTGTTGAAATGTGTATTTCTCTGTATTGAAATGTGTATTTCTCTGTATATTGTGTTGAAATGTGTATTTCTCTGTATATTGTGTTGAACTGTGTATTTCTCTGTATAACGTGTTGAAATGTGTATTTCTCTGTATTGAAATGTGTATTTCTCTGTATATTGTGTTGAAATGTGTATTTCTCTGTATATTGTGTTGAAATGTGTATTTCTCTGTATATTGTGTTGAAATGTGTATTTCTCTGTATAATGTGTTGAAATGTGTATTTCTCTGTATATTGAGTTGAAATGTGTATTTCTCTGTATAATGTGTTGAAATGTGTATTTCTCTGTATAATGTGTTGAACTGTGTATTTCTCTGTGTATTGTGTTGAAATGTGTATTTCTCTGTATATTGTGTTGAACTGTGTATTTCTCTGTATATTGTGTTGAAATGTGTATTTCTCTGTATGTTGTGTTGAAATGTGTATTTCTCTGTATGTTGTGTTGAAATGTGATCAGTAAATGTGTTCAATTTAAAAAAAAACAAACCATTGGTGGGTTTTGCTCATAAGCTACTGTTTATAAGGGAGGCCGTGTGAGTGGCTGGTTAGCCTGCAACAAATCCCATTGGCTGAGAGGCGGGCAGGGGCGGGGTTTCTCCGCGATCTCGGTTGGTGAACTGGAATTCGTTGCTGAGGCGGCTCACACTTATCGCGAGATGTTAAAAGTGCGTTCACACCGACCGTGAAAGCGCTGCGTGCGCGGCGGGACAGCCCACGTGACGACGCTGGGAGGGTGCGCGCGACAGCCCGGTAGGTAGCGACAGCGCGGATGGTTCCGCCTCGAGCACCTGAGCCAAACAGACACCGTCCCAGCTGACGTCAGCTAAGGGTGACGTCACTGAGGCTGACGATCACACCAAACTCCACCTGGTTTCTACACAAAGATCACCGTTTGTGTCCTAAATTTACCCGTGACTCCTTCAGTATCCCCCTCCCTGGACACACACACGCACACGCACACGCACACACACCTTGCCAACACCACCACACCCACTGCACCGAAAGTGCGCTTAACATGATTTTATCATGAATGCACAACAAGAAGGAAAGGTGAACAATAACAGCGTTAAATCGATACAAACCAACAGATGTCAGAGAGCCAGATTGGAAATAGCTGCAACAGAGTTGAGCCTGGATTCCACCATCAATCATTCAAACGACCCATAGTGGGCGCTGCGCAGTCAGAGCCATGGCTCCCTGTCTGGAGGTGATGACACTCTAGTGTTGGATGGAGAGAATAGAATCAATAAAGACTCGAGGCAGAGACAGGATTAGTTTTGGAGCGTGACTAAGACCACGTTAGAAGCAGAAGATGTGGGTTTTCTGTACCAGTGCATGGCTCATATATGCAGTACTTCATGTTCCTCATCATCGATGACGAGTCATCGCAACTGACATTTGCCAAACATAGAACTGCTGGAGCGAATCAGAAAAGAGGTTCGTTTACAAATGTGGATCATTAAACTAATTAAAAACTGTAGTTGCTTTCAAAAGTTTGGATACTAAATGGTCCAGATCTATTAGAACAGCACACGTCTATGAGTGCACATGTAGATTATGACGACATATCAGGAATCTGGGACCCTTTATCTGTCATGTCACCTCATGCACTTGCGTACATGAAAGGCAGTGCAACACAAAGACACAAACACATCCAAAACCTGCAAGAACACACTAACACATATCAAAACTAACCCAAAACAAATCACTGTCCGAGCTACGAACGCCAGCCAGGATGACTGTCGGCACCGCCGGTCTGCATGGGCTAGCAGTTAGCCTAGCCCGCCCGCTTCCTATCAGACCCCCTCGGCGTTTCCTCCTCGGGCGCAGCTCCAGGCAGGGGCGGTGGTCCCCGGGCCCACCGGACGAAGCAGACCAGGCTCTGCCAGCCGATCCAGCGCCGGCTCTGCCAGCCATCAAACGAAGACAAAACTTAGACGCAGACGTGGACAAAGACGCTGCATGGACGGTGCTGGGTGAGGCCGCAGCAAATGTGAATTCGCGCCGCCATCTTCCCACACCGGAAGCGGAATATATGTTCTCACTTCACACATCTCTATCTATCTATCTATCTATCTATCTATCTATCTATCTATCTATCTATCTATCTATCTATCTATCTATCTATCTATCTATCTATCTATCTATCTATCTATCTATCTATCTATCTATCTATCTATCTATCTGTCTATCTGTCTATCTATCTATCTGTCTATCTATCTATCTATCTATCTATCTATCTATCTATCTATCTATCTATCTATCTATCTATCTATCTATCTATCTATCTATCTGTCTATCTATCTGTCTATCTATCTGTCTGTCTATCTATCTGTCTATCTATCTATCTATCTATCTATCTATCTATCTATCTATCTATCTATCTATCTATCTATCTATCTATCTATCTATCTATCTATCTATCTATCTATCTATCTATCTATCTATCTGTCTGTCTGTCTGTCTATCTGTCTATCTGTCTATCTGTCTATCTATCTATCTATCTATCTATCTATCTATCTATCTATCTATCTATCTATCTATCTATCTATCTATCTATCTATCTATCTATCTATCTATCTGTCTATCTATCTGTCTGTCTATCTATCTATCTATCTATCTATCTATCTGTCTATCTATCTGTCTGTCTATCTATCTGTCTATCTATCTATCTATCTATCTATCTATCTATCTATCTATCTATCTATCTATCTATCTATCTATCTATCTATCTATCTATCTATCTATCTATCTATCTATCTATCTATCTGTCTGTCTGTCTGTCTGTCTATCTATCTATCTATCTATCTATCTATCTATCTATCTATCTATCTATCTATCTATCTATCTATCTATCTATCTATCTATCTATCTATCTGTCTGTCTGTCTGTCTGTCTGTCTATCTATCTGTCTATCTGTCTGTCTATCTATCTATCTATCTATCTATCTATCTATCTATCTATCTATCTATCTATCTATCTATCTATCTATCTATCTATCTATCTATCTATCTATCTATCTATCTATCTATCTATCTATCTATCTATCTATCTATCTATCTATCTATCTATCTATCTATCTATCTATCTGATATATCTGCTTGTCCTAACTGTTTAAGTGAGTGACTGTGAGTTAGACTGTGGTCAGATTGGTTCATGATGGATAATGTCTGTCGCAGGGACCAGTAGTTCGGTCTGCCTCCGGGTCTGTGGTGTCAGGTCCGGTTCTGGATAGTCTTCCTGACCAGAGTGCGTCTATGGACAGCTGCTGTGTCCAGCTTTTCTCCGTGAAGGTACTTAAACGAGGACAAAGACCAACATTAACGAAAAACGTTATGCAGCATTTTTCAAAAACAAACATAAAATGTACTTTACAATAATACAATTAAATTGTAGGCGTCTGGGTGGCGTAGCGGTCTATTCCGTTGCCTAGCAACACGGGGATCGCCACTTACCTCCGGCTTGGTCCGACGTCCCTACAGATACAATTGGCCATGTCATGTGGGTATGTGTCCTGGTCGCTGCACTAGCGCCTCCTCTGGTAGGTCGGGGCGCCTGTTCGGGAGGGGTGGAGGGGACAGCGTGATCCTCCCACGCGCTACGTCCCCCTGGTGAAACTTCTCACTGTCAGGTGAAAAGAAGCGGCTGGTGACTCCACATGTATGGGAGGAGGCATGTGGTAGTCTGCAGCCCTCCCCGGATCAGCAGAGGGGGTGGAGCAGAGACCGGGACGGCTCGGAGGAGTGGGTTTATTGGCTAAGTACAATCGGCGAGGAAAGAGGGGGGGCGCTGTTACAACGAATTTGTTCACTGAATTTAACCCATCCTACCGTACAGGAGGGGCAGCTGCAGCACCTGTGGACCAACTCCAGTTCCTCTTTCCAGTTCCTTGGTCAGGAGCACGTGGTGGGAGGAAACCCACGCACGGGGAGAACATGCAAACTCCACACAGAAAGGACCTGGGACCAACTGGGGTTCGAACCCAGGACCTTCTTGCTGTGAGGCAACAGTGTTAACCACTGGGCCGCCACCGTGCCGCCAGGCATCAGTAAGCCCCCCTCCCCCCCAAAAGGTTTCAGCTTGTTTTACACTTCGGTTTTATAGGATTCAGTTTCACATCAAAGTTGGAAAATGCTCTGATACGATTCATCTGGGTTTCATTTTTTACATCGCAACAACCTGCCATTTTAACAGGACTGTGTGGACTTATTATAGCCACTATAAATAGATAGACAGATAGATAGATAGATAGATAGATAGATAGATAGATAGATAGATAGATAGATAGATAGATAGATAGATAGATAGAGAGAGAGAGAGAAAGATAGATAGATAGATAGATAGATAGATAGATAGATAGATAGATAGATAGATAGATAGATAGATAGATAGATAGATAGATAGATAGATAGATAGATAGATAGATAGATAGATAGATAGATAGATAGATAGATAGATAGATAGATAGATAGATAGATAGACAGATAGATAGATAGATAGATAGATAGATAGATAGATAGATAGATAGATAGATAGATAGATAGATAGATAGATAGAGAGAGAGAGAGAGAGAGAGAGAGAGAGAGAGAGAGAGAGAGAGAGAGAGAGAGATATATAGATATTGTTTTACCTTCGTTGGTTGTATAGCGTTTTGTAACTCTATCAGGAGTGTCATATAAATAGTAACTATAATGACTATAATAATGATAATTACAATCTATTATTATCCTTATTATTACCATTACACATTGAAGGTGAACATATGTTTAAAGAGAACTGACCTGGCAACAGCCAGGCAGTATACGGCATTTTCTCTGGGGGTGCAGCCACAGCGATGGGAGAAAGACCCCACAGCTGGAGTCAGAATGTGGGAGGAGTTTGGAGAGATGTCGACTAACGGTAGCCTCTCATTGGCGTCTCGGGTGATTGGCGGGAGTGGAATGAGGCTCCTCCATTGACTGCTGTGGTTGAATTTGATCGCATGCCATAGAGCAGGGGTGTCAAACTCCAGGCCTCAAAGGCCGCAGTTTCTGCAGATATTTATTGCAACCATGCACTACACCCCCTGATTAAACTAGTTCCTTTCCCTCCTTGATCCAGGAGGTGAGCTAATTGGTTAAATCAGGTGGTGTAGGGCACGGTTGCAACAAATACCTGCAGACACTGCGGCCTTCGAGGCCTGGAGTTTGACACCCCTGCCGTAGAGACTCACGTTTCCTCCATATCCCCTTGGAATTGCCAGTCTCAGCAGAACCCAGGCGGACCGGCGGCAGCGATACCTGCTGAGTCGCCCAGTTGGAGGGCAAATGGAGAGCCTGAGGTGAGTTGCAGAGAGAGGGTAAATGCTGAAGGGCTTTGGTTCTGAAGACCCTGCTGTCCCTGTTGCTCCACTTCCTGGGTTTGGAGGGCATCTTTGGCTGGGTGATGCCGTCTACCAGCACCGCGTTCCCAACTCTGGCTTTCAACCGTGTCCTGGATCCCCGACGGTGCCCAGATGGCACCCTGTTTCGCCCTAGACTCACCCAGTATTTTATCCGCGGGAAAGTCGGCATGGATAGAAATATGAAAGGCAGCGACACCACTGAGCACAGCTTGGTGGCCAAATAGCGCACGCACTCCCCGTGCCTGTGCCTGATGGCCACCTTCAAAGGGTCACGAACTACCGGATCTCGACAGTCCAACGTCGAGCTATCATTGGCGATGAAGAGTTTGGGGATGAGGAGCTGACCGCGTTCGGCAGCTACCTGCACGGGGCACTTTGCAACATCCGGGTGGGCAGTTTGGTGGCACCACTGGCGGTACGGATGGATGCCTACAGGGTCCCCAGCATACACGTCTCTCTCCAGCAGCCAGTCAGCCAAGTCCAAGTGGCCTTGAAAGGCAGCGATGTAGAGCGCCACCCGCAGCTGAAACCTGTAGGGGTAGGAAAAAAACATATTCACTTCATGGAGTCTACTGTTAAGTCAGTTGAAATGCGTTCCTTTCACATTAAACAAAAAACTAGAAGGTTCAAGCCGCTAAGAGCTTCTTCTTCTTCTTCTTCTTCTTCTTCTTCTTCCTCTTCTTCTTCTTCTTCTTCTTCTTCTTCTTCTTCCTCTTCTTCTTCTTCTTCTTCTTTTGGCTGCCCCGTTGGGGGTCGCCACAGCAGATCATCCATTTCCATCTCTTCCTGTCCTCTGAATCTTCCTCTGTAACGCTAACCACCTGCATGTCCTCCCTCACAACATCCATAAACCTCCTCTTTGGCCTTCCTCTTCTCCTCTTCCCTGGCAGCTCCATATTCAGCATCCTTCTCCCAGTATACCCAGCATCTCTCCTCCACACATGTCCAAACCATCTTAATCTCGCCTCTCTTGCTTTGTCTCCAAACCGTCCAACCTGAGCTGTCCCTCTAATATACTCGTTCCTAATCCTGTCCTTCTTCATCACTCCCAATGAAAATCTTAGCATCTTCATCTCTGCCACCTCCAGCTCCACCTCCTGTCTTTTCATCAGTGCCACTGTCTCCAAACCATATAACATAGCTGGTCTCACTACCATCTTGTAAACCTTCCCTTTAACTCTTGCTGGTACCCTTCTGTTGCAAATCACTCCTGACACTCTTCTCCACCCACTCCACCCTGCCTGCACTCTCTTCCTCACCTCTCTTCAACACTCCCCGTTACTTTGGACAGTTGAACCCAAGTATTTAAACCCATTCACCTTCACAAACCTCCACTCCTTGCATCCTCGCCATTATGCTGTCCTCCCTCTCATTCATACATATGTATTCTGTCTTGCTCCGACTGACTTTCAGTCTTCCTCTCTCCAGTGCATACCTCCACCTCTCCAGGCTCTCCTCCACCTGCTTCCTACTCTCGCTACAGATCACAACGTCATCCACGAACATCATAGTCTACGGAGACTCCTGTGTGATCTCGTCCATCAACCCGTCCATTACCATTGCAAACAAGAAAGGGCTCAGAGCCAATTCTTGATGTAATCCCACCTCCACCCCATCTGTCATTCCAACCACACACCTCATCACTGTCACACTGCCCTCATACATATCCTGCACCACTCCTACATACTTCTCTGCCACACCTCCTCTCTTGACACCCTGTCATATGCTTTCTCTAAATCCCCAAAGACACCATGTAACTCTGTGAGGGCAATTGATGTTTGCTAACCTTTCATCTTTGACCATGTGTTAGTTATATTATGTTTTCATTGCTTGGATGGATGCTTGAGGCTCACGTGTAGCAGGTCAAAGGTGGTGCCATAAAGTGCCCTCTCCTGTGTGGACTAGTGAAGGCCTGTGGTTGACTGTTGGTTGATAGCAGAGGAATGCGTGGGAAACTTACTCGAGTGTAACAAGGTCTGAAGGAGCGCTCCTGGAGAATTACGAGTGAAAGATAAGGGCAAGGGCAGACCTGACCTATGAACTCTTTGAGCAAGCTCCGTTATCCATTAGGATGATAGTCTAGCAATAAACATGAGCTACATCTCCCAACCAGGATTAGGGAGAAACTCCAGGTACATACCGTTGTGACTGTCAAAATGAGCACGACTAAGCAGTTTGTGCTGCAAGGTATAAACGCAGTGGGCTGAGAGATCAGGGCCTGCACTGAAGTAGCTAGGTTTTACAGCGGCCCTTTGGTGAGCCACGCTCTATCCTCACAGTTTGGCTTCCTGTTGTGCTGTTTTACTGGGCAGTTTTTGTCATACAGTGTTACAGATACACCGAGGAATGTGTTATGTCACAGTCCTCATTCTTTTTTCCAGTTTTGTTCTAATAATTCAGTTCTAAATGCACCCGTGGCTTCCTCCTTCTCACTGTCCTGTATTTAATCATCATGTCTTCCTCAGCCTTCACATATCACATCCACCCATCACCACATCACATCCACCCATCACCACATATCACATCCACCCATCACCACATCACATCCATCATCACCACATATCACATCCACCCATCACCACATATCACATCCATCCATCACCACATATCACATCCACCCATCACCACATATCACATCCACCCATCACCACATATCACATCCACCCATCACCACATCACATCCATCATCACCACATATCACATCCACCCATCACCACATATCACATCCATCTATCACCACATATCACATCCACCCATCACCACATATCACATCCACCCATCACCACATATCACATCCATCCATCACCACATATCACATCCACCCATCACCACATATCACATCCACCCATCACCACATATCACACCCACCCATCACCACATATCACATCCACCATCACAACATATCACATCCACCCATCACCGCATATCACATCCATCATCACAACATATCACATCCACCCATCACCACATATCACATCCACCCATCACCACATATCACACCCACCCATCACCACATATCACATCCACCATCACAACATATCACATCCACCCATCACCGCATATCACATCCATCATCACAACATATCACATCCACCCATCACCACGTATCACATCCATCATCACAGCATATCACATCCACCCATCACAACATATCACATCCACCCATCACCGCATATCACATCCATCATCACAACATATCACATCCACCCATCACCACATATCACATCCACCCATCACCACGTATCACATCCATCATCACAGCATATCACATCCATCCATCACCACATATCACATCCACCCATCACCACGTATCACATCCATCATCACAGCATATCACATCCATCCATCACCGCATATCACATCAACCATCACCAAATATAACATCCATCCATAACCACATATCACATCCATCCATCACCACATATCACATCCACCCATCACCTCACATCCACCATCACCACATATCACATCCATCATCACAACATATCGCATCCATCCATCACCGCATATCACATCCGCCCATCACCAAATATAACATCCATCCATAACCACATATCACATCCACCCATCACCTCACATCCACCTATCATCACATATCACATCCATCCATCACCATACATCACATCCACCCATCACCACAGATCACATCCATCCATCACCACATATCACATCCACCCATCACCACAGATCACATCCATCCATCACCCGCACTGCTTATCTTGCTCTCAGGGTTGAGAGATGCTGGAGTCTATCCCAGCAGTCATTGGGCGGCAGGTGGGGAGACACCCTGGACAGGCCGCCAGACCATCACACACACACACACACACACACACACACACACACACACACACACACACACACACACACACACACACACACACACACACACACACACACCAAAGGACAATTTAGTACGGTGAGTCACCTGACCTACATGTGTTTGAGTCACCTGACCTACATGTGTTTGGACCGTGGGAGGAAACCGGCACCCCTGGAGGAAACCCACGCAGACATGGGGAGAACATGCAAACTCCACACAGAGGATGACCCGGGACGACCCCCAAGGTTGGTCTACCCCGGGGCTCGAACCCAGGACCTTCTTGCAGTGAGGTGCCGTGCTAACCACTGCGCCACCGTGCCGCCATAATCACAACCACTGATCACAACAACTGGTAAATGATCACTTATATCATTCGTTAACAACCCGCTCACTTTATTGTTGTTCATATTATCTGAGAAATGGCCTGACGGCCTGTCCAGGGTGTCTCCCCGCCTGCCGCCCAGTGACTGCTGGGATAGACTCCAGCATCCCCACCACCCTGAGAGCAGGAGAAGCGGTTTGGATGACGGATGTCCAGATTCAAGTGACCTGCAAACCTGAGAAGAGGACACTGCTCATTCCTGAGAGCTGAACTTTGTTTTGTTCATCCAGCGTCACACACACGCACACACACACACACACACACACACACACACACACACACACACAACACACACACACACACACACACACACACACACGTTAGGTGTGGATCTCTGCAGGTTCTGGACTTTTATCTCGGCCTTTCCTGATTTTCCGTCAGTTTACGTTGTTAACAAATAAGCGAGACATGTGGTTAAAAGTTGGTGGTGACTGGTTTGCTCCACACTCGGCCTGCAGAGCCACACAGGACCCGCCCAGTGCTTCTCACCCCGCCCCACCGTGCTCCCAGGTCTCGTTTGTCGGGATTTTACTGTCGTGCTGTAAAGTTTTATGGTGGGCCGCTAATTTGCATGTGACCTTTTAAAGCCTCCAGCTGCCGCAGGGTTCTGGGCTGTCGGGGGTTTAGTTTGTCGAGTCTCTTTGTGCGTTCAGGACCACTCCCGCCTCTCATAACCGTTCCATGTGTGGTGTTTTTCTTTAAATGTGGGAACCCAGAACCCAGCTCAGCGGCACTGAATCCCACCATGACGTGCCTGCAGGGTGGGGAGGACAGTGGCATGTGTAACGTGACTGACGACACCCAGACGGCATCCGCATGTGGACCACTTCAGGCACTGATGCAGCACTGCTGGTCTTCTTCTGGCCCTGCCAAACTGGATGTGAGCCTGAAGTGGCCCACACCCAGATGGCATCCGCATGTGGGCCACTTCAGGCAGTGATGCAGCACTGCTGGTCTTCTTCTGGCCCTGCCAAACTGGATGTGAGCCTGAAGTGGCCCACATCCAGATAGCATCTGGATGTGGGCCACTTCAGGCACTGATGCAGCACTGCTGGTCTTCTTCTGGCCCTGCCAAACTGGATGTGAGCCTGAAGTGGCCCACATCCAGATAGCATCCACATGTGGGCCACTTCAGGCACTGATGCAGCACTGCTGGCCTTCTTCTGGCCCTGCCAAACTGGATGTGAGCCTGAAGTGGCCCACATCCAGATAGCATCTGGATGTGGGCCACTTCAGGCACTGATGCAGCACTCCTGGTCTTCTTCTGGCCCTGACAAACTGGATGTGAGCCTGAAGTGGCCCACATGGATAACAGCAAATATGGCCCAAATATGCCAAATCACATGTGGGCCTTTTCTGGCAAAGACGCGGTGCTCTGGGCAACATGTGATCTGGATGTGACCCTGAAGTGGCCCGTGTGGTAAATGCTGAACATGGCCCAAATATCACAAAACAAATATGGCCACCTTTGGCAAATATGTGGCACATGCGGCATGGCTATGGCTTGGTTCTGGCCCAGATCTGGCAAACAGGAGCGGACCGCCCAAGTGCCATCATTCCATGCGGTATGTGGGCCGGATGAAGTGCCGGGTGGGCCGGGTCCGGGCCACAGCAGCTTTGCTATGGACAGCCGTATTTTTTAATCAATGCCAGCACTGAACCGGTTCTTCAAATCCACCATGGGAGGCGCTAGATATGAACTGAAGTGAGCTGCCGTGAAAACCAGTTGGGGATGATCAACTCCATTACAACCAAGATGCATCACGTTTTTTTAACTGATCTTTTATTCAACACAACACCGAGAACTTACAAGTTGAAGGAGACACGTGTACAACTACACGTGTTTTAACAACAGTTTACATGGCCCTTACACGTGGGTAGCACGTGCCCACACCTGAGGAAAGAGAAACAAGGAAGCGGTGCAGCAGGACTAAAAACACAAGTAAAACCAACACAACGGGACAAAAAGAGGTGACTACAGTTGTGGCATTGCCTGGATTACTGGTGACCAGCTTTCAGCAAACCTGTGTGTTTCCTCCATGGTGAAGACAAACCTGTGTGTTTCCTCCATGATGAAGACAAACCTGTGTGTTTCCTCCATGATGAAGACAAACCTGTGTGTTTCCTCCATGATGAAGACAAACCTGTGTGTTTCCTCCATGATGAAGACAAACCTGTGTGTTTCCTCCATGATGAAGACAAACCTGTGTGTTTCCTCCATGGTGAAGACAAACCTGTGTGTTTCCTCCATGGTGAAGACAAACCTGTGTGTTTCCTCCATGATGAAGACAAACCTGTGTGTTTCCTCCATGATGAAGACAAACCTGTGTGTTTCCTCCATGATGAAGACAAACCTGTGTGTTTCCTCCATGGTGAAGACAAACCTGTGTGTTTCCTCCATGATGAAGACAAACCTGTGTGTTTCCTCCATGATGAAGACAGACCTGTGTGTTTCCTCCATGATGAAGACAAACCTGTGTGTCTTCTCCATGATGAAGACACACCTGTGTGTTTCCTCCATGATGAAGACAAACCTGTGTGTCTTCTCCATGATGAAGACAAACCTGTGTGTTTCCTCCATGGTGAAGACAAACCTGTGTGTCTTCACCATGATGAAGACAAACCTGTGTGTTTCCTCCATGATGAAGACAAACCTGTGTGTTTCCTCCATGATGAAGACAAACCTGTGTGTTTCCTCCATGGTGAAGACAAACCTGTGTGTTTCCTCCATGATGAAGACAAACCTGTGTGTCTTCTCCATGATGAAGACAAACCTGTGTGTTTCCTCCATGGTGAAGACAAACCTGTGTGTTTCCTCCATGGTGAAGACAAACCTGTGTGTTTCCTCCATGATGAAGACAAACCTGTGTGTTTCCTCCATGGTGAAGACAAACCTGTGTGTTTCCTCCATGGTGAAGACAAACCTGTGTGTTTCCTCCATGATGAAGACAAACCTGTGTGTTTCCTCCATGATGAAGACAAACCTGTGTGTCTTCTCCATGATGAAGACAAACCTGTGTGTTTCCTCCATGATGAAGACAAACCTGTGTGTTTCCTCCATGATGAAGACAAACCTGTGTGTTTCCTCCATGATGAAGACAAACCTGTGTGTCTTCTCCATGATGAAGACAAACCTGTGTGTTTCCTCCATGATGAAGACAAACCTGTGTGTTTCCTCCATGATGAAGACAAACCTGTGTGTTTCCTCCATGATGAAGACAAACCTGTGTGTTTCCTCCATGATGAAGACAAACCTGTGTGTCTTCTCCATGATGAAGACACACCTGTGTGTTTCCTCCATGATGAAGACAAACCTGTGTGTTTCCTCCATGGTGAAGACAAACCTGTGTGTTTCCTCCATGATGAAGACAAACCTGTGTGTCTTCTCCATGATGAAGACAAACCTGTGTGTCTTCTCCATGATGAAGACACACCTGTGTGTTTCCTCCATGATGAAGACAAACCTGTGTGTCTTCTCCATGATGAAGACAAACCTGTGTGTCTTCTCCATGATGAAGACACACCTGTGTGTTTCCTCCATGATGAAGACAAACCTGTGTGTCTTCTCCATGATGAAGACAAACCTGTGTGTTTCCTCCATGGTGAAGACAAACCTGTGTGTCTTCACCATGATGAAGACAAACCTGTGTGTTTCCTCCATGGTGAAGACAAACCTGTGTGTTTCCTCCATGGTGAAGACAAACCTGTGTGTTTCCTCCATGATGAAGACAAACCTGTGTGTTTCCTCCATGATGAAGACAAACCTGTGTGTTTCCTCCATGATGAAGACAAACCTGTGTGTTTCCTCCATGATGAAGACAAACCTGTGTGTCTTCTCCATGATGAAGACAAACCTGTGTGTTTCCTCCATGATGAAGACAAACCTGTGTGTTTCCTCCATGATGAAGACAAACCTGTGTGTTTCCTCCATGATGAAGACAAACCTGTGTGTTTCCTCCATGATGAAGACAAACCTGTGTGTCTTCTCCATGATGAAGACACACCTGTGTGTTTCCTCCATGATGAAGACAAACCTGTGTGTTTCCTCCATGGTGAAGACAAACCTGTGTGTTTCCTCCATGATGAAGACAAACCTGTGTGTCTTCTCCATGATGAAGACAAACCTGTGTGTCTTCTCCATGATGAAGACACACCTGTGTGTTTCCTCCATGATGAAGACAAACCTGTGTGTCTTCTCCATGATGAAGACAAACCTGTGTGTTTCCTCCATGGTGAAGACAAACCTGTGTGTCTTCACCATGATGAAGACAAACCTGTGTGTTTCCTCCATGGTGAAGACAAACCTGTGTGTTTCCTCCATGGTGAAGACAAACCTGTGTGTTTCCTCCATGATGAAGACAAACCTGTGTGTTTCCTCCATGGTGAAGACAAACCTGTGTGTCTTCTCCATGGTGAAGACATACCTGTCTCTTTCCTCAATTACGAAGACTTTTTTTTATCCCGTCTCTCAAGGGTGTTGTGCTGGGGGGCTGTGACTTCAACCAGGAAACTGTTGTCTTTATTTAGTTATTTATTTGCTATTAAAAGCAGAATTCTCAATAAAGAATTTAAGACACTATCTGTCATATTAATAATAATAATAATGATAGCAATAATAATGATAGCAACAATAATAATAATAATAATAATGATAGCAATAATAATAATAATAATAATAATGATAGCAATAATAATAATAATGATAGCAATAATAATAATAATAATAATAATAATGATAGCAATAATAATAATAATAATAATAATAATAATAATGACATCAAGAGACTAGACACCAAGACAGGAAAGATGCTGACCATGGAGAAGATGCACCACCCAAAAGCAGACATCCACAGGCTGTACCTACCAACAGCTTCAGGAGGACGAGGCCTAGTCCAACTCAAACTGACCTTCAAGACTACCACTATCGGGCTGGATGCATACCTGACAAAAACAGATGACCCACTCCTCTGAATAGTAGAACATCAGATCTACTCCATCAATAAAGAAGCTGCACAACTCAAGAAAGAGCTTGATGTCCCAGAAACCCCACCAACAGAAAATGAGGCAACTACCATCTACGTATGCCAAACGAGTGAAGTAGAAGGCAAAACAGCATGGGCAGCGGCAACTGCAAAAAACCTGGGAGGACAAAGCAATGCACGGGAAGGACCCACAAAGAAAGAACGATGCAGACGTGGACCAACAAGACACACCAGTGGCTGAGGAGCACCGGGCTGAAAGCAGAGACGGGGGGCCTGATAATCGCTGCACAAGACCAGAGCCTGGCAACCAGATCCTGTCACCATCACACCATCAAAGATGGAACAGACCCAAAATGCAGAATCTGTGGAGTGTACGAAGAAACCATCGACCACATCGTCGTCTCAGGCTGCCCGGAACTGGCAAAGACCGAGTACATGTACAGGCACAACAAGGCAGCAGCATACCTGCACTGGAAGACCTGCAGGAGTTACAAGATCAAGACCACTGAGAACTGGTACGAACATCAGCCAAACACGGTCACTGAGGACAATGACGTCACCATCCTCTGGGACACGCCCATCCACACTGACAGAGAGATGAGAGCCAACAAGCCCGACATCGTTATCAAGGACAGGAAGCAAAAGAGGTGCATGCTCATCGACATGGCAACACCATCCGAAACAAACACCTCAGAGAAAGTCACAGAGAAGCTGACCAAGTACAAAGACCTGGAGACTGAAACCACCAGGATGTGGGGAATGAAGACCGAGACAGCACCAGTGGTCATCGGAGCTCTAGGACTCATGAAGAAGGGACTGGAAAAGTTCACCAACCGTATCCCAGGAAACATCAACATCCATGCAGTCCAGGAGATCTCCCTACTCGGAACAGCCCACATATTACCACGAGTACTGTCAATCAAGTGACGTCTGCCCTGTAGTGCCTCAGGTCCATAGTTTGGACCCGGCTCTACAGGATGTAAAACAGGAAACACGAAAGAAATTATAATAAGATGATAATAATAATAACAATAATAATAATACATGTTATTTGTGGGCGTGTTTGAGAGCACTCATGGACACCTTACAGAACACAGTTAAAAATAAAACATTGAAATGATCAAAACAGAAACGATCAGGAAGTATACCCAGTATAAAAAGTGCTGGATGTAGACTGAAGTTTATACCCCAAACCTGTTTAATCTCCTTCTGGACATTCTTCCAGAAATCCAGGAGTTTGGGGCAATCCCACAATATACGTATGTGTAAAGCCCCCCCCCCCCCCCCCCACCAGTCCACAGCCCCTCCAGCATAGTTCAGATGTACTGCTATGTAAGTTTTTTATTTTTTATTAAATACAAGGAACTATACAAAGCAAGGTAGGGAATAAATGTACAAAAAGAAAGATAAAGTTCAGACAATGGTGGAATGGTAGTAATAATGTCAAATAAAATAACAAAACAATGAGGTAAACAGATGGCGAGCACAAAGGAGCAGGTTTATATATATATATATATATATTCATTTTTTGCTTTTCTATTCGTATTCTCCAAATATTTACAAACGTATATAAAAACATGATAAAAGAGGGAGGGCTGCCTCCCCACTTACAAGTATGTAAATGATATTTACCCAAAAGAATCACCAGATGAATGGTATCTGAGATGTTTGCATCCAAATTATCCATGAAGTACATTATATCAATGTATGTAAACGAAGGTATGTTTACTGTTTTTAAAGACAACCAATTATGGCTCTCAGACCAAAATAAATTAGCACAAGAACAATTAAATAATAAATGGTCAGTGGTTTCAGCCTCAGAAGAACAGGAGATGCAAGGATCCACTTCACATTTAGATCTCTTACGTAAAAAGTCATTAACAGGGAATATCACTGACACTATTTTAAAATGGGGTTCTTTGACTTTAGGAGCAACAGGACATTCATTCATTCATTCATTCATTCATTCATCAGCCGCTTCTCCGGGGTCGGGTCATGGTGGCAGCAAGCTAAGTAGGGCACTCCAGCTGTCCCTCCCCTCAGCAACGCCCTCCAGCTCCTCCTGGGGGATTCCAAGGAGTTCCCGGGCCAGACTGGACATGTAGGCCCTCCAGCGAGTTCTGGGTCTGCCCCGGGGTCTCCTCGCAGTTGGCCGTGCACGGTAAACCTCCAAAGGAAGGCGCTCAGGAGGCATCCTAATCAGATGCCCGAACCACCTCAACCGGCTCCTTTCGACGTGAAGGAGCAGCGGCTCTACTCCGAGCTCCCTCCGGATGTCCGAGCTCCTCACCCTATCTCTAAGGCTGAGCCCAGACACCCTACGGAGGAAACTCATTTCAGCCACTTGTATCCACGAGCTCACCCTTTCGGTCACTACCCAAAGCTCATGACCACAGGTGAGGGTTGGAACAAAGACTGACTGGTAAATTGAGAGCTTTGCCTTCCGGCTCAGCTCCCTCTTCACCACAACGGTCCGGTACAATGTCCGCAACTCCTCTCCCCGACAAGGTGGACGCCGTCGCCAGGTTCCCACGCCTGAACATGATGAAGTCCCTGCAGGAGTTCCTTGGCATGGCGAACTTTTACAACCGGTTCATTCCCCGGGCCGCTCATCTCATGCACCCCCTGTATGAGGCTCTGAAGGGTAAGGACCCCAAGGGCCCAGTGGACTGGTCGGAAGAGAGAAACCGGGCGTTTGAGGATGCTAAGGCTGCGCTGGCTGACACCGCCTTGTTGGCGCACCCATCACCAACTGCCCCAGTAGCACTCACCACGGATGCCTCAGATTACACTGTGGGGGCAGTGTATGAGCAGTGGGTGGGCGGAGCCTGGCAGCCGCTTGCTTTTTTCAGCCGCCAGCTGCGCAGCAATGAGAGGAAATACAGCACCTTCGACCAGGAGCTTCTTGACCTGTTTCTCACCATCCGCCGCTGCAGGTTCCTGCTGGAAGGCCGTCGATTCTCTGTGTTTGTGGACCACAAGCCGCTGATATTCACCATGGCCAAAGCCACCGAGCCGTGGTCTGGGTGCCAGCAGCGCCAGCTCTCTTACATCTCGAAGTTCACCACTGACATCCGGCACGTCGCCGGCAAGGACAACTTCATCGCCGACTGCCTCTCCCAGGCGATGTTGGGGCCCGTCCACTTGGGACTCGACTACGCAGCCATGGCTGCAGACCAGGCTGCTGACACAGAAGTGCAGGCCTACCGGACTGCTGACACCGGGCTACAGTTGAAGGATGTGGTGTTCAACGACGCCGGGGCCACGCTTCTCTGTGACATCTCCATGGGTCAGCCCCGGCCCATGGTGCCCACGGGCTGGCGGCAACGGGTTTTCGATGCCATCCATGGCCATTCACACCCAGGCGTGAAGGCGTCAATGAAGTTGGTGGGGGCCAAGTTGGTGTGGGATGGCCTCAGGAAGGATGTCAAGGACTGGGCAGGCACCTGCGTGGCGTGTCAGCGCTCCAAGGTTCACCGCCACACCAAGGCACCCCTGGTGCTGTTCCCAGTGCCTGGGAGGTATTTCGACCATGTCAATGTGGACCTAGTAGGACCCCTTCCCTCCTCCCGTGGTTTCACTCATCTCGTTACCATGGTGGACAGGACCACTAGGTGGCCAGAGGCTATTCCGTTGTCAACCACCACGTCTGCTGAAGTGGCCCGGGCATTCATCTGGTCCTGGATAGCCTTGTTTGGCATGCCATCTGACCTCACTTCTGACCCGGGCCTGCAGTTCAGATCCAAGCACTGGACTGCAGTCGCTGAAAGCCTAAGGATGAAGCTGCACCGCACCATAGCGTACAACCCGCAGGGCAACGGTTTATGTGAGCGGTTTCATCGTTCTTTGAAGGCCGCTCTTCGGGCCAGCCTCACAGACAGTAGCTGGGTCGACCGGCTCCTGTGGGTCATGCTTGGCCTGCGGACCACCCCTAAGGAAGACCTCCAGCCCTCATCGGCTGGGCTGGTTTACGGCCAGCCACTGCGGGTCCCAGGGGAATTTCTCCCAGACGGCGCGGCACCCTGGTCTGTCCGCCAACGGGCTGTGTTCCAGGACGCTGCTGGCGTTTTCACTCCAGTCCAAACTTCGCGGTTCGGCCTCCCTCAGTCTTACATCCCCAAGAACCTGCAGTCGGCCGGGTACGTCTTCATCCGTCATGACGCCCACCGTACCCCCCTGAGGCCCCCCTATGATGGCCCCTTCCGTGTCCTGGCGGCAGGGGCTAAGAACTTTGTTGTGGATGTTGGTGGTAAGCAGGAGTGGGTTTCGGTGGACCGCCTCAAGCCAGCTCACCTGGACTTGGACAGGCTGGTTCAACTGGCCCAGCCCCCTTGGCGTGGACGCCCCCCCTGCCCCTACACCCATCAAGAGGAGCCGTTTTGGCTGCATTATTCGTCCCCCGCCACGTTGATTTTTTTTTTCTTTTTGTCACGGTGAATTCTGGGGGGGGCGTGTGTAGTGACCTACTTGCAGGTTAGATATTCATCATGCGGGCCAGAGACGGTCCCTTTAAGACAGTGGGCGGGGGTTAGCAAGGGGTATTGTGGGTAGACACGAGGCTGAGGTTTTTAGCATAGTGAACTGCGGACTTAGAGTTTGTTGGAGGAAATAAACGATCCCACGGCTGTGTGGTCAAAAGGAGAAGTGGCCTCGTCTCCTTTCTTTCACCCTCCACAACCCTTTAACAGGGAGAAAAAACAGGAAGAAAGCTCAGGGAGAGCAACAGAGGAGGGATCTCTCTCCCAAGACGGACAACCTGCAATGAATGTTGTGTTTACACAATTTACACAATACAACAATGAAAGAGGATAAACAGAATTATAATGGACTTATAAAATTTATGAAGAATATGATGCGCAGGATGCCAAGGAGTGTCCAGATGCCACCGGAACAGTCCAGCCCAGAACTCCTTCACTTGAGGCAACAACTCATCCCCAACCCGGGAGGAGCAATCCACAATTTTCCGGTAGAGAACCATGGCCTCAGACTTGGAGGTGCTGACTCTCATCCCGGCCATTTCACACTCAGCTGCAAACCACCCCAGTGCGCTCTGGAGGTCACGTTCTGATGAAGCCAACAAAACCACATCATCTGCGAAGAGCAGAGATACAATTCTGAGGTTCCCAAAACGGACACACTCCTCACCTTGGTTGCGCCTTGAGATCCTGTCCATGAATGCCACAAACAGCATCGGAGACAAGGGACAGGACATGAAAGATAAAAGAAAAGGACTTCCTCCTAAGGGGGACCTCTACATGATCAAGTCCAGAGCATGAGTTGAAGTCCCCAAAATGTTTCTGTTTAAAAACCCGACTAACTGTTTTGTTATTGCATTTTTTTATCCATCAAATTGACATCACCAGCTCTTAGAGCAGGGAAGGAGGTGAGACTAAAGAAAACTGCCCTGTATCGGTCGCAGCAAGGGAACGGGGACTGCTTTGCAAGCAAGGAGGCGAGACTAGAGAAAACTGCCCTGTATCGGTCGCAGCAAGGGAACGGGGACCCCTTTGCAGGCAAGGAGGCGAGACTAGAGAAAACTGTCCTGTATCAGCCGCAGCAAGGGAACGGGGACCCCTTTGGAGGCAAGGAGGCGAGACTAGAGAAAACTGCCGCGTATCAGTCGCAGCAAGGGAACGGGGACCCTTTTGGAGGCAAGGAGGCGAGACTAGAGAAAACTGCCCTGTATCAGCCGCAGCAAGGGAACGGGGACCCCTTTGTAGGGAAGGAGGCGAGACTAGAGAAAACTGCCGCGTATCAGTCGCAGCAAGGGAACGGGGACCCCTTTGTAGGGAAGGAGGCGAGACTAGAGAAAACTGCCGCGTATCAGTCGCAGCAAGGGAACGGGGACCCCTTTGTAGGCAAGGAGGCGAGACTAGAGAAAACTGCCGCGTATCAGTCGCAGCAAGGGAACGGGGACCCCTTTGTAGGGAAGGAGGCGAGACTAGAGAAAACTGCCCTGTATCAGCCACAGCAAGGGAACGGGGACCCTTTTGGAGGCAAGGAGGCGAGACTAGAGAAAACTGCCCTGTATCAGTCGCAGCAAGGGAACGGGGACCCCTTTGGAGGCAAGGAGGCGAGACTAGAGAAAACTGCCCTGTATCAGTCGCAGCAAGGGAACGGGGACCCCTTTGGAGGCAAGGAGGCGAGACTAGAGAAAACTGCCGCGTATCAGCCGCAGCAAGGGAACGGGGACCCCTTTGGAGGCAAGGAGGCGAGACTAGAGAAAACTGTCCTGTATCAGTCGCAGCAAGGGAACGGGGACCCCTTTGGAGGCAAGGAGGCGAGACTAGAGAAAACTGTCCTGTATCAGTCGCAGCAAGGGAACGGGGACCCTTTTGGAGGCAAGGAGGCGAGACTAGAGAAAACTGTCCTGTATCAGTCGCAGCAAGGGAACGGGGACCCTTTTGGAGGCAAGGAGGCGAGACTAGAGAAAACTGCCGCGTATCAGTCGCAGCAAGGGGACGGGGACCCCTTTGCAGATTGTCTCGTAACCTTTACTTGTAATAGTAATTTTATACTTCCTGGTAAGTTCTTCAAAAGATAACACGTGACCATGAGAACTCAACACGTCATAAAGAAATGATAAACCATTGTCTCACCAGTCAGCCTGAATGGCGTCATATTGACGGTACCAACCCTACTGTTCCCTAAGGAGCGCTGCGTGGCGGGAAATCCCCCCCCAGAAGTTCGCGGGAGTTGCGCCGCGTCACCGACGTCTCTCAGACGCCTCGGGATCACGTGTCAGGCCCTCGAGCCTCCGCGGGCGGGACAGCGCCGACGCTCCCCACGTGACCGAAAACGGCACCGAGCGCTTGTTTGTGTCGTCACGTGGCTGTGTTTACGCACAAGACCCGTTTCCGGGCTAAAAGTGATCGATCGGTGATCCGTCCAATGGGAGGGCGGCTGTTCCGCGGAGGGCGTGAGCAGGAGGCGGAAACGGGCGCTCACACGAAGAAGCTGGACGGAGGATTAGTGTTGATGTTGTTGTCCGTCCGTCCGTCCGTCCCGTCGTCTGAATGGAGTGAAGTCCCCCCGCCGTGTCCGCTACACAGCCAGTCCCACGCAGGCCGTCCGCACCCTGACGTCCAGCGTCGACGTCTGACTCCCCAGCAAACACGAAACGTCGCTCCGAATTAAAGGTAGGAGTCCGCCGTGAGCTCCGTGCTAACTTGTCCACAGGGCGACCCTGCCGCCGCCGCCGCCGCTGCTGCTGCCCCCCCATCACAGCCGGTTAGCTGTGGCCTAGTCGCGCCAGCGGCTCTGCCTCTTTCCACCGCGCCGTGTTCATGGATCGTGTGACGTTGACCCGGCTAGCCGGTACACTTGTTGGCCCAGGCTCACTCGTCGCTAGCCGCCGTCAGGGCTGGTTAGCCGGGCAGGCTCTGCCGCCGTCGGGGCTGGTTAGCCGGGCAGGCTCTGCCGCCGTCAGGGCTGGTTAGCCGGGCAGGCTCTGCAGAACAAATCTACTGACTCATGCCGATACAAGGGGGGAGAGAGATGATGTGTGGACAACCCGCTGTGCTGTGGTGTTCGTGCCGTCCCGAGTTAAACCCCACACCGGCGGGGCTCGTTAGCAAGAGAGGGGACTGTGCCACCCGGCGCGCTGAATCACGCCGTGGCCATTTCAGACGTGCTTGGTCCACATGGAGAAGTGCCTGTAAGCCTGCAGTCACAGGACCGTCAGCCAGCGTGGCTCTGCAACTGTTGCTCCACTTCCTCTTTTTGTTTTTTGCAACGTGATGGCCAGCGCTTGGCCCGCCGTCAGAGCACATTACTCATCCCGATAACGCGCTTTAAATTGTCTCTTCCCTAAGGTCTGCTCTTCCCTGCTGGCCGTGTTCACTTGTCAGGGCCCTGCCTCGGTAACTCTGCAGTTGTTAAACGTCAGTTGCACCCAGGGCTTCACTATTCCACACTGTCACAGGAATGTGCCAATAGTAGGCTGTTTTCACATGTGACGGCCACGGTGTTGGACACACATGTGGCCCAGCGTCCTGGTGGACGTGTTCCGCAGTCCAGAGCAATTCTTGCATCTGGCTGAGAATCAGACTACGCCCATGCGGTGGACCCGCCGTCCAGGACTCTCCGGGCTTGTGATGCTGCTGGATATGGCTGCAGTTGGGTTAGTGGGACAGCAGGATGGAGAGTTAGGTAACCAGCCCCGCTCCTGTTTTGGGCAGATGTGAGGCATCACTCAGTGCTGGCTCAACGTGATGGAGAGACCACACGGTGGTCTACATCACACTCGCTCCCAGTCACCGTAGATGCTGTGTGCGGTGTGGGAGGAGGATGGTAACGTCAGCCACCTGCCCAGTGTCTACTAGCCACCTGCTGCTCGATGTTCACTTTCCCCATTCAAAATTAAGTTTCTCGCGTGAAATAGAAAAACACAGTCTGTGGTTGCTGGACTCCGCAGCTGTGGTAGTGGGCAGATGAAAAAGGTAGTTTCCAACCCGCAGTGGAAGTAACACAGATATGAAGAACTGTGGACAGCTGCTGATGTGGCGCTTTATGTGGTTGAATATCGCAGCACGGGGAGAAAGAAACACCAGCTCCCGGCCACATGCTCGCAAACGAAACTTAAAGGTTTTGGCTGGTAAGTTTGCCCTCACCACCAGCTAAAAATGATGGGGGGGTTTTTTGTGGAATTTCCCCCTTTTTCTTCCGATTGTACTTGGCCAGTTACCCCACTCTTCCGAACTGTCCCGGTCACTGCTCCACCCCCCTGCCGATCTGGGGAGGGTTGCAGACTTCCACATGCCTCCTCCCATACATGTGGCGTTGCCAGCCGCTTCTTTTCACCTGACAGTGATGAGTTTCGCCAGGGAGACGTAGCGTGTGAGAGGATCTCGCTATTCCCCCCCAACAGGCATCCCGACCAACCAGAAGAGGCGCTAGTGCAGTGACTGGGACACATAACCACATCCGACTTCCCACCCACAGACAGCCAAATGTGTCTGTAGGGACGCCCGACCCAGCTGGAGGTAACACGGGGATTCGAACTGGCTCTCCCCGTGTTGGCAGGCAATGGAATAGACCCACGCTACCTGGACGCCCCGCCAAAAATGATGTTTGAATGATAAAATACTGATTTGTGATACACTCAACATACTACAGCATGCTTGTAGGAACATGTTGCTTGTTAAGAAGACATCTTGTTCCTTTTCCAGACTAACTCAACTTGAGGCTTGGACAGGCAGTCAGATGTCGTCTGGGCTGCAGACTGTCGGATGCATGGCCCTCCACTCCAGCCTTGGAAAAGCAGATTTCTAAAGCTCGGTGGCGCTATATGACGTTTTGACCAGGGTTTTGTTCTGAAACAGAAATGGCTGGTGAATTGTGGAATCCATCACCCAGTGCTGCTTTGTTGGCAGGGATGTTCATTACATTTTGCCTGGCATAGAGAACTGATAATGCAGATTACGCCCCATATAGGATGACGAAGATGATGATAATAATATTATAATTACCCGGCTTGCAGACTGACTGTACCTTTACAGTCCGTAAAAAATGTGAAACTGTTGTGTACCCCCCCATAGTTAATGTAAGGATCCAGTCTTTTTCACCTGCATAAAGGACAAGAAGAGGAGATGATCATTAAGAATGCAAAGTAGGCGTGGAGCTTTACACAAGAAGTAGGTCAAAATGTCTGCTTCATCTTCCCAGCACAGCATGAATGTCCAGAGGAGAAACGGTTAAAGAAAACCAGAGCGTGATGGCAAACATGTTTTATTTAACTCCCAATGAGAGTGACCTGTTCTAGTCTACGGCACAACGATGTCATACCCCGACATCGGCCAACTCACTGCACCGCCTGATTATATTTGGCTGAAAGATTTCTGGCTTTGTTTTCAGAATAAAGTGTTCTTTGTCCATGAAGCAAGGCTGTTAACTGCAGAGCCCCGTCCTGACAGAAACATAAGCTTAATGAGATTTAACTCGGATGCTGTCAGGGTCTGTTTCAATATGTCTTATGTAAAACCATGTTTTTCAGTAAGTTGGACAAGAATTTGAGATCACAGACCTTCTGGCCTGCACGACTCCTGTCAGCCTCCAACACTCCTCCCTGCCCCGTGGCTTCATGATGTGAAGGCAGTCTGGTCTTGCAGCCCATTGAGCCTGTTGCTCCTGAACTCCTCCTGATCTGATCACATTCTCCCCTCACAACTAAAGACCTCTCTTCTCCTCTCCCTGTTAATACACCACAACCTCAGCCTGAGCAGGCCTTCAGGCTGGCCACGGAGCCGTGCACGTAACGTGCATGTACAAGCTCATTTGAGGTATTATAGCATGTGGAATGGTAAAATAGGGTTGTTTGGGTTAACATCAATAATACAGCACATCACTGATGTGCGTGCACAAACAAATACTGTGTGTGTACATATATTTTATTTATTTATATGCGGCACGGTGGCCCAGTGGTTCGCGCTGTTGCCTCACAGCAAGAAGGTCCTGGCTTCGAACCCCACAGTTGCCCAACCTTGGGGGTCATCCCAGGTCGTCCCCTGTGTGGAGTTTGCATGTTCTCCCCGTGTCTGCGGTGGGTTTTCTCCCGGGTGCTCCGGTTTCCCCCACCATCAAAAAGACATGCGTGTTCGGGTTGATACCCCAGTCTGTGCCCCTGACCGAGGCAATAGGAAGAAATAAGTGGAGTTGGTCCCCGGGTGCTACACGGTGGCTGCCCACTGCTCCTAGTTACGCAGCTAGGACGGGTTAAATGCAGAGAGGAATTCCCCCATGGCGATTAATATAGTATCCATCCATCCATTCATTATTCAAACCGCTTATCCTACTCAGGGTTGTGGGGATGCTGGAGCCCATCCCAGCAATCATTGGGCGGCAGGCAGGGAGACACCCTGGACAGGCTGCCAGTCCATCACAGGGCCAATTAATGTAGTAATTAGTACTATATTAACATAGATTAATATAGAATATCAAAATGAGAATATATATATAAACACACGACATGCCGGTTGCACACCCATGCATTCCTATTGTTTTGCAGGTGTGACAGCAGTGGGCGGTGAGCAGCGGACTCCCTGCAGGCAAGTGTTGTTGAGGCGTGTGGGTGTTTGTGGCAGCGCGCCGTAGCGGGATGCCAACATGTTGCTGTCTCTGGGGATGCTGATGCTGTCGGCCACACAGATCTACACCATCTTCACCGTCCAGCTCTTCGCCTTCCTCAACCTGCTACCCGTGGAGGCTGACATAGCTGCTGTGAGTCACACACACACACACGCACACACACAGCCACAGCTGAGCTGCAGCTGAATGCAGTAGTAAAGTAATGAATGAATTGTAAAGAGTGCCGGTTGTCTCTCTCCCTCAGTACTCATTTGACAACAAAACGGGGAACTTCGACGATCTGCCGGCTCGTTTCGGCTACCGTTTGCCCAGCGATGGACTGAAGGTGAGTGCAGAGAAGGTCAGAGGTCATTCACGGATGCTCTGACACAGCTACAGGAAGTAGGTCATTTGACTGTATGAGAAGACTTTATGGCCCAGTACAAAGGTGTCGCAGTTTCTAGCTTTATCTCTGGCCCGCAGGGTTAAGTATTAACTCCAGGAAAAAAGAGGGAGAAGTATTTTTTTACAGCTTCGTTCAGCTTTTGTGGGAACCGGCAAGAAAGTGAAAAACAAAATGGCCAAGCGTCGATATTTTACTGAGATGAAGGATTTGTCAGTTCTTCATCGATTGACATTTTCTGGATCCCGACTGTTGGCGTTGCCCCCATAGCGTTACCCTGCCCCGGTGGGTTGTGTGTCGTTAGCGTACAGTGAGCCCCGCTGCTCGGGGCTGTGGAGGGCGTTGGGGTTTGATCACAGCGCTCTGAGCTCTTCCTCTCTCGCCTGCTGCTCCTGTCGAGCCTCGCAGCTGACAAACAGCGTGGATGATTCATGTCTGCTGCTGTAAGCCGGCCATTGTGACGCTCTGGCTCAGTCCAGAGCCGGCTCGTTGTTCCGTGTGTGTGTGTGTGTGTGTGTGTGTGTGTGTGTGTGTGTGTGTTAGATTTCTGGACAATCCACGGGGGCTGGAGAGGTTTAAAGTAAACACACCGTCACTATTTGTGGGACGTTTTTATCCAGAGGGATTCTCTCTGTGGGGTGGTATATATTTTAGAGCAGAGGGCCACAGTGGGAGTTAAACCCTCAACTCCGGCTCTGTCGACGCCTCGCTGTACTCGCTGTACTCGCTGTACTACAGTACTTCTACTTGTTCCACATTACTGTTGCTGTGATGTAAACACGGTGCAGAACAACTTGACTCACACTAGTTGGATGTGGGATTCAGAATGTCCCGATCGCTTATGTGCATGTGATTCCTCTTTTTTAGGGACACTAGTCCATACAGCCCATGTAGCAGTTACACTCTTACTGTTTCCTGTTTTTCTTCAGTTTCCTCTGTAATTTTGGGCTGTTTTGTTCCGCTGTGATCCCATCTGACCACAGCCCTCACATTGTTGTTTAACGGTGGTTAAAGCCTTTTCTTAAACCCGAGGTAATAGTTGTGGAATGTGCAGTGAGTGGTTTGCACCATACCGAGGGACTTGACCCTTTCTTTGTTTCCCCCTTCCCATAGGTCGTCTAAAGAGTCACTAAACCCCGGACCATTTCAGTGCGTTTGCTGACATCTACAGGTTCAAAACCCTGTGAAGGGTAGAACTAAACATGAATAATGGATCTGCTGGCTGTTTGTGAACCAAAGAGCCAGCACTGACAGTACTGTTGACAACTAAAGCCCAACTTGTGCTCCAAATGTCTCCCGGCAGACAAGAAAGTGTCTCTCGAGTTGTTGCATTTATGCTTGTCGCAATGCCGCTGACTGTCTCCCGGTATCTATGGAAACGTTTCGCGTCACGCGCTGTGTTGTCAACAGTAGCGAGTGTTCTTTTTGTGAATGAGCGCGCGTAATGTAAACGACGCTCTCAAGCAAAACCATGGCGACGCTCGAACGCCTCGTCCCTTCAGTCCAACCAGCCAATCGCAGCTAAGCGTCATAATGCGCGCGAGTCTGCGACATAAGAAAACGTGTCGTGTACACGACGGCCCTGGGAGACACAAAACGTGTCTCTCATGACGTCAGAATTGTCGAGAGACGTCTGTCTGCTAGCCGAGGTTTGGAGTATAAATTGGGCCTTAGTGTTGTCTGTTGCTCTGTCAGTGCTGATAAATCCAACAGATCCATTATTGATGTTATGGGTTTATGCTGCTATGCTAACGCCACACAGTACCAGGACCAATCTGCCACGTTTTAACCCTTACAGGCTTCTTTTTTTTTGTTGGATTTTTTCCCCTTTTTCTCCCCAATTGTACTTGGCCAATTACCCCGTTCTTCCGAGCCGTCCCGGTCTCTGCTCCACCCCCTCTGCCGATCCTTGGAGGGCTGCAGACTACCACATGTCTCCTCCATACATGTGGAGTCACCAGCCGCTTCTTTTCACCTGACAGTGAGGAGTTTCACCAGGGGGACGTAGCGCGTGGGAGGATCACGCTATTCCTCCAGTTCTCCCTCCACCCCGAACAGGCGCCCCAACCGACCAGAGGAGGCGCTAGTGCAGCAACCAGGACTCATACCCACATCCGGCTTCCCACCTGCAGACACAGCCAACTGTGTCTGTAGGGACGCCCGACCACGCCGGAGGTAACATGGGAATTCGAACCGGTGATCCCCCGTGTTGGTGCAACAGAATAGACCGCTACGCCACCCAGACGCCCCCTGGGCATCTCTAGCTAATAAATCCCAGTTGAATCAGGAAGGACTACCTCGTGTGTTGCGGTTAATAATCTGTGACAAATGGAGGTGAAGTTCATTAAGGCCGGTGAGGGCAGGAGCTCGGTTTAGGGAGAGGAGTGATGAGCGAGTGATGGTGGGCGTAGTTTGAGGAGATGGGCGGAGTCTGGAGTGTGTTTGGTGAAGGACCTGGCACTTGTTTCTGTATGGAGAGCTCAAAGAAATGATAGACTGGTAGCAACGGAGAGAAAAGGCAGGATAAAACTCCATCTAGTTCAGCCACCCTCAACACCCCCATATGGACCCTCTCTGACCCCCCCCCCCCCGGGTCTCACGTAGTGTCCTGTGTGTGTGTGTGTGTGTGTGTGTGTGTGTGTGTGTGTGTGCTGGTCTTGGTCTTGCTAAAGGTTAGGGTGCTTTTTGGTGAGCTCAGCATCCCTTCAAAGTTCATGCAAAGAGCAGGGGTCACAGCTGTGTGTGTGTGTGTGTGTGTGTGTGTGTGTGTGTGTGTGTGTGTGTGTGTGTGTGTGTGTTTGAGAGAGGTTTTTTGCCTTTACTGTTTTTAAACCATCCTCCTCCGTCTGTTTGGTCCTGTCAGATGTGATGAAGAGCTGATAAGAGCAACAGTTCTTTTTGTGTTAATTTTTAGATTTTTTTTTTACTTTTAACTTAATCTGTTATGTCATATTCTTTAGTTTTTTTTGCAATTTATTTTTATTAATATTCAACATCAAACAAACATTTCCATAAGATATGGTATTTCAGATACTATATGTATTTATCATAGTATTCATATTTGCCACAACATTATTGTAGTGAATTCAGGCGGCAGCTGGGAACTGGGACTGCGCTAACCAGTCAACTAAGGGGTCCGACCCTTTAGTCCATGAATACTGGGGTGGCATCCAGCACTTCACCTGTGCCCCCATCCGTAGGGGTAGTGGTTGTGTCAGGAAGGACATCCCACGTCACATTTTGCCAAATCAGTATGCGGCTTGACAAGACGGTACTGGATCGGCCGAGGCCCAGGTTACCAACGGCAACCATTGGTGCTGTGCTCTCCCAGGGTACCGATGGAAGCTATAAAATTCGCTGTGGCGGTAGCTGAGCTGAGTAGAGCTAAAACATAGATGTGCTCTTCTTACAGGAGATACATAACTCAGTGGACAATGAAGTAGAGTGGGGAATGAGTTGGACAGGCCAAATTGTTTTTTAAACCATGGAACCAACCTTAGTGCGGTAGTAGCTGTTCTCTTCTCACCATGCCTCCTTTTAACAAATGCTATGGCATGTGAAGTGGAGCAGGGCAGAGTCCAAGTAGTTCAGGCAACAACCCGAGATATACCCTTTGTTTCATAAACGTGTATGCTTATAATTCTGGCACCGATCGTTTGATATTGTTTAACAAACTGAATGACAAACTTAAACAGTTCAATAGTAGCTCAGTAATAATAGTGGGAGGAGACTGATATTGGACTACACATCTTACAATTGACAGACACTCAGGAGAGCCTCATCCACTGTCAGATTTATTTGTGTCCAATGTGGTCGCAGAAAATGACCTCGTGGATGTTTGGAGGGAACTAGGCAATACACATGGGTGAAAGCTGTCAAGGGCAGGCAGGTTGGGATAGGATTTATCTAAATCAAACAAACATATAACAGGTTAAGTCCACAATATCACCTGTTGGATTTTCAGCTCACCATTTAGTATTGGCAGGTTTTTCTTTACTAGTACAATTTCAACACTATCCCTACTGGCATGTCAGTGTATGGTTAACACATGATAAAAGCTTTCTGTCAGCTCGTCTCTGACTTCTGGAGTCAATGGAGGCTGAGAAAGAAAGATTTTGAAAACTTAGCTCGGTGGTGGGTGGTAAGAAAAAACAAATTAGGATTTTCTGTCAGCAATACATTAAACACACATCAGCTATAGAGAAAATCTGCTTTGAAGAATTAGAGAAAGAAATTAAGCTATTAGAAGATGAAGTGATTATTGGGAATGATGGCAATAGCAGGACCTGGGAGAGTAGGTTTTTACATGAAAAAGCAAAGGGTGCTTTAATCAGAACTCAAATCTCTACCACTAAAGATATCGATGCTCCAACTTCTTTTTTCTTTAAGCTTGAGAGAAAAATTAGAAAAAAGAATATTATGACGCATCTCAAGCTTCCAAATGGGGTGATAACAACTGATCCATCAGGGATGAGGAAGCTGGCCATAGATTTCTATAGTGGCCTGTTCCGTGCAGAGTTGGGTGAAACACGGGTAGCCTCACTGGAGTCCCCCATCTCCTTTGATGAGATGTCTGCAGCAGTTCAGCAGTTTAGCTGTGGCAAAGCCTCTGGAGTTGATGGAATTCCTTCGGGGTTTTACAAGAGTTTCTGGACTCTAATTGGACAATACTTATATGAAGTATTTGAAGACTGTTTGGATTCAGGGACTTTACCTTTGAGTTGTATAAGGGCTGTCCTAACACTGTTGCCCAAAAAGGAAGCTCTTGGCTTACTGAAAAACTGGAGACCAGTTTCATTGTTATGTATAGACTATAAAATAATTAGAAAATGCCTTTCAAATAGACTCAAAGAGTGCATGGGTACTGTTGTACATTATAGCCAGCTGTACTGTGTTCCTGGCCATACAATCATGGATTATCTGTTTTTGATACGGGACATTATTGATATCGCTAAGCTCCAGTAGCTGGACATTCGCCTTCTTTCTATAGATCAAGAGAAGGCTTTTGATAGGGTTGATCATTATTATTTGTTTAAAACACTTGAAGGTCTTGGTTTTGGAGAAAAATTAATTTCATGGATCAAGTTGTTGTATTCTGGAGCCAGTGTTCTGTAGGTAGGTGGTGGACTCAGCCGACCTTCCTCTGTTCGGAGAGGTATACGATAGGGTTGACAGTTATCTGGAATGCTGTATTCCCTTGCCATCGAATCTCTTTTAAATCAGATCCGGCAGGGTCTCCCAGGGCCAACCTTTTCAGAGAACATCACTAATTCGGTTAGTTTGTCAGCATATGCTGACAATGTCACAGTTTTCATAACGAGTCAATATGATGTTAAAATTCTTAAGCATTTGTTCCCACCAGTGTTAGAAGGTGACCAGGGCCTGATTGACCTCCACAGGCGTATCACAGCTTTTCACCTTCAAACTGTGCAGTGACTACTTTATCATAAACAACAGCTTTGGAATGAAACAGCATCTGTGTTGCTTCGTAGGATTATGAACCTGAATTATGACAAGCACTTGTTCTTTCTGGAACTAGCTGGCATGGAGTTCACTGTGACACCTTTCTATCAGGCTGTCCTCCGAGCTTGGGGAACAGTCTTAAACACCCAAGAGAGACTGCTCTCAGCTCTATGGCAGTGTAGGGGGGAAACCCCTGCTCTATAACGTGCTGATACGCTGCAGGATACTTGGCTCCATCAGTGTATGGAGAACCCTCACAAGAGCTGGACTTACTAAGATAGCATGTTTTAGATCAGGAGGACAGTCAAAAACGGCTGCCATTTTGAGCCAAGAGACTGGTTGTAAATTTTTTCGCCTAATGGGGAGGGTGTTGGGGGAATTGATCAATACACTTCCTGGTTTATTCAGAGAGGCACTAGGAACAGAGTGTGGAGAGGATCAGCCAGTTCTGTGTCCTGGTTTTTCATATTTGTCTATGCGTGCTGTAGTGGAGGAGCAGAATTACAGGACTTCTCAAGAACATCAAAGAAGGCCTTATATACAGTCACTGTAAAGGTTCTCAACAGAACATCACTAACCAGTGTACGAGTCAATGTGGTTGGGTGTATTGACACTAGGTTCATCTCCCAAAGGCAGGTGGAGGTCCCTGTACAAACCCCCCATAGAGAAATGCACTGCTGCTCTGCAGTGGAGGGTGGTACATGGGGCTGTGGCTACGAACAGACATGTAGATACTAGAGCAAGGAGTCACTATTTTTTCTGTAACAATGAAGCAACTCCACAGCACTTGAGGCTCAGCTGTCCCAGATTGAGCCCTCTTTTCTCAGTGCTGCAGCGGTGGCTCAGAGGTTTAGGGGAGGTTTTAGAAGACAGCCTGTTTGTCTCTGGTCCTAGGTACACAGCAGCACAGTGCAGACATGTGGCCTTGGTTACCTTTCTGATAGGTTAGGCAAAAATGAGTACTTGGCTTAGTAGAAGAAATAAATTGAAGGCACAGGGTCCACACATGCTACGCTCATGTTGAGGGGTCTGATGGCTGCTCGGCTGAAAATTGAGTTCACATATTACAAAGTGATTTCATACTTGGAAGAATTTGTTTCTGTTTGGGGACACGGAGATGTTCTGTGCACTGTAGCAAACTTTTTACTTGTTCTTAACTTTTGAAAAAGGGGAGGTCTCCGTCTTTTCTTTTTTTTGCCGTGAATGGGGCTGGTTGTTCAACGTATATAGGAGTATCTGTTAATTCTACTGTTTTTTTATGTGAAGGAAAAATGGGACCATTAAAGGATTGGTTAAAGGTCAAGAGGTCTCTCTCTCTCTCTCTCTCTCTCTCTCTCTCTCTCTCTCTCAAACAACCTCTGGCATCACAAGACGGCACAGGCCTGTGTGTTGTGTGCTGGATTCCCCGTAGGCAGCAGCTTTAAACAAAGCTCGGCTTATTTCCACTGATGCAGCCGGCCTGTTTTCAGGCCTGAGTTTCACAGCCACAACACAGCATTCAGTCTGGCTTTGTGCATGTACATCATTAGGGCCTGTATTCAGGGGCTGTCTAGTAAAGATTCTTTCGGGGGTATTTAATGTTTTGGCTTCTTGTTTTTTTGTGTGATGGTGATTTTCCTGCAGATGAGATCTGATGAGGTTCAACAGCCACGTGTGGTTTAGATGAAACTACGTGAAAGACCAGCAGAAAATGGTGTTTTGTTCATTGTTGCATGTCGTTTACCTTCAACTTGGTTTTTGATGGAAACCAGCAAAAATAAGAAAACTGCTTTTGAATAAAACTAAACGTGTCCACTGTCACGCTAAACGCCAAAACCAGAGTGATTTTCATCACCAGATACATTAGGATTTATTCAGGTTACAGGACAGTACTTTAACATGTGTTTGGTATTTATTCTATAAACGTGTGTGGTAGTGCCGAGCCAATAGTTGTTTATTTATTTGTTTCTTTATTTTCTCCCCCCTTTTTCTCCCCAAATGTACTTGGCGAATTACCCCACTCTTCCCGAGCCGTCCCGGTCTCTGCTCCACCCCCTCTGCTGATCCGGGGAGGGCTGCAGACTACCACATGCCTCCTCCCATACATGTGGAGTCACCAGCCGCTTCTTTTCACCTGACAGTGAGGAGTTTCACCAGGGGGACGTAGCACGTGGGAGGATCACGCTATTCCCCCAGTTCCCTCTCCCCCACAAACAGGTGCCCCGATCGACCAGAGGGGGCGCTAGTGCAGCGACTACGATACATACCCACATGCGGTTTCCCACCCCAGGGACGCCCGACCAAGCCGGAGGTAACACGGGGATTCGAACTGGCGATCCCCATGTTGGTAGGCAACAGAATAGACTGCTATGCTACCTGGACACCCCATTAGTTGTTTATTTTTTTCATCAATATATTTATTAAATTTTGTACAACTCAAAAACATTACAACATACACACACACACACACACATACAGTCTTCATACATGAAAATTACATCTGCATACAAATGTATGCATCTCTATATATGCATCTCTATATATATATATATATATGTCCACACACATACAACAACAACGAAACAACAACAAAACCAAATAATGATAACACTGAAAAGGCACATTCAGTGAAGGCACTAGAGTGTGAGAGTCCATCCAAATGTTACACGACATTCATCCAGGTAAGTAGCTTAGACGACTATATGTTTGCAGAGGGTGCTGTTACCCTACCCCAGACTCGTACAGTGAGTGAGATAAATCGTTGTTGTTGATATATTGTACACATCGGCCCCACACTTTGTGGAACACCTCTTGTGTATTTTTAAGAGTGTGTGGGATTCTTTCTCAAGGCAAACATAAAGATAGTTCCTGAAACCACTGTGCAATACTCGGCCTGCCCAGCTTTCTCCACGTTGGAGCAGCCACTCTTCCTGCTTGTGAGAAACACATTTATAAAGATTTGTTCACTACGTCTTAAATTATGCCCGCCTGGATAGAGGCCGAGTAAAAAAACTTTGGCTCCGGCTGTAATTGAATCAATAAAATCTCTTGCACAGTTGGTTTAGCATTTTCCCCAAATTCCCTTATTTTGGGACATTGCCAGAAGCAATGGAACAGTGGACCCTTCTCCTCACCACATCTGGTGCCTAGGTCTGGAATGGTAGTATTACATTAATGAAGTTGTTCTGGCGTAATATACACTCTCATTAGCCAGTCGTACTGCAGGAGTTTTAACCGTGCTTTAGCTGTCTGTGTTTGGGCGACCTCACACACCCTGCTCCATTGTCCCGGTGTCGGTTCTTCCTGTAAGTCAGCTTCCCACGCGTTGAGTTCAGAGTCTGGGGATTCTTAAGAACACGCTGGCAAGAAGTCACAGAGTTCAGGTATGAGACCCTTCCCAAGGGGTTTGTGATTAGAACTTCCTCCAATAGAGACAGAGGAGGGACCACCACGGATTGATTTAGATGAGCTCCGATAAAGCTCCTGAGCGGTAAATATGTGAGGAAGCGCTTACGAGGGATATTATATTTAATAACAAGTTCTTCACACATTAAAAGACTCCCATCCTGAGCACCAAAGATGTCTTCCAACCGTCCTACCCCCCCGTCAGCCCATATGTTAAAGCCCCCATCAGCTTTATCTGGCACAAAATGGTTATTACCCCAGACTGGACTAAAGCAAGAGAGGGAAGAGGTTATCTTCAGGTATTTTTTAACCTCATACCACACACGTCTCATGTTTCTGACTCTAGGGTTGGGTGTTGTCTGTTTGGGGTCAGCCCAGTAGATATATATGGGAGGTGGTATGACTCGGTGTCTGTCCATGCTGGAGAGATTCCTGCTGTGTAGTAAAACATCAGTGTTCTTAATACCACAGCATGCTGGGACATTGCAGCCCTCCTGTATCATGAGGTAAAAATACAAGAGATAAACCTAGTCTGGGGCGCCTGTTATTCCATTAAAATGACTGAATAACGTCTTCGTTCTAGACACGATGTTGGGTGGAGGTTTATTTAGTTGGATTTCAGTGCAGTTTTGGAAGTGTCTATCGTTTTTATTTTACATTTATTTTAACATTGACCTGTTAAGCTGTTTTTTTTTTAAATGATCCACTATTCAACTTAAAATAACATTTAAGATTTCAAGTACCATCAAAAGACTGTCAGTTTAAGCCAGTATTGACCACTGATATGGATGTCCACCAACCTCTTGTGATCTTCTCTCATTCAGCCATGATGTATCTGTTACTTGTGAAAACTGGAAAACACCCCGTGTGTGTATGTGTGTAATATATTTTATAATAAAAATAATAATAATAATACATTTTATTTGTGGGCACCTTTCAGAGCACTCAAGGACACTTTACAGAACACAGTAAAAAAAGCAGCAGCACTGTATCAGACAGCATCAAGTCAAAACAAAGCAGGTAGACAATAAAAAGTTAACACAACAGATAAGTATAAGATCACCATCTGCACAAAACTCAGTGAAGCGTGGATCAAACTGAATATGCCAGGGTGAAAAGGTGCGTTTTGGAGATGGGGTGTGAAGGTTGGAAGAGAGTCAGTGTTGTGAAGGTCTTGTGGGAGAGAGGTCCATAGGCGGGGGGCAGAATGACTGAAGGCTCTAGTTCCCATGGTAGTCCAGCTCTAGTTCCCATGGTAGTCCAGCTCTAGACCCCATGGTAGTCCAGCTCTAGACCCCATGGTAGTCCAGCTCTAGACCCCATGGTAGTCCAGCGGACCGATGGTGTAGTGAACTGGAGAGCAGAAGAGGATGTGAGAGTGCGGGAGGGCATGTGGATATGAAGGAGTTCAGAAAGATACGAAGGAGCTGGGTTATCACGTGCCCTCGACAGCGGGGCAGGCTAAGCTAACTGCTAGCCCATGCAGACCAGCAGTCCCGACAGTCATCCTGGCTGGTGTTTGTTCTCTGGACAGTGATGTTTTGGACTGTGTTGTTAACTGTTTGTGTGTTGTTGTTTTGTTTGCTTTGTTTTCTCTGTTTTTGTATGTTTTTGGTGGTGTCGTTGTTGCAAGGCTCAGCGTTTTCGGTTTTTACCGATTTTCACTGAAAAATACCCAGATTTTTTCCACGGATCCAAAAGTTGTTCCTGTTCATGTGAGGTTATGTAACAGTGTCCGCTTGTGGCGAACATGAAAGAAATGGCAATAAATTGTTCCTGATTCCTGATTATTAAGGCCTTAAAGGTGAGGAGCAGGAGCATCTTGAAGTCGATATGGTAGTGGTCCCCGTCATTATTGTGTTGCTGAAGTGTGTCGAATGACACTTTTGAAACTACAGTTCCCCGCAGGCTTGACGCTGTGAGGCGTGTCACTGTGCTTCAAGTGTCATTTTCTTCCTTACACTCAAGCTAAAGAACATTTTGACTTTAACCCAGTTTCAGTTTTTCAAGTTTTCTCTCAGTCTCGATCGATCAGTTATTCAAACGTTGGCATTGAAAGTTCAGTGAAATGTGGGTGAACTGTTCGGCACTACGGTGTGAGGGAGACGCTGTGCTGGCTGCAGGGACGCAGGGAGTGTAGAAGGAGAAGTAAGTCGATGGGAAGAGAGACGCACCAACACTGTTTGTATTTGCACAGACAGTCAGATGCTGAAGACAGCCTGTATCCATGTGTAAGGGGAAGGGCTAAGTGATGTCTAAGTTTCTGGGATGGCCGGTCCTCTCCACAGTGCTCACTGACTGGTCTGGTTCGATTTAACCATGAGAAGACTTGAAAACCAAACGGGTCCAGAATGAGCTGAGAACTGAGGATCAGACAAATGTCACACACACTGAAACACAATTTTGTGTAATTGAAAATATTTGGCAGCTTTTGGGGCGTCCGGGTAGTGTAGCGGTCTGTTCCGTTACCTACCAACACCGGGGTCGGTGGTTCGAATCCCCATATTACCTCCAGCTTGGTCGGGCATCCCTACAGACACAACTGGCCGTGTCTGTGGGTGGGAAGTTGGATGTGGGTATGTGTCCTGGTCACTGCACTAGCGCCTCCTCTGGTCGGTCAGGGCACCTGTTCGAGGGTGAGGGGGAACTGGGGAATAGTGTGGTGCTCCCTCGTGCTACGTCCCCCTGGTGAAACTCCTCACTGTCAGGTGAAAAGAAGCGGCTGGTGACTCCACATGTATGGGAGGAGACATGTGGTAGTCTGCAGCCCTCCCTGGATCAGCAGAGAGGGTGGAGCAGAGACCGGGACGGCTCGGAAGAGTGGGGTAATTGGCCGGATACAACTGGGGAGGAAAAAAAAGAAAATATTTGGCAGCTGGTGTGGCAGGTATATAAAATGTGATGAAGAACTGATACTCCACTGAAATCAGACTTCTTTCCTTTTCCCCAGCAGTCACCAAATTTTCAGCCGTTAGTTCCACTTTCTTTCTTTCTCATGTGCCAACTTTCATTTCCACAAGTGTACAGCTGCAGGCCTGGAAGTGCATTCTGGGAGGTGACACTCCAGTTTCTAGGGTAAAACATTTGCTTAAATGGTTGTTTTGAATGGAATTTTTTTTCTTTTAATATCACATGACTCATGACATGGAAAGGTTTAGAAAGTTTGACCCTTGCTTAAGGCCTTAAAACCCCCTGCAGCTGCCCCTCTTTCAGTTAAGATGATTCAGTTGATGTACATCTGTGAACACTGTTTCTCCTTCAGGATCAAACTTTGGTTTCCTCAGATGGGCTTGCCCTGTGTTATTACTCGGTGGGTCTGACAGATGAAGCCGCCTTTCCTCTCCATCGGCACGGGTCACATTGTGTCAGCTGCACATCCACAAAACACAGTCAACCATTTGTGTTGCTGCTGTTCACATTCTAGCAGCCCATCAACAGGAGTCCAGTAAACGCCACAAGTCCTGTTGTGTGCACCTTCTCTATCAGGAATCAGAAACACTTTGTCTTGCACTTGTGTAGATGAAATGAAACGAAATGCCGTTTCCCCAGCCCACAGCAGTACAACACAATGACAAAAACACATAGCCAGACCAACACATATATCCAAACCAACACATGTATCCAAACTAAGCAAAAAATCACTGTCCAGGAGAATGAACCCAGCCAGGATGACTGTTGGAACCGCCAGTCTGCATGGACTAGCAGTTAGCTTAGCCCGCCCCGCATCCGCGGCCTGTCAGACCGCCCTCAGAATTTCCTCCTCGGGTGCAACTCCAGGCAGTGGCTGTGGTCCCCGGGCCCACCGGACGAAGCAGCCCAAGCTCTCCCAGCTGATCCAGTGCCAGCTCTCCCAGCCAGACACTCTCGATACACCTCCCCGCACTCCTCACAACGACATCAAAAACACCACAGTCAACGCCAGGTGAGGCCGTCGCCAGACCACCCTCGGGCTTGTTGGAACTGCAGGTCTGCATGGTCTAGCAGTTAGCTTAGCCTGCCCCGCTCTCTCAGCCGATCCAGCGCCAGCTGTCCCAGCCATCGAACAAAGACAAAACTTAGACGTGGACAAAGATACTGCATGGATGGCACTGGGTGAGGCCGCTGCAAATGCAAATTCATGCAGCCATCTTCCGACACCGGAAGCGGTGAAATATTGATTGATATTAGCGACAATGTAACGGCCTTGGATGTTAAATTTCCAGTAGAACCGGACAGGAATTGGTCTACTGACCTGCTCCACTTCTTTATCCACAGTCATCATGAGCTATATTAACCTTGTAGGTTAAGTAATCGATCTTTTTCTAGAGTAATTAATGGGAAGTAAAGTAATTAATGGGAAAACTTTAAGATAGTTATGTCACTAATTTCAAAGCCTGTGTAAGCAGAATCGGGAATGAGTCTTTACATACACAAGTAGAAACAAAAACGAAACTGTAGACAGCCAAGTTAAACTGATTACAGGTTAAAAACGAGGGTTTCTGTTAGGCCAGGGGTTACTTAGGGTTGTTTGTACTGCTACTACTAATATTAGTGCCAGTACTTGTATTAATGCTACTCCTGCTACTGGTCCTGCTTCCACTGTTGGTCCTCCACTAGTGTTTAGGATATTACTGTTAGGGGGAATTGATCAATTGACTCAGGATATTACTGTTATAGGACACAATTACTCAGCACAAATACTCTGGGTATTACTATTATATTACACAAATACTAAGCACAAATACTCTGGATATTACTATTATATTACACACTCAGCACAAATACTATGGGTATTACTATTACACAAATACTAAGCACAAATTCTCTGGATATTACTATTATATGACACAAATACTCAGCACAAATACACAGGATATTACTATTATATTACACACCCAGCACAAATACCCTGGATATTACTATTATATTACACAAATACTCTGGATATTACTATTATATTACATAAATACCCTGGATATTTCTATTATATTACAGAAATACTCAGCACAAATACACAGGATATTACACAAATACTAAGCACAAATACTCTGGATATTACTCTTATATTGCACAAATACTCAGCACAAATACTCTGGATATTACTATTATATTGCACAAATACTCAGCACAAATACTCTGGATATTACTATTATATTACACACTCAGCACAAATACTCTGGGTATTGCTGTTATACAAATACTCAGCACAAATACTCTGGATATATTACACAAATACTCAGGACAAATACCCTGGATATTACTATTATATTACACAAATACTCAGCACAGATACTTGTCAGTGGGTGTATTGTTCAGTGGCTCTGTGACTGGATCTGTGTTGGAAGAACATGTGAGAGAGTAATTTGTAGGAGCAGAACGGTTCTCTGCTGTTGTCCTCGGTGATATATGGAACTTGTCCCACAGAAGAGGACCAATGTAGGTAGCCCAGTTCCACATAAGGGACAAGCCATTATACTGTGTAGCTTGTTAGACATGGTGACAGGAAGCAGTTCTCTCGTATGTCATATGATGAGCGCTGAGGTCTGTAGGACAGTATATCCCATCTCCTGGAATCTTGGTTTGTTTCCTGGCATGGCAGTGTTTGAGTCATGGATTTCGAGGTGGATGTTTCAGAATGAGGAATATGACATGGATGACTGTGAATTTGGGATCATGCAGGTCTTAATCTACTTATAACAACACCAAATAGACCTTTCCCCGGCTTCCGGTGTAGGAAGATGGTGGTGCGAACTCACTTTTGCAGCAGCCTCACCCAGTACCGGTGTGGGAAGATGGTGACGCAATCTTAACCTTTGTGGCGGCCTCACCCAGTGCCGTCCATCCAGTGTCTTTGTCCGCATCTGGGTTTGTGTCTTCGTTTGATTACTGGGGGAGCTGGCGCTGGATCGACTGGTGGAGCTTGGTCTGCTGTATCCTGTGGGCCCGGGGACGCAGCCTTGCCCGAAGAGGAAACACCGAGGGCGGTCTGACAGAATGCAGACGCAGGGCAGGCTAAGCTAACTGCTAGCCCATGCAGACCGGCAGTTCCGATAACACCGAGGGCGGTCTGGCGGCGGCCTCGCCTGGCGTTGACTGTGTTTTTAGTGTCGTCGTGTGGAGTGCGAGGAGGCGTGTCGAAGGTGTCTGGCTGGGAGAGCTGGCGTTGGATCAGCTGGGGGGAGCCTGGTCTGCTGCCTCCAGTGGGCCCAAGGACCACGGCCCTGCATGGAACTGCGCCCGAAGGGGAAACACCGAGGGCGGTTTGACAGGACATGGAAGTGGGGCAGGCTAAGCTAACTGCTAGCCCATGCAGACGGCAGCTCTGACAGTCATCCTGGCTGGCGTTGGCTCTCTTGGACAGTGAATTTTTTTTCTTTTTATATGTTGGATGGATGTGTTTTTGTAGTTTTGTAGGGTTTTTTGTTGTTTTTGTCGTTTGGATATACTATGTGTTCTTGTAGGTTTTGGATATGTCTTTGTCTTTGTGTTGCACTGTTGTGGGCTGGGAGAAACGACAAATAAATGTTCCTGAGTCCTGATCCCCCCGTCCTC
>NC_079213.1:113639920-113727557 GCF_029633865.1 Lampris incognitus
ATCACCACTCTTCTTTTTGGTGCACTCACACTCTCCACCACTTCATCCAACTTACTTAAGAATTCTTCTTTCTTCCATCTCACACCTAACTTGCGGGGCATATGCGCTGATAACATTCATCAACACATCTTCGATTTCCAGCTTCGTACTCATCACTCTGTCCGACACTCTCTTCACCTCCAGCACACTCTTGACATACTCTTCCTTCAGAATGACCCCTACCCCATTTCTCCTCCTATCCGCACCATGGTAGAAGAGTTTGAACCCACCTCTGATACTCCTGGCCTTACTCCCCTTCCACCTGGTCTCTTGCTACCTTTCTTCTTTCCATCATATCAGCCAGCTCTGTCCCCTTTACCAGTCATAGTGCCAACATTCAAAGTTCCGACTCTCACCTCCACACTCCTACCCTTCCTCCTCTCTCGCTGCCTCTGGACACGCCTTCCCCCCTCTCCTTCGCCCAACAGTAGCATAGTTTCCACCGGCACCCTGCTGGCCAACAGTACTGTTAGCTATCGTTGGTAACCCAGGCTTCGACCGATCCAATAGGAAATCTGATTTATGATCTGCATATTTGATATGGCAAAGGTTTTATGCTGGATGACCTTCCTGACGCGCCCCCCCCCCCATTTATCTGGGCTTGGGATTGGCACTAAGAATTCACTTGCTTGTGCATTCTCAGTAGCTAGGTTTTTAGTATGATTTCCTATCAGTTATTTTCTCACTGTCAGTATCTTTTTTATGTATTATGTAGAAATAATGCAATTATAACCTTTATTCATGTCACTGTTATTTCAGTCTTGAGTGTGTGCCAGTCGTCTAACTAAGATGGAAGGAATCTCGTTTGTGTCTGTCTGTCCTGTGATTTTTTTCGACAACTGTTCATACAATTGACTTCTCACTTGGTGTGGGTATTGCTGAGGGCCCAAGGAAGTTCAGTGTCATGTGAAGTTGTTCAGGTGAGCAGTTCTCTAATTAGATTTGGCTGGGGTGTCCGGGTGGCGTAGCAGTCTATTCCGTTGTCTACCAACACGGGGGTCGCCGGTTCGAATCCCTGTGTTACCTCCGGCTTGGTCGGGCGTCCCTACAGACACAATTGGCCGTGTCTGCGGGTGGGAAGCCAGATGTGAGTATGTGTCCTGGTCGCTGCACTAGCGCCTCCTCTGGTCAGTTGGGGCGCCTGTTTCGGGGAGGGGGGACTGGGGGGAATAGCGGGATCCTCCCACGCGATAAGTCCCCCTGGTGAAACTCCTCCTTACTGTCAGGTGAAAAGAAGCGGCTGGCGACTCCACGCGTGCTGGAGGCTTGGCAGAGGGGGTGGAGCAGCGACCGGGGCGCCTCAGAAGACCGGGGTAATTGGCCAAGTGCAATTGGGGAAAATCTAAAAGAAAAAAAATTAGATTTGGCTAACGTTAGCATGCTATACATCTATGCCAAACGTATGATACAGACGTGACGACATCACACACGTGATGATGTCGCGGGTATAAATACTGCAACTCGGCTGTCCCAACACTCCGACTGCCAATGTCCACAGCAGGTTGAAGTTGACAGAGGACGGGCGCTGCGCTGGTATCATCAACAAGGTGATAGATTAGTATGTCACGTCTGATGTTACTGTCGTCTCTACAGGGCTTCCTGATTGGTGCACGGCCCGAGAATGCGTGCCAGCCCATTGAGCCGCCTCCTCCGTCAAACAACCTGACAGGTGCCTTCATCGTCCTCATCAAGCGCTTTGACTGCAACTTTGACATCAAGGTAGGTTTCACTGCACATCACCGTAGCAACAGGTGGGGTCGGTTCAGTGGGGCCGGACTTCAGCTGTCCACTACAAAGAAACAAAGCTCCCCGTGCAAGCACAACCCTCCTCCTTCTTTAGTTCTTTGCCTGCTGATGAGGTGTGTGTAGGTTTTTGTGTTGTCTGAAAAGTTGTATTTGCCCTAATAAGTCCCTAGAGTGGGAGAGGAGGGTGTGTAGGGCTGATCAGTCGAACCCGAAGACCACAGTGGGCAACACAAAGGAGAGGGGTGTGTGTGTGTGTGTGTGTGTTTGGGGAAAACACCTGTAATATATGAGAGGCTTACGGGGAGGGGGAAGAGAAATGCAGCCTCTCCGTGTGTGGGTCTGGCTCTTGTGCACCCTCTCTCGCTCTCTCTCTCTCTCTCTCTCTCTCTCTCTCTCCCCCCTCTCTGTCGCTCCCCCCCTCTCGTTCTCTCCCCCCCTGCTCCAGTCTTATAGCCTTATAAGGACTCACTACAGCACACACAGAGGCAAAAACCTAGTGACACAAGCGCATACAGATACACAAGATATGCAAACACACACACACACACACACACACACACACACACTCCAGATACACAACAGACATACACACACGTATACTACAGACTCGCAGTCCAGTCTCTCTGATATGTTCAGATTGGCCATTTCAGCCTGTCTGTCAACCCTCCTCATAGGAAATGACATTATACATTTTTTCCTGGTTGCCATTCTGGAGAAACATGTGTTGTCTATCCTGTAAAAGGGCTTTAAGCCCAACTTGGGCGGCACGGTGGTGCAGTGGTTAGCGCTGTGGCCTCACAGCAAGAAGGTCCTGGGTTCGAACCCCGGGGTAGTCCAATATTGGGTGTCATCCCAGGTCGTCCTCTGTGTGTAGTTTGCATGTTCTCCCCGTGTCTGCGGTGGGTTTTCTCCGGGTGCTCCGGTTTCCCCCACCATCAAAAAGACATGCATGTTAGGGTTAATACTCCTGTCTGTGCCCCTGAGCAAGGCATGGCAAGACCAACTGGAGTTGGTCCCCAGGTGCGGCGCGGCGGCTGCCCACTGCTCCTAGCTACACAGCTAGGATGGCTTACATGCAGAGGAATATCCCTACGGGGATCAATAGAGTATCTCAAAAAACAACAACTGGGTCGTCTGACTGGATCCGGTGATGACCAGGACACCGCAGGAAGTCCGCGTCAGAACCGAGATGGAGTGTCTTGTCCTCAGATCAGAAAACCCTAAAAGCAAGCAAACCTGTCTGTCAGTATGTAAGCTGTTCCTCTGCTGCAGCAGATGTGTATTCAGAGTGAGTTACGCAGATTTAGGGGGAGGAAGACGCTGTCGAGAGGGCAGTCGATGGTCATACAGCGAATACGAAATTCACCTTCGGCTGGAAGTGGGAATCAGACAAGGTGACGGCCAGGCAGACGTGGTGAGACTTGTTTTAAACCAGCATAGTAAAGCGAAGTGATCATCCCCGCTTGAAAAGATCCTCAATATCTGATAGATGGGAGACAGAGACAACATCTAAATGCTCTGTATTAACAGCAGAAACCGTGATCGATGGTAATAAGTTGTGAGTTTTATATTTCAGCTCTCGTTTGCTCGGCTCTTTTAGTTGTTGACCTCTTTTCATGCAGAAAAACTCATCGTGACCAACATTTTTACATTTTTTTGCTGATGACATTAACCTTGAAGGCAGTGGTGGGGTGTCAGTGGGGTGTCCTGTTTTTAGCAGGACGATGCTAAAAAAATAGGTCATATTCACCCTGCACACACACACACACAGTCTCATGCTATGCACAGGTATGTGGTAATCTTTGTTTCGCTGATTGTCATGCATTGCAAAGTGGGCTTAATTCATCCAGATTGGCTGGTTGGTTGAAACAGGAGTGTGCATGCTCACACACTTCTTTCTCCTGCACAGATGAAGGGGACAGATGAGTTTACTGGTTCTCTTTACTGGTTCTCTGACTGGACTGAGTACAGTTAGTCATCACACAACAGGTTGATTAAATGTGACCTGCTGGGGCGGATGAATACAAGCTGTGTCTCAGCTGTCTACATCCGCAGCGTTTTAAGTCATCAGATGTGTATCTTTTTTTTCTTTCTTTCTTTTTTTTTTTTTGGATTTGTCCCCCTTTTTCTCCCCACCTGGCTCTCTGAGCTGTCCCGGTTGCTGCCCCACCCCCTCTACCGATCCGGGGAGGGCTGCAGACTACCACATGCCTCCTCCGATACATGTGGAGTCTCCAGCCGCTTCTTTTCACCTGACAGGGAGGAGTTTCACCAGGGGGACGTAGCGCGTGGGAGGATCACGCCATTCCCCCCAGTTCCCCTCCCCCCCGAACAGGTGCCCCGACCGACCAGAGGAGGCGCTAGTGCAGTGACCAGGACACATACCCACATCCAGCTTCCCACCTGCAGACATGGCCAATTGTGTCTGTAAGGACGCCCAACCAAGCTGGAGGCAACACGGGGATTCGTACCGGCGATCCCCGTGTTGGTAGGAATAGACCGCTACGCCACCCGGATGCTCATCAAATGTTTGTCTTGACATGAAGGCTGTCTTTACGTTCTTAGATAAATACAGTTGATATAAAAAGTCTACACAGCCCAGCTGAAGTGGCAGGTTTCTGTGATTTACAGAAATGAAACCCAGATAGATCGTGTCAGAACTTCACTTTTTCTTTTTTTTTAAATTGAAACTTATGAAAATAAAGTGAAAATCAATCAGAAACATGTTAGGGGGGGAAAAAGGAAAATACAAAACTTACAATAACCTGGTTGCATAAGTGTGCACACCCTTTTCTAGTTGGGGATGTGGCTGTGTTCAGAAAGAACCAGTCACATACATTACATTACATTACATTACAGTCATTTAGCCGACGCTTTTATCCAAAGCGACTTACAATAAGTGCATCATTTAACGTAGGAAATCAGGAGAACTACAAACCCCAATTCCAGTGAAGTTGGGACGTTGTGTAAAACGTAAATAAAAACAGAATCCAATGATTTGCAAATCCTTTTCCACCTATATTCAATTGAATACACTACAAAGACAAGATATTTAATGTTCAAACTGATGAACTTTATTGTTTTTTTGCAAATATTCACTTATGTTGAATTTGATGCCTGCAACACGTTCATCAGACCACAGCACACTTGTCCACTTTGCATCAGTCCATCTCAGATGAGCTCGGCCCAGAGAAGCCGGCGGCGTTTCTGGGTGGTGTTGGTATCTGGCTTTGGCTTTGCATGGTAGAGTTTTAACTTGCACTTGTAGATGTAGCGACGAACTGTGTTAACTGACGATGGTTTTCCCAAGTGTTCCTGAGCCCACGTGGTAATATCCTTTACAGAAGGATGTCGGTTTTTAATGCAGTGCTGTCTGAGGGGTCGAAGGTCACGGGCATTCAATGTTGGTTTTGGGCCTTGACGCTTACGTGCAGAGATTTCTCGGGATTCTCTGAATCTTGTGATGATATTATGGACTGTAGATGATGAAATCCCTAAATTCCTTGCAGTTGTACGTTGAGAAACGTTGTTCTTAAACTGTCGGACTATTTGCTCACGCAGTTGTTCACAAAGTGGTGAACCTCGCCCCGTCCTTGCTTGTGAACGACTGAGCCTTTTGGGGATGCTCCTTTTCTACCCAATCATGACACTCCCCTGTTTCCTGCTCACCTGTGGAATGTTCCCAACAGGTGGTTTTTGAGCATTCCTCAACTTTCCCAGTCTTTTGTTGCCCCTGTCCCAGCTTCTTTAGAATGTGTTGCAGGCATCAAATTTAAAATGAGTAAATATTTGCAAAAAACAATAAAGTTCATCAGTTTGAACTTTAAATATCTTGTCTTTGTAGTGTATTCAATTGAATATAGGTCGAAAAGGATTTGCAAATCATTGTATTCTGTTTTTAGTCATGTTTTACACAACGTCCCAACTTCATTGGGTTTGTACTAGTCATCAGAGGTCATAAGTGCATCTTCTCTCTAAACAAGCATCTAAGCGCAAAACCAGTGCTAAAGTAAAAGCGCAAGAATGAGATTTTTTTTTTAAAATGAGTGAATACAATAAGTACTAAGAACAAGTAACAGGGTACCAGTAGTTCTTGAAGAGGTGAGTTTTCAACCTGCACCGAATTATGGGCAGCGACTCTGCTGTCCTGACATCAGTGGGGAGTTCATTCCACCACTGTGGGACCAGGACAGAACAGAGCCGGGACCGGGTCGATCAGCAGCAGGGGCCTCTGAGCGACGGGGCAACCAGGCGTCCCGAGGCAGCAGAGCCAAGTGGTGGGGCGGGGGTGTAGGGCTTGACCATGGCCTGGAGATAGGAAGAAGCTGTTCCTTTCACTGCCCTGTAGGCTAGCACCAGAGTCTTAAACTGGATGCGAGCAGCTACTGGGAGCCAGTGTAGGGACATGAGAAGGGGAGTTGTGTGGGAGAACTTAGGGTGGTTGAACACCAGACGAGCTGCAGCTTTCTGAACAAGCTCCAGAGGTCTGATGGCCGACACCGGGGCGCCAGCAAGGAGGGAGTTGCCGTAGTCCAGCTGGGAGATGACCAGAGCCTGGATGGGCACCTATGCCATCTCTCATATCAAACTCATATCAACTCATATCAAATAGTAGTTAGTATACACCTGCCTTCATGGTGAACATACAGGTCTGTAGTGTTGTCTTTTCTGGGGTGGTGTGTTCTTGTGTTAAGACAGAGAGAGCCAGAGCACAGGAATTTCATTGTATTCTAAGTACACAATGATAATAAATTTGTACTTGAACTTGAATTAAAGTGACTGTGATTAACCCCAAATAAAGTTCAGCTGTTCCTGTAGGATTTTCCTGACATTCTCTTAGTTGCATCCAACTGCAAAAGCCATGGTCCACAAAAAGTTTACAAAACACGAACAGGACGTTGAAATGACGTTTGAAAATGGCGGCGCGTGTAGCTGCAGCGACCTCAACTGGACCAAACAACTCAGTGTTTTTGTTGTCTAATGTGTCTGACACTGCGAGAAAGAACGTCAACCCTACTGGGAAACAAAGTTACAACCGTAAAGAACTTTCAGACACTGGAAATAGGATCACACACGGTCAGATACCAGCTTATTTGGACGATCTGTGTTTTCCCGGCTTGCTATGCAACCCAGGCCCCATCGCTACGGGATATCCCCCTGCGGCTACCCGCTTGAGAAAGCGCCGGAGGCAGTGCGAGAGGATCCGGAAGCGCAGCGTGTGTGCAGAGGCATCCCTGGTAGGCTAAAGGCTAACCCCTCCAGACCAGCTGTCCCGTTTATTTTATTTGCAAACGTATGCTCTCTGGAAAATAAACTGGACTGCAAATGGCTTCAGTGAACATTCCAGTGTGAAACTAAGAACTGTTGTATTTTTGTCTTCACTGAAACCTGGTTTCACCACAACATTCCTGACACAGCCATACAGCTAGAGGGCATGCTAGCAAGCATGACTAGCGTGGTATTGAGCCGACAGAGCATCATCTTTGTCAGGTAAAAGCTGTGGTCATGGCTTTTGTGTTTACATTAACAAGGAATGGTGTGCAAACGCTGTGACGGTGTCCAAACACTGCTCTCCACTCGTGGAGTTCACAGTTTCCAAGTGCCGGCCATACTATCTGCTGAGAGAATCCACTGTTGTTGTTATTGTGGCCGTGTACTTGTCCCCGAGCGCTAATGCCTGAGAGACACTGCGCGAACTACACAACGGCATCAGCAAACAACAAACCGCTTACCCCGATGGATTTTTCATTGTTGCTAGGGATTTCAATCATGCAAACCTAAAGACTGTGTTTCCTAAATTCCATCAACATGTAAACTTTGCCACCAGGGAAAACAACAAACTGGACCTCATTTACATTAGTGAGAACAATGCATACAGAGCATTCCCCCGCCCTCACCTTGGAAACTCAGACCACATCTCTGTTATGCTAATTCCAGCATACAGGCCACATCTGAAACTTGCCAAACCGGTTCAGCGACAGATCAGGGTCTGGCCAGAGTGGTCTATCTCAGCTCTTCAGGACTATTTTGAGAGCACTGACTGGGGCATTTTTAAAGTGGCAGCCTCTTCTGCTTCTGGTGAACACATTGAGATGGAGGAATACACACTGACAGTGACAGCCTACATGAATAAGTGTATAGACGACGTCACAGTCACCAAAACCATCTCTCCCTGGGCCAACCAGAAGCCCTGCCTGACAGCAGAAGTCCGGGTGGTGCTGAGGACCCGGAATGCTGTATTCAGATCCAGTGATAAGGCAGCCCTCAAGACAGCAAGGGCCAAGATCTCATTTGACGATATGCACACAGAATCAACAGCCACTTACTTCAATCAATCAATCAAGTTGCATTTTATATAGCACTTTTCTAGCTGCAACAGCCACTCAAAGCGCTTTATATTTCTGGTCAAATCTGAATTTCAGACACCTGTTATCATAGAACACAAGCCGTTTTCTGTACAATCGCTACCTATTTCGTATGCTTCACTGATAGCAGAGATGCACGGCACTTGTGGAAGGGCATCCAGGCCCACACTGGCTACAAGCCAGTGAGGGCCTGGACCCCCACCCTCCCAGATCCACTGAATCACTTCTACACATGATATGAGAGACTGAACCACATGCCTGTGGTGAAGACTGCATCCCTGATGGATGACCAGAGTCTGAAGGTGACCACAGATGACGTGAGAAAGACCCTCCCCAGAGTCAACCCACACAAAGCTGCTGGTCCAGACAGAATCCCAGGCCGAGCCATCAGGGACTGTGCTGAGCAGCTGGCCGATGTCCTTGCTGACTTCTTCAACATCTCGCTGTCCCAGGCAGTCATCCCCACGTGTTTCAAGTCTACCACCATCATACCAGTGCCAAAGAAGTCCCCTGTGTCCTGCCACAATGACTACCGCCCCATTGCACTGACTCCCATCATCATGAAGTGCTTTGAGAAGCTGATCATGAAGCAGATCAAGTCCAGCCTCCCCTCCACACTGGACCGTCTCCAGTTTGCATAGCACGCTAACCACTCCACAGAAGATGCCATAACCTCTGCCCTTCATCCAGCCGTATTCCACCTAACTATGTGAGGATGTTGTTCATTGACTTGAGCTCAGCTTTTAACAAAATCATGCCACAACACCTGATTGGAAAGCTGAGCCAGCTGGGCCTTAACAGCTCCTTCTGCAACTGGGTGCTGGACTTCCGCACGGGGAGGCCACAGTCGGTGCAAATTGGCAAAATCACCTCCAGGACCATCACACTGAGCACCGGCGCTCGACAGGGCTGTGTGCTCAGTCCGCTCTTGTTCACCCTGCTGACTCACGACTGCACAGCATCATCCACCTCCAACCTCATTAATGATACCACAGCGGTAGGTCTCATTAAGAAACAACAACGATGAATCATACGGAGTGTAGGTGGATTAACTGGCGACGAGGTGCAAAAACAGCAATCTCTCCGTAAATATAGAGAAAACTAAGGTTATTGTTGGCTTTAGAAAGACCAGCGCGCACCACTGACCATCAATGGTATGGACGTGGAGAGAGTCAGCAGTGCTAAGTTCCTGGGAGTTCACATCACAGAGGACCTCTCCTGGTCCTCGCATGTCACTATGCTCTCTAAGAAAGCCTACCAGCATCTTCACTTCCTGCGGCATCTGAAGAAGGCGAGTCTCCTCCACCCATCCTCATTACATTCTACAGAGGCACCATAGAGAGCATCCTGACCAGCTGTATCACTGTCTGGCATGGGAACTGCAAGGCCTCCAACAACAAATCCCTACAGCAGATAGTGAAGACAGCTGGAAAGAGCATAGGAACTGCTCTCCCATCCACCCAGGCCATCTATGTTGCACAGTGCACCCGGAAGGTTCTCAGCATCGTGAAGGACCCCACCCACCCTTCCCACATCCACTTCACCCTCCTACCCTCTGGCAGGAGGTACCGGAGCATCCGTACTGCCTCCACCAGAATATGCAACAGTTTCATTCCTCAGGCTGTGAGGTTCCTCAATAGCCTGAACACGTAGACCTTCCACAAAATGACTTTTTGACCTTCTTACTCACTGTCTGTGTCAGGTGTGCTTGTGATTTTAGCTCTGTGAAGTAATTTTTGTTTTTAATGCATTTTTTGTTTTTAATATCTCATTCCCCTGTATGTATGAGACATGCATATGAGGCAGTGACAAATAAAAGCAGTCTAAGTCTCAGGATCTCATTGTTGAAAGATATCTATCAGTAGAGGGGAAAGAATTTCCAAGGCATGAGATATACCATGGACCATGGAACACAGTGAAGACAATAATCATCAAGTGGAGAAAATATGGCACAACAGTGGCATTACTGAGAACAGGACGTCCCTCCAAAATTGATGAGAAGACAAGGAGAAAACTGGGCAGGAAGGCTGCCAAGAGGCCTACGGCAATATTAGAGGAGCTGCTGGAATTTCTGTCAAGTACTGGCTGCTCCCTACATGTGAAAACAATCTCCCATATTCTTCATCATATGTCTGGGCTATGAGGTAAAGTGGCAAGATGGAAGCCTTTTCACCTGAAAAACACACCCAAGCCGAGCTAAATTTTGCAAAAAGATGCATCCAGTCTCCCAAAACCATGTGGGAAAATATGTTTTGGTCTGATGAGACCAAGGTTGAACCTTTTGGCCATAATTCCAAAAGGTATGTTTGGTGCTAAACAACACAGCACATCCTCAAGAGAACACCATATGCACGGTGAAGCATGGTGGTGGCAGCGTCATGCTTTGGGGCTATTTTTCTTTAGCTGGGACCGGGGCTTTAGTCAAGGTGGAGGGAATAACGAATAGCTCCAAATACCAGCTGATTATGGTGCAAACCTTCAGGCGTCTGTTAGTAAGATGAAGAAGAATTTCCCTTCCAGCATGACAACAACCCAAAGCACACACCCAAATCAACAAAGGAATGGCTTCACCAAAAGCAGATAAACATCTGGAATGGCCCAGACCTGAATCCAACTGAAACTCTGCGGGGGTGACCTGAGGAGGGCTGTGCACAAGACATGCCCTTGCAATTTGACGGATCTACGTTTTTGCAAGGAAGAGTGAGACAATAGTTCCAAGTCAAGATGTGCCAAGCTGATCGACTGAGTGCTGTAATAAAATAAAAACGTGCTACAACAAAGTATTAGTTTAGAGCTGTGCACACTTACGCAGCCAGGTTATTGTAAGTTTTTTATTTTTTTTCCCTCTAAGACGTTTTTGTTTTTCACTTGAATGCTATAGGATGCAATTTCGTATTTAAGGTGGAAAAAGTTCTGGCATGATTTATCTTTTACGTCACAAAAACCTGCCATTTTAACAGAGGTGTGTAGACTCTTTACACCCACTGTGTGTGGCTTACAAAGCTATCTCGTTTTGGCTGGATCTTAAGTTAGCATCATATGTATTCTTTTTTTCTTTAAATTTCCCCCTCTTTCTCCCTAGTTGTACTTGGCCAATTACCCCCCCCCCGTCCCGGTCTCTGCTCCACCCCCTCTGCTGCTCCGGGGAGGCTGCAGACTACCACATGCCTCCTCCCATACATGTGGAGTCACCAGCCGCCTCTTTTCACCTGACAGTGAGGAGTTTCACCAGGGGGATGTAGCACGTGGGAGGATCACGCTATTCCCTCCAGTTCCCCCTCCCCCCTGAACAGGTGCCCCGACCGACCAGAGGAGTCGCTAGTGCAGCGATCAGGACACATACCCACATCCGGCTTCCCACCCGCAGACACGGCCAATTGTGTCTGTAGGGACGCCGGACCGAGCCGGAGGTAACACGGGGATTCGAACCGCCGATCCCTGTGTTGGTATGCAACAGAATAGACCGCTACGCTACCCGGACGCCTCATCATATGTGTTCTTGATCGATAATGCGATGCGATGGTTAGATTTCTTAAAAAAAAAACAAAAATCAAGATGGTGTAAACTACTCATAAGACATGTTAGCCCCTAGCTAACGGGTCTGACCCTTTAGCCGAGCGGTTAGTGACGTCGCCTTGTGGCACAGTACACCCGTATCGAATCCCGATCAAGAAAATAACCGGTTATTTTCTTGCCCGGTGCGGGATTCGATACGGGGTGAGAAAATAACCGGTTACAATGGTGACCATGGCAACGCGCCAAGGGCTTTTTAAAGGTAATGTCGACGTTTGTTGACAGCGCTGCAAGGACGGACCCGTGGGTGGTAAAATGGGTAAAGAAGAGGCTGGTGAAAGCTGAGTGGTGCTGATCATGGGTGACGTAATAGCTGTCTAACCAGAGAGTCTCGTCGGTATTATATTCCAGTTAAAATACTTCCCACGACGCCGCCGTCCGTGTGGACACTAGGCGGCGAGGCGGCTGACTGGGCATCAAGACTGGTCCGTCAGCGTCTGGTCTGGAATCCGTTTTACGGACTAGGGGGCGCTGTCGCGTGATTTTGCGTCGCATGGTAACGCTGATCTCAGAGCAGCCAGATGACTGTGGTAAATTAGTCAGCGTTATGCAGAGAACAGCTGAGGGAGGATGGGGGCGGAGCTACACCGTACAGGGGAAGGGCTCGTAACCATACCTCGAGTCTCTCTCACTGAAGTCTCGCGATACCAGACGGCCCGAGCTCTTCGCCTGCCAATGTCTGGGGACTTGAAACGCAACATAGTTGCTGCAATGGCAACAAGAACGGCTGCTAACCATGGATGTATTATAGTAGAACCGGATACGCCGCCGCCGCTCAGCCTTGCAGCCAATTTTTCCCCAGTGGTCACTCCCGGTATTGCAGCGGGGAAAAAACCCCCTGCGGCCCAGAAAGGAAGGTGCTGGTCATATAGCCGTGCTTGTCGGCACAGGGCAGGAAGGTGCTGGTCATATAGCCGTGCTTGTCGGCACAGGGCAGGAAGGTGCTGGTCATATAGCCGTGCTTGCCGGCACAGAAAGGAAGGTGCTGGTCATATAGCCGTGCTTGTCGGCACAGAAAGGAAGGTGCTGGTCATATAACCCGTGCTTGTCGGCACAGACAGGAAGGTGCTGGTCATATAGCCCCTGCTTGTCAGCACAGAAAGGAAGGTGCTGGTCATATAGCCCGTGCTTGTCGGCGCAGGGCAGGAAGGTGCTGGTCATATAGCCTGTCCTGTCAGTTATGGAGGAGTTGGTCCCGTTTTTGAGTTTTCTTCGGTGACCGCAGCTTAGCCATCTTATAACGTGTGTCGCTTGTACAACAGTGTTGACAAGCACATGGCTTTGGCACATCGCCACCCTGATATGAAGGGCCGGCTGAAGACTTTGGACTGGTTCTGCGATGCAGGTTTCTAATAGTTTCAGCCCACTTGTAGCAGTGAAAGCTGGGAGACTGTACTCAGTCTCTAGTTAAGCGAAGCGTTTATGGAGACCGACTTTTGACTCTATTCTCACTCACACTCACACCCACACACACACACCCACACACACACACACACACACCCACACACACACACACACACACACACTCCCCCTCTCAGCTGGCCTGTGCTCCTTCAACAAGCTCTAGAGAAACAAAGGCTCGGAAGACGGGGGGGGAGGGTCAGAGGGGAGGGGCACGTTGCCAACAGGCAGGGGGAGTTAGGCGTAAATGAGAATGGATTGTTTTAATGGATTCACGTTCGTAACAGAGCAATAAAACAGCCACTCGCCCACTTGAGAGACGGACAGACAGAGAGACAGACAGAGAGACACAGAGAGAGAGAGAGAGAGAGAGAGAGAGAGAGAGAGAGAGAGAGACATGCATGAGAAAGGGAAGGCTTAATGCCGGGTGAGTTTGAGGTGGGGAGGGTGATGAGATCAAGTGAAGGGTTGTTAATGGGCACTTAGTGTGTGTGTGTGTGTGTGTGTGAGAGTGAGCAAGGAAGGCATACCAGCACAACTGCCCCTTTTGGAACAACATTCTCTGGGGGGGGGGGGGTGGAGAGAGAGAGAGAGAGAGAGAGAGAGAGAGAGAGAGAGAGAGAGAGAGAGAGAGAGAGAGAGAGAGAGAGAGAGAGAGAGAGAGAATGGAGAAAGAGTGTGTGTGTGTGTGTGTGAGAGAGAGAGAGTAAGACTTCCTGCTCACTGGAGCTCTTTGAGGTAGGGTGGGGTGGGGGTTATGGGTTACCCCATTGACCCCAGCTATGTGTGTGTGTGTGTGTGTGTGTGTGTGTGTGGGAGGGGTTATGGGGTGCAGGGACAGGAAACCCAACACCCCCTCTCCTCCCAACTCCAATCTCTCCATCATGCCCCAGACTGCCTGTGCCAGAGAACCCCCCCTCTTATAAACACACACACACACACACACACACCCACACACACACAGACCCACACACACACACACACTCTTCCTGCTTCCCCTTTCATTTCCTCATTCCTCTGGATATGAGTATGACAGGGAAAGAAGGTAAGAGAGCAGGAGGGGAAGAAAGAGAGCGTAACAGCTGGAGGGTTGATGACCCCCCCCCCATGCCACACCCTGAGCACACAGACCCACACAGGCACACACAGACCCACACAGACCCACACAGACACACACACTAAAGTTCACATACATGTAGGAACATATACGATGCTGCACAGTGGGTTCACATACACACATCAGCATAAGTACCTGGTTATGTGAGACATGCCGAGATCTGCCCAGTCCTGTGGCTCGTTAAGACCCGAGCCAGGCTGTCCTGACTCCTTTCTTTTATTCTATCACTCGCTTTCCTTCAGTTCATTTTATCTGTCAGTTTTCTCTTCTCCTTCTTCTTCCTTTTTTTTGGGGATTTTCTCCCCCCCCCCCCTTTCTCCCCAGTTGTATGCAGCCAATTACCCCACTCTTCCGAGCCGTCCCGGTCTCTGCTCCCCCCCCCTCTGCTGATCCAGGGAAGGGCTGCAGACTACCACATGCCTCCTCCCATACACGTGGAGTCGCCAGCCGCTTCTTTCCAGGGGGACATAACGCATGGGAGGATCATGCTGTTCCCCCCAGTCCCCCCCCCGACCGACCAGAGGAGGCGCTAGTGCAACAACCAAGACACATACCCACGTCCAGCTTCCCACCCGCAGACACAGCCAATTGTGTCTGTAGGGACGCCTGACCAAGCTGGAGGCAACACGGGGATTTGAACCGGTGATCCCCATGTCAGTAGGCAACGGAATAGACCACTGCGCTACCCAGATGCCCCTTCTCTTCTTCTTCTGATGCTGTTCTTTACTTGTTTACCTTGAGATGAGACATTCTTTGTAACTGGCATATCATGTCTTCTCATAATTGGGCTGTTACTATGTCAGTGACTTTTTCATAAAAAGATGCATTTAAATCTGAGGAAGTGGTAGAAACTGGATCATGGGTGTCCCGATGTAAAGCTGTTTTCTGCCAGGTCGACATTTTATTGAAACTAATCTGATAATTCTTCGATAGATTCTTTGACTGCCTGACAAGAGCCTGATTGGTTTGTCGCTAGCGGAGTGCAGTAGCAGTAAAAATGGCTTTATTTGAAACATGAAACCGTCATAAACTTAACATAGAGCGTTATAATATTTATAATCCATTATCATCATTACATGTCAAGGTGATCTGAACAGTAAACAATTGAACAACACATCATTTTAACTTTCATCTCTAAGGGGAAGCACGGAGGTTCCAGTGGTTAGCACTGTTGCCTCACAGCAAGAAGGTCCTGGGTTCGAACCCCAGGCCGTCCCGGGTCCTTCCTGTGTGGAGTTTGCATGTTCTCCCCGTGTCTGCGTGGGTTTCTTCCGGGTGCTCCGGTTTCCTCCCACCATCAAAAAGACTTATGTTAAGGTTAATACTCCTGTCTGTGCCCCTGAGCAAAGCAATGGAAAGAAGAAGGTTGATGCTAGACCCAACGGGGTGTAGGCACGGAAGTAGACATGATTGGTTGTTGCATCAGCCAATAGACAGCGCGGAACCTCGAAGCGCACTGACTGCCAGACCGACAGACAGAGCAATAGTGGTGGCGAATTATGTTAACGTTAGTTAGCTAGTTTAGTTTAGGAACAGCGGGAAACAGTAGATTGACGTTCGACGCAGCTCGGGCCTTCGGACCTCACGCGCGTTCACTCGTCCAGGGCCCCGCTCCTTAGATGCAGCTCGGGCCTTCGGCCCTCGCACCTTTACTAACCAACTCTATGTCAACGTGGATTGTAACAAACACACAGCTAAATAACTATAAAGCTAGCGTTAAACAACGCTAGCTAGCAACATAATCCGTGACTTCATATGTAGTTGAAGGACCCCGAGTCAATGTTTCAGTCAGTCAGTGTGCTTCAAGGTTCCAACCTGTCTGTTGGCCGATGCAACAGCCAATCACGGCTACTTCCGTGGATCTAGCGTCAACCAAAGAAGAACTGGAGTTGGTCCCCCGGTGCTGCAGCTGCCCACTGCTCCTATACAGTAGGATGGTTACATGCAGAGAACACTTTCACTGTAACCACACAAGTGTACAATAACAAAAATAAAGTGGCTTTTCTTTCTTAATAACTTTTCTCTCCATCTGCCATGATCGGGCAGTGACAGCTGGAAGTATTAGAAGAGCCCCAGATAGGTGAATCAGTTGATGTGGACTCAAGGTTTAGTGGGAGAAACGTTTCATCTCTCATGTAAGTGACTTATTCAGTCTCAGTTGACTGCGGGTATCCCAACCCTTATAAACAATACAGTTGCATAACGACCAAAACCAGCAGTAGGTTTCATATGCAATTTGTGACCATTACCTAGAGTTACAATAGCCACGTAACTCTAATGGTCACAGCAGTTTGCATATGAAACAGATCCACGGTTTCTGTCATTATACCACTGTATTGTTTATAAGGGCGTGGATACCTGCAGTCACTTGAGACTGACAAAGTCACTTGGATAAGTGATGAAACGTTTCTCCCACTAAACTTTGTGTCCAGATGAACTGATTCAACTTTCTGTGATTTCCTTACCTGGATTGTTGAGGATGCATGAAGAAATTTGATAATTCTACTTTTGCCATACCATATGTGAGATCCGCTGTCTTTACAGGTTACATTTGTTCCTCTCCAGTGAGTGATTTGCCATCAGCTTGTCAATCAGCAGTTCTTGGTGGAAAAAAATGAACCTGTCTACTTTTGGACAGCATGGTTTGATGTGGTAAAACCTTTTTTAAGGTTCTACCACATCAACTCTCATCTGGTTTCTCTCTCGAGTGTCTTAATCTGGTGGCTATGCTTGTAACTGACCATAAAGCTGTTGTTTTTAAAGCTCCACTACCGCTCTCTATTCCTAGTCACTATCCTAAAACATGCTCTCGCATTCTCAGCACAGGTTCTACAGTTAAATTCTGTGATGCTTTTAATTCATCGTCCTTTAATCCTTCTATATTCCGCCTCAATCCAGACGCACTGTTAAGTTCATTCAGTGATCAGTGCCTATCCATCCTTGACCAAATTGCACCATTTAAAAGTAGGAAACAAAAATCAAATAACCTTCCCTGGCTGAATGATCACCTTCATGCCCTTAGAAGAATCTAGAAGATCTGAATGTCAATGAAAAGTCAACAAGTCCAAAAAAGCACATAACCTTAAAAACCAAATGTTAATTTACCAGAAGGCAGTTAAGGATGCGATATCAGCTTACTTCTCTGAATTGAAATCTAGAAATAATCTCCTTGAAGACAGACTGACACACACACACGCACACACACGCACACACACACACACACACACACACACACACACACACACACACCCACACACACACACACACACACACACACACACACAGGAAGCAGTGTGTTGCAGCAGTGTTATCAGTGGCCCCTCCCTGACTGTCAATCAGCTGTTATCTAATCAGCTGTCTGGACTTTGACTTGGGTGGGTGTTACATTAAGGGTGGAGTAAGGAGGTAATGAGAGAGGGACGGAATCAGAGAAGGAGCAGGGGAGGTTGGATTGGAGGAGAAATAGAAAAGAGGAGAGTGGTGTCTGAAAGGGGACATGAAAAAAAAGGAGTATAAGGGATGTGTAGAAAGACATGCCAACAAGACAAGTTTCTCTAACGGTGTCCCCCAAGAAGACACACACACACACACACACACACACACACACACACACACACACACACACACACACACACACACACATACACACACAGTAGTGGTGTAGCAGTAGTGAGTGTAGCTGTCGGTGTTCTCTGACAACACAGTAGTGTTTGGGATCTCAGTAAGTGGAGGAGGCGTTTGTGTGTGTGTGTATGTGTGTGTGTGTGTGTGTGTGTGTGTGTGTGTGTGTTTGTTCATCTTCATGAACTTCCAGGTGTAGATGCACCCGGACACACTGGAGGTGTGAGCTTCTGCTCATGTTCACACTGCAAGGTCAGGAATCAGGAACACTTTGTCATTTCTTTTCCTCCAGCCCACTGCAGTGCAACACAAAGACAACAACACACATCCACACACTACAAGAACATACATACTAACTAACACATATATCCATACTAACACATAGATCTAAACTAAACAACAACAACAACAACAAAATCACTGTCCAGGAGAGCGAACACCAGCCAGGATGATTGTCAGAACTGCCGGTGTGCGCGGGCTAGCAGTTAGCTTAGCCTGCCCCGCTTCCATGTCCTGTCAGACCGCCCTCGGTGCTTCCTACTCGGGCGCAGCTCCAGGCAGGGCCGTGGTCCCTGGGCCCACCAGACGCAGCAGACCAAGCTCCCTCAGCCGATCCAGCAGCAGCTCTCCCAGCCAGACACCTTCGATACACCTCCCCGCACTCCACACGATGACACCTCCCCGCACTCCACACGATGACACCTCCCCTCACTCCACACGATGACACCTCCCCGCACTCCACACGATGACACCTCCCCTCACTCCACACGATGACACCTCCCCGCACTCCACACGATGACACCTCCCCTCACTCCACACGATGACACCTCCCCGCACTCCACACGATGACACCTCCCCTCACTCCACACGATGACACCTCCCCGCACTCCACACGATGACACCTCCCCTCACTCCACACGATGACACCTCCCCGCACTCCACACGAGGACACCTCCCCTCACTCCACACGATGACACCTCCCCGCACTCCACACGATGACACCTCCCCTCACTCCACACGATGACACCTCCCCTCACTCCACACGATGAAACCTCCCCGCACTCCACACGATGACACCTCCCCTCACTCCACACGATGACACCTCCCCGCACTCCACACGATGACACCTCCCCGCAGTCCACACGATGACACCTCCCCGCACTCCACACGATGACACCTCCCCTCACTCCACACGATGACACCTCCCCGCACTCCACACGATGACACCTCCCCTCACTCCACACGATGACACCTCCCCGCACTCCACACGATGACACCTCCCCGCACTCCACACGATGACACCTCCCCTCACTCCACACGATGACACCTCCCCGCACTCCACACGATGACACCTCCCCTCACTCCACACGATGACACCTCCCCGCACTCCACACGATGACACCTCCCCGCACTCCACACGATGACACCTCCCCGCACTCCACACGATGACACCTCTCCGCACTCCACACGATGACACCTCCCCGGAATCCACACGACGACACCAAAAGCATCCCAGTCAACACCTGGCGAGGCCGCCGCTAGACTGCTCTCGGTGTTATCGGAACTGTCGGTGTGCATGGGCTAGCAGTTAGCTTAGCCTGCCCCACTTCCATGTCCTGTCAGACCCCCCTTGGTGTTTCCCCTCAGTCGCAGCTCCAGGACTACCACATGCCTCCTCCGATACATGTGGAGTCGCCAGCCGCTTCTTTTCACCTGACAGTGAGGAGTTTCGCCAGGGGGATGTAGTGCGTGGGAGGATCACACCATTGCCCCCGGTTCCCCCCCCCCCCCAAACAGGTGCCCTGGCCAACCAGAGGAAGTGACCAGGACACATACCCACATCCGGCCCCCCCCCCAGACACAACCAACTGTGTCTGTAGGGACACCCGACCAAGCCGAGGTAACACGGGGATTCGAACCGATGATCCCCGTGTTGGAAGGCAACAGAATAGACTGCCACACTACCCGGAGAGGATGCAGCTCCATTCTTCATAGGCTGCAGCTCGCTGGTTTGGTTGCTGTTAGCATACGAATGCGCGCCTGCGTCGCTATAATAATGTCCGAACACACAAATCTTACCTGATAACTTTCAAATAACGACGTGGATGATCGGTCCGAAAGAACAAATGGGATTCACCTCAATGGCGGCAGGTTATGTAAAAACAGAAATGTCTCCAAAACCAGACGTCTCCCCTGCGGAGAGGACACATTAATCGCAGTCATGCCACTGTTGTACAGGAAGCAGCTGTGATAATGGGTTTGAATGCAGTATGGATAAATTACATTGACAGGACGTGGAAGTGGGGCAGGCTAAGCTAACTGCTAGCCCGTGCAGACCGGCAGTTCTGACAGTCATCCTGGCTGGCGTTCGTTCTCCTGGACAGTGATTGGTTTTTTTAAGTTGGATATAGTATGTGTTAGCTTGGATATGTGTGTTCTTGTAGTTTTTGGATATGTGTTGTTGTCTTTGTGTTGCACTGCTGTGGGCTGGGGGAAACGACAAATAACGTGTTCCTGATTCCTGATAGAATTCACATAGTGCAAAGCGTAAACAGGGAATGTGTGTGTGTTTAAACTGGATTCCTGTGTGTGTGTGTGTGTGTGTGTGTGTGTGTGTGTGTGTGTGTGTGTGTGTGTGTGTGTGTGTGTGTGTGCGTGTGTGTGCGTGTGCGTGCGCAGTGGCACATGAAGGGTTAAGCAGAGTACAAGTGAGCCACATGTCTCCAGGTGGCACCGTTTACACAGCTCCAGTCATCTGTGACCAATGGGAGTCAGATGTCACACACACATGCCTGTGCGCACAAACACACACATGTATACATGCAAGCACACACACACACACACACACACACACACTGTCTCTCTCTCACACACACCCAGACAGACAGATAAAGCAGCAGACATGCCTGCACTCTGCAGTGAGCTGAGCGGTGCTGGGCTTCTCTGTACCTACGACACACCTGTGGGCCGTCCACGGGTGTGTCGTAGGTACAGGTACACCTACATCTCCCATCTTGTAGCCACACTGTTCACATGACACCGTGCCTTTCCTCCATCCAGATGTTGAGCGAGGGTTTTCGTCGGCAATCTTCCTTTGTGGAGTACGATGTCATCAAAAATGTTCACCACTGAAATGAAGCGGACCTGGCGAGGCTTGTTGGCGTTGAAAGCATTTGAAATGTCCATTTCCACCAGTCTTTATTAAGCTTTCTGCAATGTAGGCTTGAGCTGAGAGAGTCGGCATGTCTGTAAACACTTGTGTTTAATTAAAAGCAAGACCGCCTGCTTCCTCACGTGAGAGAGAGACAGAGAGCGAGAGAGAGCAAGTGAGAGTGAGAGAAATGAGAGAGCACTTGAGAGAGAGAAACAAGAGAGCACGTGAGAGAGAGACAGAGAGAGCTAGAGAGCAACAGAGAGAGAGCAAGAAAAAGCGAGCAAGCAAGACGAGAGAGAGCAAGAACGAGCAAGAGAGAGAGAGAGACAGGGAGGTAAGAGAGCGAGACAGAGAGCAAGAGAGAGACGAGAGAGCGAGACAGAGACAGCGAGAGAGAGAGACAGGGAGGTAAGGGAGCGAGACAGAGAGAGACAGAGAGGTAAGACAGAGCAAGAGAGAGACAGACAGCGAGAGAGAGAGACAGGGAGGTAAGGGAGCGAGACAGAGAGAGACAGAGAGGTAAGACAGAGAGCAAGAGAGAGACAGACAGCGAGAGAGAGAGACAGGGAGGTAAGGGAGCGAGACAGAGAGAGACAGAGAGGTAAGACAGAGAGCAAGAGAGAGACGAGAGAGCGAGACAGAGACAGCAAGAGAGAGACGAGACAGGGAGGTAAGGGAGCGAGACAGAGAAAGACAGAGAGCAAGAGAGAGACAGACAGCGAGAGAGAGAGACAGGGAGGTAAGGGAGCGAGACAGAGAAAGACAGAGAGCAAGAGAGAGCTCTGCATCATGATCTGACCTGAATCTTTCATGACATGAATACATGGTATTCACATTGCTGGTCACTTCCCCCCTGTCATTTGGGATCTTAAAGCAGAAGACTTCCTTCCTGTTTAACCTTTCCCATTTCCTGTTTTTCTTCTCCGTTTAAAGGCCACTGCCTCAGAGATGCTGGTTCTGCGCTGCAGAGCATCATGGCAGAGCTGCAGCTCCTCTTCACAGGTCCCTTAAATGACTCCGAGAAATGTAATCGCTGTATTACACAAACTCAGGATCGTGGATTCCTACCGGCTCATGTATCCGTGAAGAAGACCGTAGCTGAGCGTTCCATCTGTTGAGTCTGCAGACAGGAAGTGATGTGCACTGAAGTGGTTCAGTCTTGCTAATAGGTACTTCGGTAATGAAACACATGGCGAGAGTTTGAGTGATGAAAAAGTTCACCTTTCTGGGTTTGAGCGTCTCACCACCAGCCCAACCAGTCGACCAACAGCAAGACAAATATGTAAACCCTGAAGCTGTTAGACGCCCGTCATGTTGCTCCTTCCTGCTGAGCAGAGATCACCGCGCCTCCTCATGACAAAACAAAGTTATCTGTTAGGTCAGACTAGAAGTTCTAATTAGTCATTAAACAAACATGGATTTCTTAACTTTTTTTGAAGGCCGGTAGCTGTTTCTGGTTTTTAGCAACTGCAACTGAACCGAACAAGCCACGCAGTCAGTCTGCCTGTAAGAGGAGCAGGAAGGAAGCAGAACCGGAGGGGAAATCCCTCCTCAGTACAAACAGTCATGGAAACCCCACATTAGAAAACGCCGAGCAATTATCCATCAGATTAATGGAGGAACTGTTTCAGTTTATAATATCATGAAACACCAACAGTACAATCAGTATTCATATGTACTTTACATAGAACACTGTTTAATACACACTGATCACGAAAATCAGTAACTGCTGTAATCAGCCCGAGATAATCAAAGTAGTAATTAAAGCACATTACCTCTTCACAGTTCAGTCAGAGTGCAGTAAACTAGTACTACCTAGAAACACATCCAGTTTCTCCAGACTGGTTGAGAGGCACCAGCATGAATTTGGCTTTTTACACCACCTTCTCAAGGCCACCTTGTCAGGATCCGCTTTTGGTCTTTCAGGGTTGTCAGTCTGTCCTCTGAGTTCGGGGGTGTGATAGAGCAGTTCCTAGGGCCATAGTCTTTATAGAACTGTAGAAGTTGTTCATATCATTTTGTGGCCCAGTGGTTAGTGCTGTCACCTCACATTAAGAAGGTCCTGGGTTTGAACCCCGGGGTTGTCCAACCTTCGGGGGGGGGTCATCCTAGGCCGTCCTTTGTGTGGAGTTTGCATGTTCTCCCCGTGTCTGTGGTGGGTTTTCTCCGGGTGCTCCGGTTTCCCCCACCATCAAAAAAGACATGCTCCTGTCTGTGCCCCTGAGCAAGGCATGGCAAGATGAACAGGAGTTGGTCCCCGGGCGCTGCAGGGTGGCTGCCCACTGCTGCTAGCTACACAGCTAGGATGGCTTAAATGCGGAGGAAGAATTTCCCCACGGGGATCAATAAAGTACATCAAAATCAAATCAAATTTCTGTCATCATGTGATTGGATCTCGTGAGCTTTGTTTATCCACCATACATGTTGCAGAGTGTGCAAGGTTGTTTTTACCTCCTTACGTGCTGTTTGCCACTGCTGCCGAAAGATGGTGGATGCAGGGCAGTTGAGAGGAGCCCTGTGTGCCCTATGCGTGGTTTCCAGTAGGGATGTGATGGTGTCAAGAGTTCCCGTCGAACCAGTCCTGCTGTTTTTGGCTCTACAGCCTATAGAGTCGACTGCAGCTTGATGTAGCAGTGAGGTTAGGAAGGTCCATTTCTGATCCATGGAGTTGTCAGAACTCAGACTCTGGTGCCATCATGCCTACAGAGCGACAGAACTCATTCCTTACTGGGCTGACTTCAATTTAGCACAAGTCAGTTGCTTTCTTATGGGTTTCTTGAGATGCTGCAGGGGCGCACTTTGTTGTGGAGTTTGGTCATGATCAGGCGGTGATCCGTCCAGCATTCTGCACCTCTCCTGGCCCGGGTCAGCAAGACATCGCTAGTGTCAATACGTCTTGTTAGGATATAGTCAACCAGGTGCCAGTGTTTAGATCGTGGGTGCATGAAGGATGTTTTGTATTTGGTCTTCTGCTGAAACAGTGTGTTGGTAATGGTGAGGTCATGCTCTGCACAGTGTTAGCACCCTCAGACCATTTGTATTAACCTGACCAACCCCATGCCTACCCAGTCCTCCACTCCATATACCATTGGTCTTTCCTACCCTAGCATTAAAGAGGAAGAATGTTGTCCTTTTCTGGGATATGATGAAGGACCTCATCTAGCGACCCAGCTCTAGCATCCCAAACACACACACACAAACACACACACACTTCCCAGTTTCTTTGCATACAGCAGCCACAGCGAGCTGGTTTCTGCTTGTTCTATCTAGCACGTCGGTAAATGTGCCGTGTATTCAGAATCTTTCTGTTTCAACTAGTTTGTCGTCTGTTGTGATTTGTTGTTGTTGAGATTGCTGAAAAATGAGGGTCATCATTAAATAGAATCACTTGTTAATACCTCGTTAAGAGTTGAGCAGGTTCAGCTCGGTCCCTGTAGAGATGTGACGAGAATGAGGTAAATGTCCTCCCTGTGTGGAGTCGGTGGTGTTGAGGGAGCTGGTTTTGGTGTGACTCACGGGGATCAGAGTAATTAAATGACGCAATAGAAAGCGATGGCACCCTCTGTGTGTGTGTGTGTGTGTGTGTGTGTCTGTGTCTGTGTGTGTGTGTGTGTGTGTGTGTGTGTGTGTGTGTGTTGGGACATACGTTTTTGCTCCATGGATTTCTAGGTTTTTTAGGGTTCACATCTCATTGGGCTCTACCTCCTTCTCTCCTTTTCTCTTTCAGCCCCCTCCCATTCTCTTACCCTCTCTCTCTCTCTCGCTCTGTCTTTCTCTCTCTCTTTCTCTGTCTGTCTGTCTCTCTCTCTTTCTCTGTCTGTCTGTCTCTCTCTCCCTGTCTGTCTGTCTATCTGTCTGTCTCTCTCTCTCTCTCTCTCTGTCTCTGTCTGCAGTCTTAGGAATGCACTGAATGTCCTTATCTTTGCCAGTAAAAACACGGGGCGAGCCAGCAGCCGGGGTTAAATTCCTCTTTCCGAGCCCCGGCAGACCGATGCATGCTGGCATCTGGATGGTCTACAGCCAAAATAAGATTTTTATACAACCTCACTGAAACAAGAGCAAAACCTTTCCCAGTATGCCAGCTCCTCTTTACCACACGATCCCCCTTTAGACAAACTCCACATTCTACAGACAGAAAACCACCGGTGAGGTCTAAGTCCTGACGTCGGTTTCGAACGCGCTGAACTTATTTGTCCATCAGTCCCAGTGACTACTGCGTATCTGGACACGTCAGTCTTCTGGCTGGTGGAAAGGTCCTGATGGGGATCACTCACTGTGTCTGAAGGGTTATGTGGAAGTAGTGCAACACGCTGTACGTACAGCTGGCGTCGCACTGTAAGCACGTGACAGGAAGTGGGCGGAGCCAGCGTGCTGGGAAACAATCCTGCATCTGTTGCTGATTTGAATAGGGATCCAGTGTGCATATGAAGCTATCATAGCTGCTTCTATTCATAAAACGCCCATCATTTTATTGTGCCGTTATTTCCTAAAGACTGGCCGGGATTGTTGTCCTCGTTCAGTTACAGAGCCGATGAATGAGGGGACTCAGGGGTGGCAGGTGTTATTCGCTGACATCTCCCAGTAAAGATATGCAACAGGACATACCGACTACATCGTGATCCACGCTAGCTAGCTTGAATGGTCATTCAGTCGTCTGAATGTTTGCGAGATGAGCTTTTATGCAGCTTTATCTGCCATCACATCCACACCACACGTCCTTCTGCACATTCGCAGCAAAGACATGTCCCCGCAATTATTCACAATGCCCGTCACTCAACATTTTTTTTTGTGTGGCCTCCCCCCCCTTTTTTCTCCCCAGTTGTACTTGGCCAATAACCCCACTCTTCCGAGCCGTCCCGGTCACTGCCCCACCTCCTCTGCCGATCGACACCCCCCTCTGCCGATCCCACCCCCCTCTGCCGATCCCACTTCATCTGCCGATCTCCCCCTCTGCCGATCAACTTTTTTAACAACAGCTACCAAGTAAACGAACAAGATATGAATGAACTGTCCTGTCTTTTGAGGAGACCTTGATGCGTGATGACCAAATGCAGAAATATTTCTGAGTGCTCCAGCAAGCGGGTGAAAATGCAAAAAAAGAGACAAGGGAAACGCTGCTCGGGTCAAAAACTCTTAGCAGACTACAGTATTGTTTGCTTTAGTATATGAGTTTGCTTCGGTATTACTTCATTTTTAAGCCATTCAAGTAAATCCTTCGGCTACCACCAAGCGGTAAGCTGCTGAATACTGAAGCCATCATGCTGGTCAGCCATGTTTAAATGAAGTCTGGGTTTTAAAAACAAACCTTTCCTTGAAAATAAATACCCTTTTTTCCAATTGCAAAGATGTATGGATGCCGGCACGGTGGCCCAGTGGTTAGCACTGTTGCCTCACAGCAAGACGGCCCTGGGTTCAAACCCCAGGCTGTCCCGGGTCCTTTCAGTGTGGAGTTTGCATGTTCTCCCTGTGTCTGCATGGGTTTCCTCCCACCAACAAACAGACATGCATGTGGAGCCTCCTACAGACTGTGAGATTTTAGCAGTCCTGCAGGTTTACTGCAGGCCACACTGTGTGATGTGGCTCTAATAAACTTGGTACCACGATGTATGTAGACTGTACAATGACAACACTACTGATTCACAGGCTACGACACAAGTCCATAGAAACATCCGCATGCGTCATCAATCTATGCCACTGGTAGAGCAACATGATGCCAAGCAGGAATCGAGTCCTTTCAGTAGTCACCGCAGCTCATTGTGTTGAATCCATGGCATTTGTGTCACAGGTGCTGACGGTGTGTTTGTTCGTGTTTGGCGCCAGCAAAGATTGTGCGTGGCGTTGATCAGTGTGTCATTTCCTGCTGCATTCCTATTGTTTGATAGTAGACGTAGGTGGTATCAGCAGTCACATTGTGAGATGGTCGTCCTACATTTCTGACCCTCTCACACTTTTGTCCCAGGTTTCTTCGGTCGCAAAACCGTAATAACGGCCATCTTTGAACTTGTCTCACAGTGAACCTGTCTCACAGTGAACCCGTCTCACAGTGAACCTGTCTCACATCGAACCCGTCTCACAGTGAACCCGTCTCACAGTGAACCTGTCTCACAGTGATGTAGGACCGCCATTTTGGAGCCCTGACCAAAGATATCACCACGTCTAGCCCTCTTTGATCTGACACAGCCCAAATCGGGTTAATACTCCTGCCTGTGCCCCTGAGCAAGGCAATAGAAAGAAGAACTGGAGTTGGTCCCTGGGTGCTGCAGCTGCCCACTGCTGCTATACAATAGGATGGTTACATGTAGAGAACACACTCACTGTAACCTACAATGACAAAATAAAGCGGCTTTCAATTTTTCAATCAGTCTGTCTGTCTGTCTGTCTGTATCTATCCATATGCCTATATGTCTTCCTGTCTGTGCCTTATAAAGGAAAGCAGTTCTGTCCTGTTTTTTGTTTTTTTTAAAGCACAATAGTGATTCATCTGTGGTTTAAGTATTGTCAAGCCTTACTTCCTGCAAGATCTCCGCCACAACAACACCTGAGCAGGAAGCGCTGCCTCTTCATGTGTCATGAAAAACACAAACATGTAATGCTGCGAGTGCTGTGCCTACACATACACGGGATCTGACTGCAGTTTAGTGGCTCTCAGTGTACTTGCATAGAATAACAACGTAATCTTCAGGGATGTATACAAGGACCGATTATATACAGCTGAAACTGGAAGGCAGTAGTCTAACATGCAGACTGCAAAGATGCTGAAACTTACATACCCCGATTAGCCAAAACATTAAAACCACCTGCCCAATAGTGTGTAGGTCCCCCTGGTGCCACTAAAAAAGCTCTGACCTGTCAAGGCATGGACTCCCCAAGATCTCTGAAGGTGTCCTCTGGTATCTGGCACCAAGACGTTAGCAGCAGATCCTTTAATAATCATAATAATATATATATATATATATATATATATATATATATATATATGTATGTGTGTTTATTTTCTCCTTTATCTTTCTTGTCTTATGAAAACGCTGAGCCATATCATATGAGTGTGTTAACTATATGGTGTTTGTGTATACTTGCATGTATTGTGAATGAGTGTTCTTGGTGTGTGTGTGTGTGTGTGTGTGTGTGTGTGTGTGTGTGTGTGTGTGTGTGTGTGTGTGTGTGGTGACTATGACTGATTCATTGTACTTGTGTAACGTGGGTGTTTATGGGATGCATTGTTGTCGGGTGCTGTGCTGAACTGTGTCCCTGTCTCTTGCTATAACTGGAATTATTGATGGTGTTACGGACTAGTCGGGTCCAGGGGTTAAGGGTTAAGAATGCAATACTAGTCCTAACCTGGAGTGTGTAGAAAAAATGAAAAATGAGGGAAGAAACAGAAGGAAGGACTGATTTCCAAGACTACAGAAATAGCGGGGAGGTGGGCTAGCTTACCGAGGTAACAGGCTAGCAGGTAGCAGGTCCCTCCGACAAGGCCGCGGCCATGTGGGTTTCAGCTCCCGTAAGGTAGGTTAGTTCAGTTTAGGTTGATGGTGTTGAGCAGGAAAGGTGTGACCCGGTAGTGTCCTGGATAGCGTGTTCAAAATGGCATATCCTGAGGCGCATGTATGCAAACTGCCGCCATTAACTAACTCCAGGGGACGCACCCCACCTCACAGTGACGTCTTCTTATAACCACTGCTTAACCACGCCTCCAATCATTTCTCAATGAAAACCAGTCCAAGTATGTAAAAAAAGGAAGAAGGGGAAAAGGCAAATATAACCCCCATCACTTCTAACAATAGACATACAAATTGTGCAAAGCGCATTGCTATAATTGTTTCTTGTAGTATGCTGCCTGGAGAATCCCACTTTTCAAGCCCCTGGAGGGTTTTTAGGCAATTCTCTTTCACATTCTCTCCAATTTATGTATTGTATGTTTTTTTTACGTGTGTAAATAAAGAAACAAAGAAACAAACGAGACATGTAGACAAAAAAACCCACACACATAGTCACATGTCTGAGTGAGAGGATATAACATTGAAACAGGATAACAAAATTATAAGATATATAAAAAGAAAGTGTGATGAGAGGGATGCCAAGCAGTGTCCAGCTGGTGACCACCATCACCATGGAGACCTGGGAGGAGACAGACTGCATGTGCACACAAGGGAGACTCACATCACACCATTCACACACACAGAAAAAGAGAAAGGAGAAGACATCATTCAGAGAGAGAGAAAAGATGTGAGACAGTTTGCAATAGTCAATAATCTATACTCTGTAATCTATACCCTATAATCTCGTCGGCAGAACAGTGCTTGGTAAATTAATTGAGACAGAAACCGACCCACCATGCAGTACAGGTTGTGAAGCTCTCAACTTAAAGGCAACTAATTGTAGGTTAAGGCAAAAAGATGAGTTTTAAGTTTGGATTTAAAGGACTCAACAGACTGATTGTCTTACGGCAGCAGGCAGGTTATTCCACAAGAATGGAGCCCAATAGGAAAAGGCCCTGCCACCAGCTGACTTTTTTTTAAACTTTGGGTACACACAGGAGCCCTGTATTTTGAGAGCTAAGAGCTTGAGATGGAATGTACGGTTTAAAGAGATCAGACAGGTAAGACGAAACAAGCCCATTTAGGGTTTTATAAGTCAGCAGAAGCACTTTGAAGTCTGATCTAACATGGATAGGAAGCCAATGAATAGAGATAAGAATTGGTGTAATTCGGTCAGATTTTCTAGTTTTAGTTAGGAATCTAGCTGCAGCATTTGGAACCATCAGAAGACTTTTAGTACTAGCCCGTGGTAGACCTGTAAACAGAATATTGCAGTAATCAAGTCTGGATGAAACAAATGCATGTATTAGAGTCTCTGCATCAGCCATGGAAAGGAAAGACTGAATTTTAGCTATTTTACAAGTGAAAAAAGCCAGTCTTAGTGATTTCTTTAATTTGCTTATCAAAGGAAAGGGTGGGATCAAATGTAACACCAAGACTTTTGGTTGCAACACTTTGTGAAATCATAGAGTTTTCGATTGTTACTTGATCAAATTGGTGTCTGTGTCTGGCAGGGCCAATGACCAGCATCTCAGTTTTGTCCAAATTTTATACAAATTTAAAAGCAGGAAATGCAGTGAAATTTAGCAAACAAGCAGACCTCTAAATTAGTAATTTCAGTATGATCATCAGCCCTTATAGGCACATACAGCTGAGTATCATCCACATAGAAATGGAAATTTATTCCATGACCGCATATAATTGACCAAGAGGCGAAATATAAAGAGAAAAGTAGAGGGCCAAGAACTGAGCCCTGAGGTATACCATATTTAATTTCAGAGAATTTCGATGTAATACTATTCTAGCAGACACAATGTGTTCTTCCTGATAAATAGCACTTAAGCCAAGAGAGAGCTAAGCCAGAGACACCAAAATTACCATTTATTCTGTCTGATAGTTTTAGTTCAGTGATCAGTGGCGTCAAAGGCTGCACTGAGGTCCGGTAGTAGAAGCACAGAGGTGGAATCAGAGTCCATAGCTGATAGAAGATCATTTACCACTCTAGTTAGAGCAGTTTCAGTGGAGTTACAGGCCCTGAAAGTCGATTGAAAAGGTTCATATAGATAGTTTTGTTCTATATATGTCGAACGCTGTGGATACCCAACTCTCTCTAGTACTTTAGAAAAGAATGGAAGATTAGAGACTGGTCGATAGTTAAGAGACTCTGGCTCAAGGTGCAGTTTTGTAAGTAGAGGTTTGACCACAGCTGTCTTAAAACACCTGGGAACAGTGTCAGTAGTAAGTGATAAATCAACAGTGTCTGTCATTGTAGGTCCCAGGAAAGGCCAGAGGTCTTTAAAGTGTTTTGCTGGTAAAAGGGTCAAGTAGGCAAGTAGTTGGTTTAGAAGCTGACATGAGCTTGGTCAAAGTGTCAAAGGAGATAGTCTCAAACGCTGTAATAACTGGGACTGTCAAGTGACTCATTGTATAGATATGAATTTGGTAAGATGTAAACACAACATCCATTGCACGTTGTCCATTTTGGGAGAGAGATCCCTCCTCTGTTGCTCTCCCTGAGATTTCTTCCTATTTTTTTCTCCCTGTTAAAGTTTTTTTTTTTTTTAGGGAGTCGTTCTTTATCCGATGAGAGGGTCTAAGGACAGGATGTTGTGTTGTTGTTAAACCCACTGAGGCGAATTCGTAATTTGTGATATTGGGCTATACAAATAAAATTGATTTGATTTAAAACAGGATCTGCAGGAGTAGCTGGAGTTCAAGAACTAATTTTGTTTATGATCTCATCAACCTTATTGCAGAAAAAGTCTAGAAACTCATGGGCCGTGAATGGTGAGCAGCTAATAGATGGCTGCTTTTTATTATATTTAGCTATAGTGTCAAAGAGAAATCTGGGATTCTGTTTATTAATATTGATTAAGTGAGAGAGACAAACCGTGTATCAACACCCTATAGCTATTACTTTGTTGGCGAAACAGGTGATAAGATACTCAGTCAATGGTTATCTGCCTTCTCTGCCCTGCTGGTCTCGGTTGTCTTTTCCAGGTTATCTTCGGGATCCTGAAGAAAGTATCCAGCACACCGCTGTCCCTGTGATGAGTAAAATTTTCATGCATAGTAATGCTCACACAGGCTCTTGGGGTTGGTGTCGGCAAAAGCATCCAACAAAAACTGCCCACACTGAAATTCATTGCAGCAGAATGATACAGTTTCACTTTTTTTGCTCTCAGCAGCTCAGGTTCTGGATGGTCCCCGTCGGCCATATCCTTTTGCTCGTATATCTTTGGTCATGTACTCCGGCTCAAATGAATACGTTTGAATATCCGAGTCAACCAAGTCACTGTAAAATGTATCGTTGTCCGTAGCATCCTCTGCACTCATATTTTGGAATGCCATTTTCGCTGTTGGAAACGTAGCTTATTTGAATTACAGGTGAAGAGAACAAGGAAATTTTGTTTTTGAGCAACACCTAGAGTATGCCCCCTGGCTACGCGGGGCGGAGACTAGAAATCCAAGCTGAACTTGCCAGTACTTCTTCCTTGACAACAACTACATCACTGTAACGTCAAATGAGGGTGCTGGTGCCAAAAGACGAAAAGGTTTTGCAGCTGCAGAATCAGAGACACAGAGAACATTGGCAATAACTGCAGGCGTTTTTCACACTAGAGATAGGGTTGAAAATAGGCAAATGGTCCTTTAACCATAACCTTAATCTAACATAACCTTAACATTAACCCAAGTTTTCTTTCTTTGGCATCATCGGCTATGATGTTGGCCGCCAAAAAACATGCTGAACAACTGTCCGCCTTTGCGGTTCCTTCGTGTTGTTAAGCATATTTTGGGTTTTTGGTAATAAGATAGACAGTGGTTTACCATTGCCTTCTGCCCGTATTACAGGAGACCAGATACTAGAGTTTCCAAGTTCAAGTTCAAGTACTTTGTCACATGCACAGAAATACAGCATGCCTAGTGTTATCCTGAAGCTACCATTGGCCAGATGGTTTGGCTCATCCGCCAGCTACAGGTACTACACTGCTGCTGCCCAGTGTAGAGCAGGTCTGTTTAAAGGCCACCTTCAAACGTCTTGTCACAGTGCTGTTATGGGGCATTTGCAGCTTTTTATAGGTCCACCAGTGCCACCCAATGGCCCAGTGTGCCCTGGTAGCAACCGCCGCATGTGATTGTTTATTCGTCAGGTAAGCCTACTTATTTCACAGCTGTACCCCATATTTGCGGGAACATTCCACTGTCCGCCACCTGTGGACGCTCTCCGTAGCAGTACAGCTCTGCCAGAAGATTACCCAAGTGCTAACCCTAAAATAGACCCTTCAAGAAGTGAGGACTGGCCAAAATGTCCTTGCTTTGCAAAAATGCCCTTACCGCTATGTTTACAAACTCAAATTGGCCCTCAACAAGAACACACAGACAGACACACACACACACACACACACACACACACACACACACACACACACACACACACACACACACACACACACACACAGATACCATATAGTGGTTTTATGTGGTTACAGGCAGAACCATCTGTTTTAATGTGCAACAGAGAAGTTTACTTCACCATAGGAAGGAGAAAGATACTGGGCATAAGCATTACGTTACATTACATTCCAGTCATTTAGCCGATGCTTTTATCCAAAGCGACTTACAATAAGTGCATCATTTAACGTAGGAAATCAGGAGAACTGCTAGTCATCAGAGGTCATAAGTGCATCTAAACAAGCATCTAAGAGCAAAACCAGTGCTAAAGTAAAAGCGCAAGAAAGTTGTTTTTTTGTTTTTTAAATGAGTGAATACAATAAGTGGTAAGAACAAGTAACAGGGTAGTAGTTCTTGAAGAGGTGAGTTTTCAACCTGCGGTGAAAGATGGGCAGCGACTCCACTGTCCTGACATCAGTGGGGAGTTCATTCCACCACTGTGGGGCCAGGACAGAACAGAGCCGGGACCGGGTCGATCGGCAGCAAGGGCCTCTGAGCGACGGGGCAACCAGGCGTCCCGAGGCAGCAGAGCCAAGTGGTCGGGCGGGGGTGTAGGGCTTGACCATGGCCTGGAGATGGGAAGGAGCTGTTCCTTTCACTGCCCTGTAGGCTAGCACCAGAGTCTTAAACTGGATGGGAGCAGCTACTGGGAGCCAGTGTAGGGACATGAGAAGGGGAGTTGTGTGGGAGAACTTAGGGCGGTTGAACACCAGACGAGCTGCAGCTTTCTGAACAAGCTCCGGAGGTCTGATGGCCGACGCCGGGGCGCCAGCAAGGAGGGAGTTGCTGTAGTCCAGCCGGGAGATGACCAGAGCCTGGATGAGTACCTGTGCCGTCTCGTCATTGAGGAATGGGCGAATCCTCTTGATGTTATAGAGGAGAAACCTGCAGGAGCGAGCAACAGATGCAACGTTTTCAGCAAACGACAGTTGGTCGTCCAGAATCACACCCAGATTCCTCACAGTCCGAGTTGGTGTCACCACAGTGTTGTCAATGGTGATGGCCAGGTCTCAGTGCGGGCAACCTTTCCCTGGGAGGACCATCAGCTCTGTCTTGTCCAGATTGAGCTTCAGGTGGTGTGTCGCCATCCACTCCAAGATGCCAGTCAAGCATCCAGCAATGTGTGTCTCTACTTGTGTGTCAGAGGGAGGAAAGGACAATATCAGCTGGGTGTCATCGCCATAACAATGGTAAGAGAAGTCATGCGAGCGAATAACAGAACCCAGGGATGTCGTGTACAGGGAGAAAAGGAGAGGACCCAGAACCGAACCCTGTGGAATGCCTGTAGTCAGTCTGCGAGGCTCCGACACAGATCCCCTCCATGTCACCTGGTAGGAGCGACCCGTCAGGTACGTTGCAAACATTGAGAGTGCAGAGCCTGTGACACCCAGCCCCTCAAGGGTAGAGAGTAGGATCTGGTGGTTCACTGTGTCGAACGCAGCTGACAGGTCCAGGAGTATCAGGACAGAGGAGAGAGTTTGCTCTCGCAGAGTGCAGCGATTCTGTCACTGCAAGGAGGGCCGTCTCTGTCGAGTGACCCACCTTGAACGCAGACTGATTGGGGTCCAGGAGGTTGTTCTGGTGGAGGTACAAAAAAAGTTGGTTAAAGACAGCACATTCAAGACTTTTGGATAGAAAGCGTAGAAGGGAAACCGGTCTGTAGTTTTTGACGTCAGACGGGTTAAGTGATGGTTTATTGAGAAGGTGGGGGACTCTAGCAGTCTTGAAGGCAAATGGAAAGCATCCTGCCTGGAGGGATGTGTTGATGAGGTGGGTTAGATAGGGAAGGAGTTCAGGTGCTATAGACTGAAGAAGAGGGGAGAGGACCGGGTCAAGGGAGCAGGTGGTGGGGCATCATTAAGCATAGATTCATCTATGTTTAATGATGCGAACATGGTGTGTTTTTGCAATATTTTGGCTGAAACACACACACACACACACACACACACACACACACACACACACACACACAAACACACACACACACCATGCCTAAATGCAATTGTGAACAGTACCTTTGGCAGGTTCGCTCCTGTGGTGGCTTAGGTCCAGTTTGTGTCAGAGATTCCATAACAAAATGGCTGCCAAACAGGAAATTCTTTAACTTTAAATGAAGGTATGGATATTTTGCGTTCCTATGCAGTTAAGAAAGGCTTATTTAGTTTTATATATCCTAGTCTGAAAATTTGACTAAATTCAAACTGCAGGGCTTGATGCTTATTCTTTTTTTTATTTGCCAAGATATGATTTATTTATTTATTTTTATTTGCCAAGATATGATTTATTTGTTGATTTGTTCACTGTTCGTTTATGTTTAAAAGTGATCAATAACTGATGTCAGCGTGACTGGGCCTTCATCTTGAAATGACATGCATGCACAAATTCAGCAACAACAAATGAGGTCTTGTGCGTACACTCAGACATCTCACTCAACCAGTGTGTCAGCTACTGGGTGATGGCCGTGTTTACTCTCGACTTCGGCTTGAGAAGAGATGCGTCTCTAAATACACATTAAATTGTTAACTGATTCCTTTCCGCTGACTTCCAGCATTGCTGTCCTCCATATTTTTGTGGTCTGGTCTGAAACGTCACATTAAGCCTGTCAACAGCGGGTAGTGATGAGAGAGATCTGCATCACAGAGAAAGGTGTTAAATACACATTAATTCTGATTTTACCACCATGACTCTGGTTGCATGGTCACATATTGGCAGTATATCTGGTCTCGGATCAAATCTGACAGTATCCTGTCAGAATTCAACATATGTGCCTCCGTTTTTTTTTTTTTAGTATTATCTTTTCTCAGGAAATACTCGGGAAATTCTTAGGAATACTTTTCTGAGGAAAAAGCACAATGGTGTCAGATGAAGATGCCGTCTGAACCGTGATGACTTCAGATGGGTCAGTTGGTAACTTTCTTAGTGGTTCATCACAGACATGTTCACATAAACGGGCTTTGTTGGGGGTTTAATCTGTGGCCATTCTAATACAGAACTCTCTCTTCAAGCACTTGCCTCCCTGTTTCTCACTTCACTTTTGTGTTTGACATCCGCTTTCGTCTTCCTGTCATCAAGTTCTTCCTGTTTTGGTGCCTTAGCTTGGTTTTTTTGGGGGGGAGGTGTTGTTAATGATGGTGGTGGGATCTCATCGCCTGTATGCAGGTTCTGGAAAACAGGTTATCGACTGTTGCGTTGTAAGTTAAAATCAGCATAGGGATCATTTCATGTCCTCGTGTGGCCCCTACTTAAAACCCGTTCTGTGAACTAATACCCCGAGACGCTAAATACTTCCTGTCCCAGAGGGCTTTCATCTTATGCCCAAGGTGTCGTTAACCACCAATACATTACAGTACAACATTTTAACAGCTATTCAGTTACTACCCCCCCCCTTCTCCCCAATTTTATCCGGCCAATTACCCCACTCTGCCGAGCCGTCCCGGTCGCTGCTCCACCCCCTCTGCTGATCTGGGGAGGGCTGCAGACTCCATATGTCTCCTCCCATACATGTGGAGTCACCAGCTGCTTCTTTTCACCTGACAGTGAGGAGTTTCACCAGGGGGATGTAGCGCGTGGGAGGATCACGCTGTTCCCCCCAGTTCCCCCTCTCCCCCGAACAGGCGCCCCGACCGGCCATATCCACATCCGGCTTCCCACCTGCGGACACAGCCAATTGTGTCTGTAGGGACGCCCGACCAAGCCGGAGGTGACACGGGGATTTGAACTGGCGATCCCCATGTTGGTAGGCAACGGAATAGACTGCTGTGCTACCTCGACGCCCCAAGCTCTTCAATTATTTAAGATATAAAAGATAAGCGCAGTGTGTGTCCTGCACCTCCGACTGTGGTAGACCCAGCCTGCAGAAAAACACTCATCAGATAGACCACATCTCCAGGACTCATGTGGCCTCTGATAGTCTCCTGAAACTGATGCTATGTGTTTTCATTGCTCTCAATCTACTGATGTTTCTTTCTTCATCGTTTGAGCCTCCTCTTCCTTATGCATGTCTGTATCAGTGTAAAATTGACAGCTCGTTGTTCGTGTCAAAACGTCCTGGCTTGTCTGTCATTCAGAATTTAAACCGGTGTAGTAATATGTACGGGCCACGCAGGCTGTGCGGTAACTAACAGTGCAAGTGAAACGCAGCACACAGTACACGTTCTCTCTCCAGTCAGTCTCTCCAGTCTCTCCAGTCTCTCCAGTCAGCACTTTCACAACTGTCTCTCTGTCTCTATCTCTCTCCGTCAGTCTCTCTCCTTCCCTTTGATCACTAGACACACTCTCTATCTCTACGTCTGTCTCTCTTCCCCTGAGCTAAGTACGCATTCTTTCTTTTCTCTCTCAGAATCAGAATACTTTATTCTCCCCCGAGGGGAAATTGGGCTCTCTCTCTCTCTCTCTCTCTCTCTCTCTCTCTCTCTCTCTCTCTCTCTCTCTCTCTCTCTCTCTCTCTCTCTCTCTCTCTCTCTCTCTCTCTCTCTCTCTCTCTCTCTCTCTCTCTCTCTCTCTCTCTCTCTCTCTCTCTCTCTCTCTCTCTCTCTCTCTCTCTCTCTCTCTCTCTCTCTCTCTCCCCCCCCCCCCCCAGGTGAGTTTAAACTGACTGCACCTTTTTGCCTTTTAGTGGTGCAGGGAGGCTGGGAATGGAAACACATTTTATTGCACAGCAAGTTAGCCAGCACTAACCTTAGACTGTACACCTAGCTGAGCAGAGCTCTTTCAGGCCAGGATAGTGGCGTGGGACGACTCACACATGTCACGGTTCCATACGTGTCATGACTCACACATGTCACGGTTCCATACGTCTCATGACACACACATGTCACGGTTCCATACGTCTCATGACACACATGTCATGGTTCCATACGTCTCATGACACACACGTCACGGTTCCATATGTCTCGTGACACACACATGTCACGGTTCCATACGTCTCATGACACACACATGTCACGGTTCCATACATCTCATGACACACACGTCACGGTTCCATACGTCTCGTGACACACACATGTCACGGTTCCATACGTCTCATGACTCACATGTCACAGTTCCATACATGTAATGACACACATGTCATGGTTCCATACGTGTCATGACTCACACATGTCACGGTTCGATACGTCTCATGACTCACACATGTCACGGTTCCGTACGTCTCATGACTCACACATGTCATGGTTCCATACGTGTCATGACTCACACATGTCATGGTTCCATACGTGTCATGACTCACACATGTCACGGTTCCGTACGTCTCATGACTCACACATGTCACGGTTCCATACGTCTCATGACACACACATGTCACGGTTCCATATGTCTCATGACACACACATGTCACGGTTCCATACGTCTCATGACACACGTCACGGTTCCATACATGTCATGACTCACACATGTCACGGTTCCATACGTCTCATGACTCACACATGTCGCGGTTCCATACGTGTCATGACTCACACATGTCACGGTTCCATACGTGTCATGACTCACACATGTCACGGTTCCATATGTCTCATGACACACACATGTCACGGTTCCATACGTCTCATGACACACATGTCACGGTTCCATACGTGTCATGACACACACATGTCATGGTTTGATACGTGTCATGACACACATGTCACGGTTCCATACGTGTCATGACTCACACATGTCACGGTTCCATACGTCTCATGACTCACACATGTCGCGGTTCCATACGTGTCATGACTCACACATATCATGGTTTGATACGTGTCATGACTCACACATGTCACGGTTCCATACGTCTCATGACTCACACATGTCACGGTTCCATACGTCTCATGACTCACACATGTCACGGTTCCATACGTCTCATGACACACACATTTCACGGTTCCATACGTGTCATGACTCACACATGTCACGGTTCCATACGTGACATGACTCACACATGTCACGGTTCCATACGTGTCATGACTCACACATGTCATGGTTTGATACGTGTCATGACTCACACATGTCACGGTTCCATACGTGTCATGACTCACACATGTCACGGTTCCATACGTGTCATGACTCACACATGTCACGGTTCGATACGTCTCATGACACACACATGTCACGGTTCCATACGTCTCATGACACACACATGTCACGGTTCCATACATGTCATGACTCACACATGTCACGGTTCGATACGTCTCATGACTCACACATGTCACACGGTTCGATACGTCTCATGACTCACACATGTCACGGTTCCATACATGTCATGACTCACACATGTCACGGTTCGATATGTCTCATGACTCACACATGTCACTGTTCCATACGTCTCATGACACACATGTCACGGTTCCATACGTCTCATAACACACATGTCACGGTTCCATACGTCTCATAACACACATGTCACAGTTCCATACGTCTCATAACACACATGTCATGGTTCGATACATGTCATGACTCACACATGTCATGGTTCGATACATGTCATGACTCACACATGTCACGGTTCCATACGTCTCATGACTCACACATGTCACGGTTCCATACGTCTCATGACTCACACATGTCACGGTTCCATACGTCTCATGACTCACACGTGTCACGGTTCCATACGTGTCATGACTCACACATGTCACGGTTCCATACGTGTCATGACTCACACATGTCACGGTTCCATACGTCTCATGACACACACATGTCGCGGTTCCATACGTCTCATGACACACACATGTCACGGTTCCATACGTCTCATGACACACACATGTCACGGTTCCATACGTGTCATGACTCACACATGTCACGGTTCCATACGTGTCATGACTCACACATGTCACGGTTCCATACGTGTCATGACTCACACATGTCACGGTTCCATACGTGTCATGACTCACACATGTCACGGTTCCATACGTGTCATGACTCACACATGTCACGGTTCCATACGTGTCATGAGTCACACATGTCGCGGTTCCATACGTGTCATGACTCACACATGTCACGGTTCCATACGTCTCATGACACACACATGTCACGGTTCCATACGTCTCATGACACACACATGTCACGGTTCCATACGTGTCATGACTCACACATGTCACGGTTCCATACGTGTCATGACTCACACATGTCACGGTTCCATACGTGTCATGACTCACACATGTCACGGTTCCATACGTGTCATGACTCACACATGTCACGGTTCCATACGTGTCATGACTCACACATGTCACGGTTCCATACGTGTCATGAGTCACACATGTCACGGTTCCATACGTCTCATGACACACACATGTCACGGTTCCATACGTGTCATGACTCACACATGTCACGGTTCGATACATGTCATGGTTCACACGTGTCACGGTGTGTTTTCCGTTTTGTTTTTCAGGTATTACTTCCAACATGTCTGGGTACAGACGCCGTTACAGACGCACCATGACCACCACCGGGGCGTCGCAGCGTTTACAGGCGTCGGACAGCGGCCATTTTCAGTTGTTTGAGAAGTAGTAGTGTAACGATCACGGATGTGTGGACTCGCTAGCCCGCTGGCTAACGGACCAGACCCTTCAGTCGACCGGTTAACGTGGTCGTCCGTGGTGCGGGACACCCGGGTTCAGTGGGCTGCGGCGGTTCCCGGCTGCCCCCTGAATTCAAGACAGTGTTAAAGTCGCTAAAGTGTTAATTTTGGTGTCAGTCGTTTCCTAACAGACATACTGACGTGGGTAATGCAGTAACATCTCAGATGGGTGGGTGTTTATCTTGACACCATGTAGAGGTTCAAACCAGCCGTCATGAGGGAGGCTGACATCCCGGTTGTTCTGGTGGTAGTAACACACGAGCTCGCGAAACGGGGAGCGTCTCGAACCGTGAAGGCCGCATCGAACCGCGAAGGCCGTATCGAACCGTGAAGGCCGCATCGAACCGTGAAGGCCGCATCGAACCGCGAAGGCCGTATCGAACCGTGAAGGCCGCATCGAACCGTGAAGGCCGAATCGAACCGTGAAGGCCGCATCGAACCGTGAAGGCCGCATCGAACCGTGAAGGCCGAATCGAACCGTGAAGGCCGCATCGAACCGTGAAGGCCGTAGCGAACCGTGAAGGCCGTAGCGAACCGTGAAGGCCGTATCGAACCGTGAAGGCCGTACCGAACCGTGAAGGCCGAATCGAACCGTGAAGGCCGAATCGAACCGTGAAGGCCGTATCGAACCGTGAAGGCCGTATCGAACCGTGAAGGCCGTATCGAACGATTCAGAATTCCTTCCGGTATCATCCCACTCTCTAATACACACACACACACGTCCATGTGTCTCTTTCTCTGTCAGGGGTTTCATACCCCACACGAACACGCTCTCGCTTACATTTGTATTCTGTGTACAGTTTGTGTATTTTTACTTTTATTGTATGTATGAAAACTGTCATATAGATAATGTTTGATTGATTGATTAATAAGGGCACGTGTCTGTCACTAGAAATATTTTAGCCATGGGTTCCCAATCAACAACACTGAACGCAAAGGCCTTGTCTCCCATCAGGTCCTCAATGCCCAGAAAGCCGGCTACAAGGCGGCCATTGTTCACAACGTGGACTCTGATGACTTAATCAGCATGGGCTCCAACGACTGTGAGTAACCCCGCCTTCCTCTTTCCCCTGTACGTCAATGTCAAATGCACAGCATGGCACACAGATGGCTGTCTGTCTAACTCTTGTTGGCAGAGGATGTAGCTCCGCTTTAATGTCTCCAGTCCCCCAGCCGGGTGGAGCCAGAGTAGCTAATCTGACCTCTGGCCAGACCCAGATGGTTTTTAGCGGGAACATGGTTTCCTTTGGTACCTCAGCACCATCTACCTTAGCAGTAAATTCACATTGGTGCTGCTTCAGACTACATAGATTTGCTTGCCAGTTTGATGAAGGTTTGGGGGCATTGCCTTGCTTTTCTCTCACTCCTCTCTTGCCAGCTCTTCATCCCCATTAGGATAGACATGGCGGAGAGTCACAAATCCTCCAGAAAGCTTATTCTCCTGGTTAATGTTCTTCGCCGGAGTACATTTTAATTTCTAATGTTTTATACATCTGTTACTGGCAGTTGTCAGAGGTATTTCTAAGACGTTGGTCCTCTTCGCTCACTAGCTGTTAGTATGTCCACGGCGTCGGACATGAGTGCTAACATAAATCAGGAACTAGACATCCCTCCCTGCAGACACTCATAACGATCCTCTGAGAGAGCTAAAAGTTTGTGCTTGGTAATATCTGTGATGGTCCTGTGAGCTTATTTCAGAAACAAAAGCAGGTTTTTGATGGGCGTCCGGGTCGCGTAGCGGTCTATTCCGTTGCCTACCAACACGGGGATCACCGGTTCAAATCCCCGTGTTACCTCCAACTTGGTCGGGCGTCCCTTCAGACACAATTGGCCATGTCTGCGGGTGGGAAGACGGATGTGGGTATGTGTTCTGGTTGCTGCACTAGCGCCTCCTCTGGTCGGTCAGGGCGCCTGTTCGGGGGAGAGGGGGAACTGGGGGGAATAGCGTGATCCTCCCACATGCTACGTCCCCCTGGTGAAACTCCTCACTGTCAGGTGAAAAGAAGCAGCTGGTGACTCCACATGTATGGGAGGAGGCATGTGGTAGTCTGCAGCCCTCCTAAGATCGGCAGAGTGGATGGAGCAGAGACCGGGACGGCCCTTGAAGAGTGGGGTAATTGGCAGGATACAATTGGGGAGAAAAAGGGGAAAAAAAAAAAAAAAAAAAACAGGTTTTTGTATTTTTTTCTCTGTAGGATTTTGACTCAAATCCCCAACCTGAAAACTGTTTAGGTGGTTCTACAGACGTAGGGGTTGGGTTGAATTCACACTGTATGTGAAAATGCATTTTCCTCCTTTCTATTGTTCCAGTGGATGTTATGAAGCAGATAGACATTCCTTCTGTGTTTGTGAGTGAGGAGACTGCCAACTCTCTGAGAGACGACTACACGTATGACAAGGGGTAAGTCCAAAGCCCCCCGTCTCACATTCCTGCCCATCAGTGTGGAGTCTGCATGGAGCCCAAGGCAGCAGAGGAGAGCCGGCCTCTAATGGTGGTGTAGATGAAATACTATTAAAGAAGCATAGCCATTTGTTCAGTGAGTGAAGTCGCAATTGCATGTCGTCGTTCTTCTTAGATATGTGTTGGACCTCATGAAATTACATCATAATGCTTAATATAAGCTTAATATGTATAATATAAGCATCATAATAAGGGTTTGTATGATGATGGTTTGGCACTTTCTTAGCTAATGTGATAACAAAATGAAATCTCTGGATCCGTTATAGATAGCACACATCAAACATAGTCACAGCATGAGAGCTCGTCTCCTCCACTTAAACAGCAGTGGGTGTGTATGTCATTGTCAAACAGACAAAATCCAAGTGCATTAGGATTATTTGCAACTCCCCTGCACTTTGCGCTGACCCTCCTTGAACTTAACACATACATCCGGATGCTGTTCATGGATTACTGCTCTGCCTTCAACACTATCATCCCCGCCAAACTAACCACCAAACTCCTCTTCCTTGGCCTCAACCCCTCCCTCTGTAACTACACCCTGGACTTCCTGACCAACAGACCTCAGTCTGTTAGGTTAGGTGACCACACCTCCTCCACCCTGACCCTCAGCACAGGTGCCCCTGAAGGCTGTGTTCTGAGCTCCCTCCTTTTCTCCCTCTTTACCCATGACTGCCTGCCAGCTCACTCTTCAAATATAATAGTTAAGTTTGCAGATGACACCACAGTTGTACGCTGTATCACCAACGATGAGGAGACGGCCTACAGGGACGAGATTGAGCACCTCACATCATGGTGCACTACCGGCAATCTTGTTCTTTATGTGCAGAAGATGAAGGAGCTGATTGTGGACTTCTGGAGTTCTAGAAGCTGAAGTCACTCTCCTATACACATCAATGGGGTGGAAGTGGAGTGTGTCTCCGACTTTAAATTCCTTGGAGTCCACATCAGCGAGGACCTTTCCTGGACATTAAACACCCGGGCCCTTGTGAAAAAGGCCCAACAACACCTGCATTTCCTGAGGAGGCTGAGAAGCACCCATCTATCCTCTAAAATTCTCACCAACTTCTACCAGTGCACCATAGAGAGCATCCTGACCAGCTGCATCTCAGTGTGGTACGACAACTGCACCTCAGTAGACCAGAAAGCTCTGCAGCGGGTCGTCAAGGCGGCCCAGCATATCACCGGTACCCAGCTCCCAGACATAAAAGACATTTATCACAAACGCTGCCTTCAAAGGGGTCTGAGCATCAGCAGAGATCCCACCCACCCCAACCATGGACTGTTCTCCCCCCTGCGCTCTGGGAGGCGCTACAGGAGCCTCAGAGCCCGCACTACCAGGCTCAAAAACAGCTTCTTTCCACAAGCTGTTGCCCACCTGAACCTGGCTACCCACTGAATGTCTGTAGATATTTTTAAATATGTTGTACTCTTGCTCTTTTTGAACTTATTTTTTAGCTTTTGGTCTTTATGTGTGTATATCTTATACTGTGTTTGCTGTGTTTGTCTGTCTTGCACTGTTTGGTGAAACCGCAGCCCTCATTTCATTTTTAACATGTGCCTGCTGCACATTGTTTTTAATGACAAGAAATTGAATTGAATTGAATTTAACTTATTTCAATGCGGGTGATTTCCACCACTTGGCACTTTGTGTGCATGTTGTGTGCGTGCAATGCACATGATGTTGTGTTGCTGTAGACCAGTTGGAGTTGTGAAGACAGCAAGCGTTGTAAATCTGTCTTGCACTTGTATAACCCATTAGCAAGCATTGTGAAATTCATTAGGCAGATGGAGCTGTTTGTTCTTTGTGTGATGATCTCATTTGACCATTTTGACCACATATGACCTCTGGTGTGGTCATAACAACCTAGAGCTGAATGTGCTCAAAACTGTGGAAATGACAGTGGATCTCAGGAGGAGACCCCCCAACACTGTCCCCCTCAACATACTCAACCGAACTGCATCTGCTGTGGAAACCTTCAGGTTTCTGGGATCCACAATCTCCCATGACCTAGGGTGGGTGTCAAACAGACACAATCATCAAAAAGGTCCAGCTGAGGATGTACTTGCTCCGTCAGTTCAGGGAGTTCAACCTGCCTCAGGAACTGCTGATTCAGTACTACTCTGCAATAATCCAGTCTGTTCTCTGCACATCCATCACTGTCTCGTTTGGATCGGCCACCAAACAGGGCAACAACAGACTACAACGGACAGTCAAGACTGCAGAGAAAATCATTGGTGACAGCCTGCCCTCCATTCAGGACTTATACACCTCCAGACTCAGGAAACAGGCAGGCAACATCACTGCAGACCCATCACACCCTAGTCTCAACCTGTTCCAACTCTTCCCCTCTGGTAGGCGCTACAAAGCACTGTATGCCAAAACAACCAGTTATAAAAACAGTTTCTTTCCGCAGGTTGTCACTCTGACGAACACTTAATATTGTCAAAATAAATCCAAGCACGCTGTATGTACTCTATATTGTACGTATACATGCATATTCTGTCATGTCCACCTACCTGATATGTATAAGTAACCTTCTAACATATATATTCCAGCATCTTTGCACTCCGCTCCATTGCCTTCCTGTTTCACCTGCATATAGTCATTCCTTGTATGTATATATTCCTGAAGATTGTTGTGCTGTTATTCTATGTAAATACACTGAGAGCCACTAAACTGGAGTCAGATTCCATGAATGTGCAAACACACTTAGCCAAATAATGATTCTGATTCTGATGGTGATGGACAGGTTGACGGACGAGATCAGGCAGGAGTCTCTGTGGACTATGGTGTTTGCAGATGACATTGTGATCTGTAGCAAGAGTAGGGAGCAGGTGGAGGAGAGCCTGGAGAGGTGGAGGTATGCACTGGAGAGAAGAGGAATGAAAGTCAGTAGCAGCAAGACGGAATACATATGTGTGAATGAGAGGGAGGACAGTGGAATGGTGAGGATGCAAGGAGTAGAGGTGATGAAGGTGTATCAGTTTAAATACTTGGGGTCAGCTGTCCAAAGTAACAGGGAGTGCAGAAGAGAGGTGAAGAAGAGAGTGCAGGCAGGGTGGAGTGGGTGGAGAAGAGTGTCAGGAGTGATGTGTGACAGAAGGGTACCAGCAAGAGTTAAAGGGAAGGTTTACAAGATGGTTGTGAGACCAGCTATGTTGTATGGTTTGGAGACAGTGGCACTGATGAAAAGACAGGAGGTGGAGCTGGAGGTGGCAGAGTTGAAGATGATAAAATTTTCACTGGGAGTGACGAAGAAGGACAGGATTAGGAACGAGTATATTAGAGGGACCGCTCACGTTGGACGGTTTGGAGACAAAGCAAGAGAGACAAGATTGAGATGGTTTGGACATGTGTGGAGGAGAGATGCTGGGTATATTGGGAGAAGGATGCTAAATATGGAGCTGCGAGGGAAGAGGAAAAGAGGAAGGCCAAGAGGAGGTTTATGGAGGTGGAGAGAGAGGACTTGCAGGTGGCTGGTGTGACAGAGGAAGATGCAGAGGACAGGAAGAGATGGAAATGGATGATCTCTGTGGCGACCCCTAACCCCTAATTAATGGCATTTGTAAAAAGTTCCAGTCTGGTTTCAAATCACGTCACAGCACTGAAACGGCCCTTTTAAGAGTTTTAAATGATCTTCTTTTAACTGTGGACTCTGGGAACTCTGCTGTTCTGGTGCTTTTGGACCTAACTGCTGCCTTCGACACGGTTGACCATAATATTCTTTTATCATGTCTTGAGCTATGTGTAGGCATTAAAGGTACTGCCCTAGAATGGTTCAAGTCTTACCTGTCAAATAGAAGCTTTTCTGTCCATATACAAAAATTCTCTTCAGCTGCTGCCCCACTTAACTGTGGGGTCCCCCAAGGCTCCATTTTGGACCCCATTCACTTCTCATTGTATATGCTGCCCTTGGGGTCCATTTTTAAAAAACACAATATGACTTTTCATTGTTTTGCTGATGATTTGAAAATCTATCTGCCTATAAAAACAAACAGCAGAGAGTCTATACAGGCTTTGTTGAGTTGTTTAAGGGATGTCAAAACATGGATGGAGTTAAATTTCCTGAAACTAAATCAAATTAAGACTGAAAGTATTGTATATGGACAGCCTGATCTGCTGGATGGTTATGATAGTGCTCTTGGCCCTTTAGCTTCCTACAGTCACTCTTCTGTTGGGAATCTTGGTGTGATTTTTGACAGCTCTTTTAGCTTTGATAAACAAATAAACTCAGTACTCAAAACAAGTTTTTTTCAATTACGACTTCTGGGAAAAGTAAAGGCCTATCCCCCTCCAAATGATCTTGAAAGGGTAATTCATGCATTTATTACCTCTTGTTTGGATTATTGTAACTCATTGTATGTTGGTGTAGCTCAGTCGTCGCTTCGTCGCCTGCAGCTTGTACAAAATGCAGCTGCTCGCCTGCTGACAGGAAAGAAACGACGTGATCACATAACGCCTGTACTGGCCTCCCTTCATTGGCCTCCTGTCTGTTTCAGGATCCAGTTTAAGATTTTATTACTCTTTAAATGGGCTAGCACCATCTTATTTATCTGAGCTCATACATCATCATACACTCAGGTCAACAAACCAGATGCTCCTACATGTTCCCAGATCCAGGCTTAAGAATAGGGGTGACAGAGCCTTTGCAGTGGCTGCTCCTGATCTCTGGAACAACTTACCAGTACACATAAGATCTGCTCAGACCCTAGAGACTTTTAAATCGTGGTTAAAGACCTACCTCTTCTCGCTGGCATTCAATTCAAGTTGAGCTTGACACTGATTTTATTGTGGAAATATACTTTTACTCTCATGTTTTATTGTTTACATTTTATATTCTTTATTTTATTATGTCTTCTTTACATGTATGTTTATATTCATATGTGTCACTTATTTTAAATTGTATTTTAAGCTTGTGCAGCACTTTGGTTCAACTGTGGTTGTTTTAAATGTGCTATATAAATAAACTTGACTTGACTGACTTGACTAACAGGAGCAGCCGAAAGTAGTAGTAGTAGTAGTAGTTGTAGTAGATTCTGATTTCGGGCAGTTTAATAAGAATGATGAGAGCAGCCGAAAGTAGTAGTAGTAGTAGTAGTAATAGGAATGATGAGAGAAAGAGTGGCCTTGTCTTGGCAGCTGTTAAAGACGATGAGCCGTGACAAAACATTGCTGTCATACAGCCTCCTTCAAACACCATGGCCACAGGGAGTGTTTCCGATGTCTGCCAGCCGCCGTGATGTAACACTTCATATTCTTTTTCTCGCCTGAAAAACGGCTGTGTTTTGTTTCGCCAGGGGTCATGTGGTCCTGATACCCGACTTCAGCCTGCCGCTGGAATACTACCTGATCCCCTTCCTCATCATCGTGGGCATCTGCCTCATCCTCATCGTTGTCTTCATGGTGAGTTAATATAAAGGTTAAATGGATGATGGTGTCTTTGGAGAAATTACTCAGGTTAGCCTCTTGCTGAACTGCAATAACCGACTGTCATTTTAAAGGTTGTTCACACATTCATATGGATGACTTTGTTAGCGTGTTTCCCTGTGACTTGGCTCACTAGTAGAAAAATGATGTCTCGCAATGCGTGTGTTTGAATCCTAAATAAAACTCACGATCATGGTTATGAAGTACACAATTCGATAGATTGTGTTTAGAATATAGTACAGTCTACATGGAAATTTTTAATGAGACTTCATCAACACTTCTAGTCTTCAATTTTCAGTCTTAATCTTTAATTTCTAGTCTTGAAACTCTTTCTCTTAGATTTAGAGTTCAAAAGGACCCATAGAGAAGTAGGCGGTGGTGCTTTGAAGGATATATACTGATGAGACAAAACATTATGACCACTCACAGGTGAACCGAATAACGATGATCATCTCCAAACAAGGGCACATGTCAAGGTGTGGGTGGATTAGATGGTAAGCAAAGAATCAGTTCTCATAATCACTGTGTTGGATGAAGGAGTAAAGACCTGAGCGACTTTGACAAGGTCCAAATTTTTATGGTCAGATGACTGAGTCAGGACTTCTCTGAAATGGCAAGGCTTGTGGGGTGCTCCCAATCAGTGGTGAGTACCTACCGACAGTGGTCCGAGGAGGGTCAAACCACAAACCGGCAACGGGGTGTTGGGTGCCTAAGGCTCATCGATGCACGAGGGCAACGAAGGCTATACCATCTGGTTCAAACCAACAGAAGGTCTACTGTGGCACAGGTGACAGAAGATTGCATGATGGTTAGGAGAGGAATTTGTCACAACACAGTGCATTTCACCCTGCTGCGTTTAGGGCTGCATAGCCGCAGACTGGTCAAAGTGCCTATGATGAACTCTGTCCACTGTCAAAAGTGCCTACAATGGGCATGCGAGCATCGGAACTGGACCTTAGAGCAGTGGAAGAAGTTTGCCTGCTCCGATGAGCACCATTTTCTTTTAAATCATGTGGATGGCCATGTACGTGTGCGCTGTTTGCCTAGGGAAGATGACAAGCCGGTGAAGGGAGTGCGATACTTTGGACAATGTTCTGCCGGGACACCCCGGGTCCGGCCATTCACGTGGATTTCAATTTAGCATGTGCCACCTACCTAAACACTGTTGCAGACCAGGTACATCCCTTCATGGCACTGGCATTCCCTGATGGCAGAGGCCTCTTTCAGCAGGATATTGCACACTGCCACACTGGGAATGGTTTGAGGAATATGATGAGGTGTTGAAGGTGTTGCCCTGGCCTCCACATTCTCCAGATGTCAATCCAATTGAGCATCTGTGGGATGTGCTGGATCAACAGGTCTGATCCATGGCAGTGCCACCTTGCAGCTTACAGGACTTGAAGGATCTGCTGCTAATGTTTTGGTACCAGATACCACAGGACATCTTCAGGGGTCTTGCAGAGTCCATGCCTTGGCCGGTTGGCGCTGTTTTGGCAGTGCATGGAGGACCAACAGTGTATTAGGCAGGTGGTCATAATTTTTGGCTCATCAGTGTACATGGGCTATTTGATTAATGACTTTCTCTGTTGTGACTAGATCACCAAATTCGTCCAGGATCGTCACAGAGCTCGCAGGAGCCGCCTGCGCAAAGACCAACTGAAGAAACTTCCCATCCACAAGTACAAGAAAGGTATGAAACGTCAGATATCTAAAATTCAGATCTGCAGAGAGAGACTGGTTGACAGTCTTTTGGATTTGGATGAACTGTCCACACACACATAAAACCTGATCTGGATGTGTGGACTGATTTTTCATTAGAGACAACATGATCCATATTATAATTAACTTGTTCATTTTCAAGCTCAGCTTTACTGACAGCCACACACTTTACTATAAAAGAAGTGTCAAAATATGTCATTTGTTAGTACGTGATATGTTTACTTCTTCCGGTCAGACCCCCCACCCCAATCCTTTAACCTTGGGTTTGACAGATCAGCTGTAAACCATCTGCGTTCCTCTTTTGTCACTTGACTTGTTCATGTGACAGGATGTCAGAAAGGGTTATGACAGTCCAGGGATCTAGCTAATCTGATAATATCTCGGCTTTTCCCTTCAGAAAGTTAACAATGCCAGATTACGTTTCTTCTCAGCTGAGACTTTAAACAAGGCGTTCAGTGTGCAACGGGGCCTCATTTGGCTGTGTGTGTTGTAGTTTGTGTCAAACCGATCAGCAGATAAAGGTAAGGAAAAGAAAGAAGGAATGCAGAAAGAGATAGTGGTGGTGTGTAAATACTGGGTGTGTGCCTTCTGAATGTGTTGATGAACTGAATGGTTCATGTTATGACTCGTTTGTCCCATCACAGACTTGAGCCACGTTTGACTGGAAAGTCATCCATCCATTCCGTTATCCAAACCGCCCATCCCAACTGGGATCACGGGATGCCGGAGCCCATCCCAGCAGCCAGTGGGCGGGAGGCAGGGAGACACCCCGGACAGGCCGCTGGTCCATCATAGGGCCAACACATTCACACCTAGGGACAATCCAGTGAATCGGCAGTGCTGGGTTGTCCCTAGGTGTGACTGTGTCGGCCCTGTGGTGGACTGGCGGTCTCTCCGGTGTGTCTCCCTGCCTCCCGCCCAGTCACTGCTGGGATGGGTTCCAGCAGTTTGGATAATGGAATGGACGGATAACTGGAAAGTTCTGGAGCCTTCCGATGTCTCTTTCTCACCTTGATAGTCTGTTTCTGAAGTTCAAACCATCGACGATACGTTTCATCGTTACCGTTTGAAATTGGTCTGATTTGCTTTCAGACAGTTGCATTTGAAGCACACCGCATTTTGCAGAGGAGTCAAGTGCAAGTTGAAATACCCTGATAATGCAGAAATATGGCTCTCTTCTTTGCATTTATGGCAGTGAGCCTCCTTTCAGTGCAAGCTGGAACATTTATGAAGATGAAGGTGAAGAGTGTAAGATGTACCTCCTGATACATGAAATCCAAAGGAGCGCCGCCATAGTTGGAACAGGGTCATCTTGTCTTCACATGGAAAGAATATACGTTTGTGTTTAAAGACTTGTCAGTGTTGCATTAAGTCGACAGTTTGGGCGTGTAAGCTGAACAGTATACTTGATGGATGAAACAATTTTACGAAAGAGAAACAAAACTTTTTTCAAATCATTCTTTCATTCTGTTCGTCAGAACTGGTGTCGTGCTGTAGCGGTCATCTGCGTGCTGACAGAAGGCCACGGTTCTCAGACACTAAGAGCAACATGGTTTGGCTCACTTGGTAAAGTACAAATATATAAATACACAAGTGCGCTTTTTTTTTACTACCCCCCCTTTTCCTCCCCAATTGTAATTGGCCAATTACCCCACTCTTCCGAGCCGCCCTGGTCGCTGCTCCGCCCCCCTCTGCTGATCTGGGTAGGGCTGCAGACTGCCACATGCCTCCTCCAATACAGGTGGAGTCTCCAGCTGCTTCTTTTCACCTGACAGTGAGGAGTTTCACCAGGGGGACGTAGTGCGTGGAAGGATCACGCTATTCCCCCAGTTCCCCCTCCCCCCTGAACAGGCGCCCCAACCAACCAGAGGACCCTAACATAACATCAGATGCTTGGTTCTGTAGACTTTTAGGTACTTCATTGCACCACCACCAGTGTTAGGAGGGCTTATTAGATTATTGTGAGTCACACATTTAGGGGAGGAGAGCTTGGGAGCGATACAGCAGGGTAGGGAGACGGTCTCAGTGTTGTAGACCAAGCTGTCAGTCGGATAATCTACACTATGAGAAGATCCTTGACCAGACACGTTAGCTGAACTAGTTGACTCCACATCCACACTGGGTTTAAACCTAGCAGGCTCTCTAATCACCTGCAACCTGCTGAATGATAAGTACCTAGTGTCAAACTAAACGTAGACAGCTAGTATCTATATTGCTAGACAAAAGAGCGGCGCCGTCCCCGGTAGGATGAATGCCGTCCACTTTCAGCAGGTAAGGGCAGCCCCAGAAAGAAGGCCAGTTATCAACAAAGCCGAATCCTTGCTAGTTACAGTAACGAGCCAGCCAGCGGTTGATTGAGGTGAGCCTACTGTACATCTCATCATTACCCCTCACAGGTAAGGGACCAGAGACAATTAATGGATGCCAACACATCTTTCTGGCAAACTCAGGTGTCCTGACTAGGCTGGCTTTTGTGATCTCTGATTGCTTCATCCTAGCATTATTGGTGCCCACATGAATAACAATGTTGCTGAAAGTAGTGGTGCTGTGTGCCTGGGTTCCCTGACTCTCCCTCCGTGATGCCAGCACCCTAAGATTAGCCTCTATGTCGGAGACTCTGGCCCCGGGTAAACAGCGAACCAAGCCTGGTGGAGCTAATGTGATATTGCGGGTAATGGAGTCTCCTATCACTACCATGTGTTGCTCTACCCTGTCGCCAGGCATGGGAGAGGCCCGCTGGCCAGTAGGACTACCAGCAGGGCTGGTGAGGGGCGAAAACCGGTGTGCTTAACAAGGCAGTCTGACGGCTTGCCTTCAGACTAGTGTCATTTGGTATTGTTGGAGAATTGGCAATTGAAATTTTACAGAATATGTACTCCGGATCACGTTCACACATGAACCCGGCACATGACATTGAGGGAAGGTTTCCGGGTTATGTGTGAATGAGGTGGTTAATGCAGACCGGGGTGCGGATATTCGGTCAGGCCATGTGATGAGGAAATTATCACTTGAACAAGCCAACTGTCACTCCAGACATCGATTCAGTTAAATTGAATAGTGCAAGCATAAAAATTACCTCTTAACCCTCCTCTCTCTGTCTCTCTCTCTCTCTGTCTCTCTCTCTCTCTCTCTCTCTCTCTCTCTCTATCTCACTCTGTCTCTGTCTCTCTCTCTGTCTCACTCTCTCTCTCTCTCACTCTGTCTCTGTCTCTGTCTCTCTCTCTCTCTCTCTCTCTCTCTCTCTCTGTCTCTCTGTGTGTGTCTCTCTCTCTGTCTCACTCTGTCTCTCTCTCTCTCTCTCTCTCTCTCTGTCTCTCTGTGTGTGTCTCTCTCTCTGTCTCACTCTGTCTCTCTCTCTCTCTCTCTCTCACTCTGTCTCTCTGTCTCACTCTCTCACTTTGTCTCTCTCTCTCTCACTCTGTCTCTCTCTCTCTCTCACTTTGTCTCTCTCTCACTCTGTCTCTCTCTGTCTCTCTCTCTGTCTCACTCTGTCTCTCTCTCTCTATCTGTGTCTCTCTCTGTCTCACTTTGTCTTTCTCTCTCTCTGTCTCACTCTGTCTCTGTCTCACTCTGTCTATCGCTCTCTCTGTCTCTCTCTTTCTCTCTCTCTGTCTCTCTCTCTCTGTACATGGGTCAAACCAGGCCTACCATTGTTTTACTGAAGCTTGTATTTGGTTGGGGCCAGTTGCAGGCAGTGTTTTCTTCGGCTGCTGGCGTGGCGTGGCGTGGCGTGGCGTGGCGTGGCGTGGCGTAGCAAGCCTGCTGTCTGACCTGGGTAGTGCTTCAGTCCGGGTGCTGCTTGCTAACTGTGTGGTTTCTACACCTGCCCTGTCAGCTGGCAGTGACACATGCATGTGCAGCAGCGTGAAGAGGCAAGAAAGCAAAACACACAAAATAAAAGCAGTGTGTGTATATGTGATTTAGGCAAGTCGTTGTGTGTCGTAGTGTATCTGCACACGACTGTCAGTCTGACTCAGAGTTTCTGCTGGCTGCTGCAGGGACGTCCAGGACATCACCTCCGCTGGCAGATCCTTGGTCTGTCTCTGCACTCCTGTCAGCTGACTCAGTTTCCTGTGACCCAAGCAGGGGCTGCAGACTACCACATGCCTCCTCCCATACATGTGGAGTCACCAGCCGCTTCTTTTCACCTGACAGTGAGGAGTTTCACCAGGGGGACGTAGTGCATGGGAGGATCACGCTATTCCCCCCAGTTCCCCCTCCCCCTTTGAACAGGCGCCCCGACCAACCAGAGGAGGCGCTAGTGCAGCGACCAGGACACATACCCACATCCGGCTTCCCACCCGCAGACACGGCCAACTGTGTCTGTAGGGACGCCCGACCAAGCCAGAGGTAACACGGGGACTCGAACCAGAGATCCCGTGTTGGTAGGCAACGGAATGGACCGCCATGCTACCTGGACGCCCTAACAGCCCATTTATAAAACAACGTTCATGAAAGTCTCTTTGGTGGGGTGAGAGCCCTCAGATCTCTCTCTCTCTCTGTCTCTGGAGCATCTCGTCCCACTCTGCCATAACGCTGGGTAATAATAAGAGGTAATGGTAAGTCAGTGCGGCACGCCTTGCATCCTGTGTGGTCACATCCTGATGACTGAACTGAACCGAATGGCATCTCACACATTACCAGAGGACACAATACCACAGCCTGCCTGAATAAGTGTCCAGATGTGAACTCTGAAAAGCAGGAAGTGGAGCTGCCGTTACGTCACTTAACGGAGCCGAGGTCAGCGGTATTAACAGCCGGCCGACCTGAACTCACCGGCTGTTTTTGTCTTGTGCAGAAACAGCACTCTGAAGTAGGAGGTATTTTTAGCTTTCTGCAGCAGCTGTATGGCTGTATGACAAGCCGGCGCCCAAACCAAGTCTGTTTCGCTCTCTCTCTCTCTTTCTCTCCTCTCTTTCGCTTTCTTTCTCCTCCCTCTTTCTCCTCCCTCTTTCTCTCTCACTTTCTCCTTCTCTCTCTCTCTCCCTCTCTCTGACCTGTCTCACTGCTGACATTTCTGAGGTGTTTGGGCAGGGTGCCAGCCCTCCGGGGTTCATACTAATGGTGCCCATGGCATCAGTTAAAATGGAGTCCACTGAACTGAGGCTCTCCAGAGGCGGAGGGGAGAGGGGGGGGGGTGAACAGGAACATTCAGATTCTGTCTGTGTTGCTTGTAGGTAGATTTTTTTAAGTCACTGTTAGTGACTTACTTGTCATAGAGGATGAGCGTACAGATAACACCTCCCTCTGATGGACTGAAGACTAGATTTAATCTTAGTATATGAAGTCAGGATACCTGCTTTCGTTTTTCAGTGACGGGTGCTGCAAAAGCAAATCCTGCTGTGAGAGGATCCACCTCGTGTTTTCAGAAGATGAAAAGCTCAGGCTGCAAAATGACAGCGCCGTCTTTTACGAAAATGTGTTCTGATGTACACGATGTTAAGTAGTTGTGTTTACACCCATTTTATTTTCAGGGTATTTTATTTTCAGGGTCGCTGCACTAGCGCCTCCTCTGGTACTGACCAGAGGAGGCGCTAGTGTGCTCCCAAGCTCTCCTCCCCTAAATGTGTGACTCACAATAATCTAATAATCACTGCTAACACTGGTGGTGGTGAAATGTGCAACGAAGTACCTAAAAGTCTACAGAACCAAACATCTGATGTTATGTTACGGTCCCCTGGTTGGTCGGGGCGCCTGATCGGGGGGGGGGGAACTGGGGGGAATAGCGTGATCCTCCCACCCGCTACGTCCCCCAGGTGAAACTCCTCACTGTCAGGTGAAAAGAAGCGGCTGGTGACTCCACATGTATGGGAGGAGGCATGTGGTAGTCTGCAGCCCTCCCCAGACTGGCAGAGGGGGTGGAGCAGAGACCGGGACGGCTCGGAAGAGTGGGGTAATTGTGTGGATACAGTTGGGGAGAAAAAGGGGGAAAAATACAAAATAAAAAAATGATAGCTGGGACAGTTCACTTGATCGCTTTCGAAAAGGACAGTTTGAAACAGTAAAGATGAAACCGTAAAGATGAAACAGTAAAGATGAAACAGTAAAGAGGAAACGGTAAAGATGAAACGATAAAGATGAAACATTAAAGATGAAACAGTAAAGATGAAATATTAAAGATGGAGGCACTGACAATGCAAGAGTTCTCTTTCTCAAGGAGCTCGTTCGGGATAAACGGAGTTACGCCTGACACGGTAATACGTGTTGATGGCACAAATAATGGCGAGACGGCTTCAGACAGATGGTCCGGCACCAGGACTCTCAACCAACCGGTGGACCAAACGCTCCTCTCGGACAAAAGCCACCATGGCTTTATTCGTCCGATAGCCGTACGTGATGTTCTCATAGCCAACCTGTTTTCCTACAGCCAGGAGAACCTGTTCCACAGTGTACCGCTGGTCAACCATGACTCTAACCCCAGGTCTGATAGACAGGGGAGGCGAACCCTCCCCGTGGGGCGACGCCATACTGCACACCATCAAACTCTGACCAGCTACCAGTCGCTTACCAGCAACGAAGTAGAAGTAAACTACTCTTACCTCAAGCTCATTCAACAGCCTCACTCATGCTGATACACCCAACCTCCCAGCATGCAGTGTAGAGAGAGAGAGAAGGGGAGTCCTTGCTGTACTGCGATGGACTAGTGACCTGTCCAGAGTGTCTTTCTGCCTTCCGCCCCAATGACTGAATTGATATTTCTGCCCATTTTATTGCATTGCGGCGTTTTTGTTTTTTACACTGTTAACTACATCATTCTACTACTACTACTACTACTACTACTACTACTACTACTGTGGGCTGCTCCCGTTAGGGGGCGCCACAGTTGATCATCCATTTCCATGTCTTCCTGTCCTCTGCATCTTCCTCTGTCACATCAGCCACCTGCATGTCCTCCCTCACCACATCCATAAACCTCCTCTTTGGCCTTCCTCTTCTCCTCTTCCCTGGCAGCTCCATATTCAGCATCCTTCTCCCAGTATACCCAGCATCTCTCCTCCACACATGTCCAAACCATCTCAATCTTGTCTCCCTTGCTTTGTCTCCAAACCGTCCAACCTGAGTGGTCCCTCTAATATACTCCTTCCTAATCCTGTCCTTCTTCATGACTCCCAATGAAAATCTTATCATCTTCATCTCTGCCACCTCCAGCTCCTCCTCCTGTCTTTTCATCAGTGCCACTGTCTCCAAACCATACAACATAGCTGGTCTAACAACCATCTTGTAAACCTTCCCTTTAACTCTTGCTGGTACCCTTCTGTCACACATCACTCCTGACACTCTTCTCCACCCACTCCACCCTGCCTGCACTCTCTTCTTCACCTCTCTTCTGCACTCCCCGTTACTTTGGACAGTTGACCCCAAGTATTTAAACTCATACGCCTTCATCACCTCCACTCCTTGCATCCTCACCATTCCACTGTCCTCCCTCTCACAGGTATTCTGTCTTGCTCCTACTGACTTTCATTCCTCTTCTCTCCAGTACATACCTCCACCTCTCCAGGCTCTCCTCCACCTGCACCCTACTCTCACTACAGATCACAATGTCATCTGCAAACATCATCGTCCACGGAGACTCCTGCCTGATCTCGTCTGTCAACCTGTCCATCACCATTGCAAACAGGAAAGGGCTCAGAGCCGATCCTTGATGTAATCCCACCTCCACCTTGAACCCATGTGTCATTCTAACCACACACCTCACCACTGCTACACCTCCCTCAGACATATCCTGCACCACTCCTACATCCTTCTCTGCCACTCCTGACTTCCTCATACAATACCACACCTCCTCTCTTGGCACCCTGTCATATGCTTTCTCTTAATCTGCTGACTATGGACTGCATCATTAACTTAGATAATAACGGTTTACTCTCTAAAAGCACTTTTGGACTCTTGTGTGTGTTATCACTACGGTCCCGTGGATCTCAGAAGAGATGTGGCATGAGACAGACACTGTTGCTGTCTCATGATGTCAGACTTGCATGTATGGAAACGAGAGTGAGCCAGGAAGAAATACATCCAGCAGCACAAAGGGAGTGTTTATGGATGCAGCACAATGGCCGTCAGTGAAGGGCACAATCGCCACATAACTGCTACACAACAGCAGCTGGAGATGTGTGTGGGGCTCCAGGATTGTGTAACAGCAGCTGTGTGCGGCCAGCGCCACTCCTCCATTACGGTGACTTATGCTCTTGCTTTATTACACGTCGTTGCGTCAGGCAGCGAGGCGGCCGTGGTGGAGCTGTGTCTCTGGTCCTGTGGGGCAGGGTCGGGTTCTGGGTTGGAGGGCAGGTCTGACGTTTGGACTGGTGGTCGGAAACCTCAAATGGAGAAACGACAAGTTGATTTGAAAAGCTCAAGTGCTCAAAATGCCAAATTTACATACATGCCTGTACCAAGTATTACTGTGGTATTACGTTTCCTGTGTGTGTACTGTTTACAGTACTTTTATACTTACTACTTTTTAAACATGACCTTTTACTTCTTATATTCTCTTTTTATACTATTTACTTTATGTTACTCCCCCCCCCTTTTTTCTCCCAGTTGTACCCGGCCAAATACCCCACTCTTCCGAGCCGCCCCGGTCTCTGCTCCACCCCCTGTGCTGACCCGGGGAGGGCTGCAGACCACCACATGCCTCCTCCCATACATGTGGAGTCTCCAGCCGCTTCTTTTCCCCTGACAGTGAAAAGAAGTCTTACCCACATGCTACATCACCAGGGGGACGTAGCACGTGGGAGGATCACGCTATCCCCCCCAGTCTGCGCCCCGACCGACCACAGGAGGCGCTAGTGCAGCGACTAGGACACATACCCGCATCTGGCTTCCCACCCACAGACACAGCCAATTGTGTCTGTAGGGACGCCCGACCAAGCCGGAGGTAACACGGGGATTCGAACCGGTGACCCCCGTGTTGGTAGGCAACGGAACAGACCGCCACGCCACCCGGACGCCCTGTTTTCTTTATTGTTGAAAAGCAGCAAAACAAGTAACCCTTCATTAAAGACCCTTCGTGAACTCTCTCTCTCTCTGACTCACACACACACACACACACACACACACACACACACACATCTGGCCAAAAAGAAAAGAAAGGCGTGTTTTGGCGGTGTGTATAAAGGCTACGGACACCATGGAGGGAAAAACCTCGTAGCTGAAGCCTCAACACTCATGCATGTATCAAAACCACAACTGACAAAAAAAGCTGCTTGCTTGCTTGCTTGTATGCATGTGTGTGTGTGTGTGTGTGTGTGTGTGTGTGTGTGTGTGTGTGTGTGTGTGTGTGTGTGTGTGTGTGTGAGAGAGAGAGAGAGACCGAGAGGGTGGACTAGTCATGCAGCCTGGCCTACTACATGCAGTTTTGCTCTACTTATTTATAACTTACTTGTTTGTACGGCTGCTTTGTCACTTTCTGACCCGCCCGCCCGCCCGGACCCGTGATATTTTCTAGTAAGCTTACCTGAACCCGCCCACCCGCAGGTTGTGGGTCGACCCGCATGTCACTACAAACCAGGGTTCATAAAGGTATTATGAAAATAAAAGTACAGACTTTTTCAAGCACCCTTTTCCTACTTTCAGGGTCACACAAATAACTATATTTACACAAGGAAGTTTATTAACTCGTCTACATGAACACTTGAATATTTGAAAACAAGACTTCCTGGACTCTCAGCTGTTTTCAGCTGTGAGCTGATTAAGTCACGTCCACAATTATGAGGATGAGCATCCTCATAATTGTGGACGTGACTTAATATGTACAACTTGGAACTCTTCACCCATCTACTGGTAGGTGCAGGTGAGAGTTTGCTGGTAGGTGCAGGTGAGAGTTTGCTGGTAGGTGCAGGTGAAAGTTTGCTGGTAGGTGCAGGTGAAAGTTTGATGGTAGGTGCAGGTGAAAGTTTGATGGTAGGTGCAGGTGAAAGTTGGCTGGTAGGTGCAGGTGAGAGTTTGCTGCTAGGTGCAGGTGAGAGTTTGCTGGTAGGTGCAGGTTGCTGGTAGGTGCAGGTGAGAGTTTGCTGGTTGGTGCAGGTGAGAGTGCTGGTAGGTGCAGGTGAGAGTTGGCTGGTAGGTGCAGGTGAGAGTTGGCTGGTAGGTGCAGGTGAGAGTTTGCTGGTAGGTGCAGGTGAGAGTTGGCTGGTAGGTGCAGGTTGCTGGTAGGTGCAGGTGAAAGTTTGCTGGTAGGTGCAGGTGAAAGTTTGCTGGTAGGTGCAGGTGAAAGTTTGCTGGTAGGTGCAGGTGAGAGTTTGCTGGTAGGTGCAGGTGAGAGTTGGCTGGTAGGTGCAGGTGAGAGTTTGCTGGTAGGTGCAGGTGAAAGTTTGCTGGTAGGTGCAGGTGAAAGTTTGCTGGTAGGTGCAGGTGAAAGTTTGCTGGTAGGTGCAGGTGAAAGTTTGCTGGTAGGTGCAGGTGAAAGTTTGCTGGTAGGTGCAGGGGAAAGTGTGTGGACAGTTGTGTGCATGTGGTTGACATTTATCCATGGTAAATCTCGCAGGCGTTGCCAAAAATATGCCGTTGTCAACAGCACACGCCAACAAACAGGAAACTGGTCTGACCGCTGCAGTAGAAACCGGAAGTCAGTGGACCACAGTCATGCACAGAGCCGATTCACTGCAGTTTTATTTCAAGTGAAACACATACTGGCTGCCATTTATTATTTGGCTCTATTCATTCATTAGTTTCTCAGTTACGCATCAAGAGAGACGGAGGCACCTGCAGGATTCTATTTTGTATTATACTCAAGAATGGGTCGGTGTAAACCGTCAGGTGTCTCACACACACACACACACACACACACACACACACACACACACACACACACACACACACACTATCATTGGCGGTCACTCGGGGTTGAATATGACTCTCCTCTTTCTAGGTCCTTGTGGGTCTTCAGGTGGGTGTAGAGGTCGATCCTGGAGCCACATGTTTTGGGGTAGTCTGGGTAAGGGTGTGAAGAAGTGGTTGAGGATGTGGTTTGGGCCTTTCTGGTAACTCGCTCCTTTTGAGTCTGCGCTTGTTGTCAGCAGCACGGTGGAGGTCGTGGTTGTAGCGCCCAGCACCCTCACGGACAGCCAGTCTCCGGGCCTCCCTGTTTGTTGCTGCTTGTTCCCAGGTGTTAAGGTCCATGCCAGACCTTTTGACGTGGGCCTCGGTGTTGTCTTTATATCACTTCTTCTGTCCTCCTTGCTCACGGCGTCCTGTCATGAGCTGAGAGTAAAGGACTTGTTTCGGCAGGCCGGAGTCAGACATGCGGAGGACATGGCCAGTCCATCTCAGCTGATGTTGTGCGATGGTAATGTGATCATTATAAAATATGTTAATACTAATTAGGATAATGGTAATATAAGCGTACTCCCGCTAGGGGTAGCCGTTTGTTCGGCGATGCTGTTTTCGGGAGTTTCCGGGTTGTGTGGTCTATTTCGATTTGTCCCCATGTGTGTGGTAAGCTCCTTCACCCTCACCGGCGTAAGCCTCTGTGTGAAAGTGTTGTTTTTGCCAGCCTAGATAAAGTTGATGTTGGAGCGTGAAGTTGTGGAGTGGTCCCTTTTAGAAGTAGAAGTTACAACAGTTATAGTAGGCATGTTGGCCTCCTCGAGGTCGCTGAAGTTGGTGTGCTTATCTTCCCAGCTTCTCTGAAGGATTTTGCTGGGGCACCACTGTTGGTATACCTCGAGTGCCTTCAGGTGCCTACTATATGTGGTCCAGGTTTCTGACTCATAAAGTAACGTGGGCAGCACTGCGACTTTGTACACCAGAATTTTTGTTCTGGCCTGAAGGTGATGGTTTTCAAAAACCCTTTCACTCAATCTTGAGAAGGCCCAGTGGCACAACTGAGACGATGGTGTGTTTCAATGTCAGCGTTGGAGAAGGCTGCCAAGATATGGGAACTGTTCCACGTTTGCAAGTCTGGTGTTGTCTACAGAGATGGATGGGGTCAGAGCAGGCATATTTCTGTTGGGTGGGGGTTGGTAGAGGATAAGGGTCTTTTTATGTTAATGGCCAGGCCAAGCTGCTTCTATGCCCTTGCAAAAGCAGCCAGTACGCTCGGTAGTTCCTCTTCTACGAGGGACACTAAGGCGTTGTCATCGGCGTACTGCAGCTTCATGATGGAAGTGGTGGTGGTTTTACCTTTAGTCCTGAATCTGTTACTAGTCAGAAGATTCCCATCAGTCCTGTACATGATTTTGACCCCCTGAGGCAGACTGGGACACTTGAGGTGGAGGATGGTGGCAGTGAAGACAGAGAACAGGGTTGGAGCAAGGACACAGCCTTGTTTAATTCCTGTGTGGACCTTAAAGGACTGTGTCTCATCTCCATAACTGCTGAGTACTCTAGCTGACATATTATCATGTAGTACTTGTAGTACTCTGATATATTTGTAAGGGCAGCTTATTTTTGACAGAACTAGCCAGAGGGCCCGGCGGTTTATGGAATCAAAAACTTTGGTTAAGTCTATGAAGGCCATGTACAATGGTTGATTCTGTTTGTGGGCTTTTTCTTGGAGTTGGTGAGCAGTGAAAATCATGTCCATGGTGCCTCTGTTAGGACGAAAACCACTCTGGGATTCTGGCAGAATTTACTCTGACATTGGGAGGAGTCAACCCCACTGGCAGGGGTTGGAGGACCCGGATGTGATGAGTCACAACCAGCATCTATGGCACTCTGCACACTCTCTCTCTCTCTCTCTCTCTCTCTCTCTCTCTCTCTCTCTCTCTCTCTCTCTCTCTCTGTCTCTCACTCTCTCTGTGTGTCTCTCTCTCTGTGTCTCTCTCTCTCTGTGTCTCTCTCTCTCTCTGTCTCTCTCTCTCTCTCTCTCTCTCTCAGCAATGTTGATACTGAGTCCCCTCCGGACTGTCTGGTTGGCTTTTAAGTAAAAGGCAGATCCATTTGTGTCTCTCAGTCGGTTTCCCTACTGTCTCCCCCCTTCTGTCACTCACACTCACACACACTCACTCTCCATCTGAAGTTCAGTAGGATAGTAGTGTTGTCCCTCTGAGAGCGAGGACAGCTGGCTGACTGGTATGAATGGAGAAGAGAGTCATGGCTGTTGGCTTGCTTTATTTTTTCTTGGATGTTAAGATTCCCAAATCACACCGTTGAGAAGTTGGTGATGTATTAACAAACCTGAAGGTGACATTAGGAATACTGTACTTTATACCCAGCCTCTACATTCAGTGATTGGATTCAACTTACACTGATATGCCAGTATTTTCAGGGACAGTGCTTTCAGGACAAAGATATTTGTCCAAAAAGACGAAATCCTTATTTAGGAAACCTCTGCCCTTCAAGACCCGACTACAGCCATTGCTGTAATTTTCAGAGCTGTATCAGTGTAAGGTTCGCACTCCGTTTTGACAAGCGTCTTTAAGAGCTCACAGCCGGTTTTCATCCTCACCTTCCAGGCTGGGGGAACTGAAGCTGAGGTTCACATGGGAGCCATACGGTACCATGTACATCCTGAATCGCCGTGGAAGAGGACAGAAATGAGAGCTAAGCCTACAGTGCGTCATTTGACTGACAGGAGGGCTGTGATCTGTTCCATCAGATGAATGAGTGGACTAGACAGTAGTTCTGGTCCATTTCTGGACATAATGTGGATCTGTAGAGCTGAGACTAGATGTGTTGAGGGATTGTGGTTCTGGTAATATGGTGATGTAACTTAAATATTCACTTAAATGTTGTAATTTCCTGGTCTTAAAGGCTGCATTACAGTAATGTGTCTTCAGCGCCATCTTGATGCGCCAAAGACGGTAGCCTCGGTTCTGCGCTCTCTTGCACTTTTTCTGTTTGTTTATTTTCAGCACCCACTCAGTGCTCACATACAGCAGGGAAGAACTTTTAAGTCTCCAACTGTCCACTGGACAAACTGAACCGACTGCTTTACCGAATTTAATGGAGCATTTTAACGTAAGTCTTGCCGAGTTCTTGATCGGTACAGCCTGTGTGGACTACGCCGAAGACGCCCAAGGGGGAAGCGAGCCGGAGCACTCGTTAAACTGCGACAGTGGGGATTTAGAACTGCACTCCCATCCAACCACCTGGCGAATGTCCTCTCTATGGCCAACAAGATGGACGAACTCTTACTCATAGTACATGGAAAAAACTTTTCCAGATCTGCCACCTTGTGCCTCACTGAAACATGGCTTAATGAGCACATACTGGACAGTACACTTTATCTGCCGCAGTTCCAACAACTCCAGGCGGACCGCGATACTGAGCTATCGGGGAAAAAAACGTGTAGCCACATATGCTTCTACATAAATGAAGGTTGGTGTACGGATGTTACATTGTTGAAGAAATCATGCAGCCCTCACTTAAAGACCGTTTTCATTCATTGTAAAACATTCTATGCACCACGGGAATTTTCATCATTTATTCTGGTCAGTGTCTATATCCCACCCCAGTCCTTTGTTAAAGAGGCGTTAAAACACCTGCTGATCAAATTACAAATATGGAGCACAAATATCCAGACTCCCTACTCGTTATTTTTGGGGATTTTAACAGAGCAAACCTCAGCCACGAACTGCCAAATTATAGACAGCATTTTAAATGTCCCACCAGAGACAAAAACACTTTGGATCATTGCTACACAATATTAAAGGACACATCGCTCTGTCCCCTGTGCAGCCCTGGGCCTCTCTGATCACTGTCTGATTCAGCATATCCCAACCTACAAGCAGAAACTAAAATCTGCAAAGCCTGCAGTTAAAACTGTGAAGAAATCGACCAATGAGTCAAAACTGGAGCTCCAGGCCTGCCTCGACTGCACTGACTGGAGTGTTTTTGAGGCTGCATCTACAGACCTGGACGAACTTACTGACACTGTGACATATTACATCAGCTTTTGTGAGGACGTGTGTGCCCATCAAAACCTTCTATACCTTGAACAACAATAAGCCCTGGTTTCTCAGCTAAACTCAGGCAGCTTCGTCAGACCAAAGAGGAAGCCTACAGGGATGGAGATAGGATCCGATACAACCAAGCCAGAAATACACCCACAACGGAGATCAGAGTGGTAAAAAGGTGCTACTCTGAAAAGTTGAAAAACAGGTTCTCTGCCAACAACCCATCATTAGTCTGGAGCGGTTTGAAAGACATTACCAACTACAGGAGACCATCCCTCCACACTGCAGGGAACCATCAATTAGCTGAAGACCTAAACAGGGTTTTCTGCATGTTTGATAAGCAAACTTTCACACTCCTCATCCTCTCCAGCCACAATACACAACCAACTGAACCCCCTGCCAGCCCCTCTCTCCTCCCCACCGAAACCCCATCTGCACTCAAGATCTGTGTGGAGGACGTGTGCCAGCTCTTCCAGAGACAGAAGACCAGGAAGGCACTGGGCCTCGACGATGTGTCACCTTCCTATCTTAAAGTCTGTGCTGACCAGCTGGCCCCCATTTTCACACTGATCTTCAACAGATCACTGGCACTGTGTGAAGTCACGTCCTGCTTCAAGAGCTCCACTATCATCCCGGTCCCCAAGAAACCCTGTATCACAGGATTAAATGACTACAGGCCCATTGCTGTAACATCTGGTGATGAAATCCTTCAAGAGACTGGTGTTGGCCAAACTGAAGGAAATCTCAGGCCCCTGCTTGACCCCCTGCAGTTTGTCTACCGAGCAAATAGGTCAGTGGCTGATGCAGTCAACATGGGATTGCACTACATCTTCCAACACCTCGGTTCCCCGGGGACACACACAAGGGTCCTGTTGGTGGATTTCAGCTAAGTGTTCAACACCATCATCCCAGATATCCTCCACTCTAAACTCACCCAGCTCACTGTACTAACCCCCATCTGCCAGTGGATTAAAAACAGACAGGAGGCAGCTGGTGAGGCTGGGGAAAATCACATCCAGCACCCGGACAATCAGCACTGGCGCTCCCCAGGGATGTGTGCTCTCCCCTCTACTCTTCTCCCTCTATAGAAATAACTGCACCTCAGGATACCCGTCTGTTAAACTCCTGAAGTTTGCGGATGACACAACCATCGTTGGCCTCATCCGGGATGGCAACGAGTCTGCATATAGACGGGAGGTTGATCAGCTGGCCCTCTGGTGTGGCCATAACAACCTGGAGCTGAACACGCTCAAAACAGTTGAGATGAGAGTGGACTTCAGGAGGAGCCCCCCAACACCAGACTCAACAGTACAGTGTCTGCAGTGAAAACCTACAGATTTCTGGGTTCTACATCTCCCAGGACCTAAGGTGGACATCCAACATAGACACAATCATCAAAAAGGCCCAGCAGAGGACGTACGTTCTCCACCAGCTCAAGAAATTCAACCTGCCTCAGGAACTGCTGACCCAGTTCTACACTGCCCTGCCCTGGCCAGAGCCGCCTCCAAGGAGGAAGCACCGAGGGCAGTCTGACAGGACGTGGAAGTGGGGCAGGCAAAGCTAACCGCTAGTCCATGCAGACCGGCAGTATCGACAGTCATCCTGGCTAGCGTTCTTTCCCTTGGACAGTGATTTATTTATTTATTGTATTTTGGATATACGTGTTATGTGTCTTCTTGAAGTTCTGGTAGTTTTTGGATATGTTTTTGTCTTTGTGTTGCACTGCTGTGGGAAATGACAAATAAAGTGAATATTCCACCACAAAGAGCTGGACTGTCTGTGGTCAGAGTAGTGGACAGATGAGGTGTCGGTAGCTTGGTGTTCTTGTGATGTGAAGACGTTGTTTCTGGTGCACATGCAAATCAAATTCAGCCACTTCATTTGTCATCGAGAATCATCTTGAAGAGTTTGTCTTGATGGCACTTGTACATAGACATATTGGTAACTTCAGTGGTGTACCAGTACAGGAACTCACAGAGAGCTCAGAGAGACTGTCCTCCACCAAAACACGACCCCGTAGGTCGTTTGTACAAGACGTTTATTAGGACCTACGGTGAGGTTTGAAGCTACTTGATCCTCCATCGTTATACTACGTCACTTTCCCCGTAACAATAAGCACCTCTTTCCCTTCGCTGTGGTGAGAAGGAATATTAATAAAAACAAAGTTTAACGTCACATAGCGATTATAATGTCCGCGCTAGCTGACTTGCTAACTTTTGGCTGACGTTACGTTAGCTCTTATAACGTTATTCATAGTAAACATACTGCCACCAGCATCTTAGTTACTGTACTACTATACAACACAAAAACGCACTGACTACATATTCAATTGTTCTCCCATTGTTTTAAAAACCCACAGAGGCGAAATGTATGTATGTGTGGCATACATCCTGCCGCCGGTAGGGGGCGCTAATCTAGGAACCGCTGCTGTGGGTCGTATGAGAGGACAGACGGCCTGTGTGGTGGTATGGACTTGTCGGGCTCAGACACACTGAATGGTGAATCTATGTTCTGTCGTACGCCTGTCCCCTAAGCATGCGCAGGTCAGCCATGTTCCTCGGTGTCATGACGACCACAGCGAGCCGGTTCCTGAGAGGACCCGGGCCTCCGGGTCCGCCTTTAAACCCAGCAGAGGGAAGATGCCGGCCTGACACAGTTCAACACGAGAGAGAAAAGAAGAGCCTGGGGAAGTCGGAGAGGGCTGGGTGGAAAACCTCGGCAGGGTTTGTGCTTCTGACGGTGGGCTGGGGGGGAGGAGGCCGGGGGGGGGAGGAGGCCGGGGGGGGAGGGGGAGGCGGGGTGGACGTTCCTCCCCGTCCTTATACGGTCACATGCAGCCCTGGCACCCACACACAGAAATGCCGGTCGGGAAAAACATGCTCATTTACAGCTTACATAAACATGCCGGCCCTCCTCCTCCCCCTCCCCCTCCTCTCCTCCTTCTCTTCGTCCTCTCCCCGTCCCAGCCGGGAGGGGAGGGGAGGGGAGGGGAGGAGGGGGCGCAGGAACACCGAGGAATGTGGAAAGGAGCGCGTGAATAAATTCCTGAGCTTTTAGAGCAACCAGTGACTTTCCATCATCTCCTCCTCCGGCGTCACCGCTCTAAAAGGAAATACGGAGTGGGTCTTGGTCTTGTGTGTGTGTGTGTGTGTGTGTCTGTGTGTGTGTGTGTGTGTGTGTCTGTGTGTGTGTGTGTGTGTGTGTTCACTGTGGTTCGGGTGCTCCTGGTATCGCTGATCTGCTCTCAGTATGTCAAGTTGGAAACATGCAAGTCCCTGATGAAGTCATAGTGAGAAAAATGTCAATTCATCATTTAGGCTGTGACACACACACACACTCACTCACACACTCACACACACTCACACACACTCTCACACTCTCACACACACACACACACACTCACACACACTCACACACACACACACACTCACACACACACTCACACACACTCACACACACACTCACACACACACACACTCACACTCACTCACACTCACACACACACTCACACACACTCACTCACACGCACACTCACACACACTCACACTCTCACACACACACTCACACACACTCACACGCACACTCACACACACTCACACTCTCACACACTCCCACTCACACACACTCACACACACTCACACTCTCACACACTCACACACACACACACACTCACACTCACACACTCACTCACACTCACACACACTCACACGCACACTCACACACACTCACACTCACTCACACTCACACACTCACTCACACTCACACTCACACACTCACTCACTCACACTCACACACACTCACACTCTCACACACACTCACACACTCACCCACACACTCACCCACACACACACACCCATACACACACACACACACACACACACACACACACAGTCACACAAGTCAGCCTGTGTTGGTTCTGTGCTGGTGTAAATGGGTTGTGGTGTAAACCTGCTTGTGGACGGTGTGTTGCAGGCGATGCCTACGACGTGTGTGCCATCTGTCTGGACGACTATGAAGAGGGAGACAAACTCCGAGTCCTCCCCTGTTCCCACGGTGAGTCCAACTACGTCAGCACCGTGACGATGTCCCCTAACTAACCCCGAACACCTCTGTCCCTCACCTGAGACACTGTCCCATGTGTCCCTCACCTGAAACCCTGTCCCATGTGTCCCTCACCTGAAACCCTGTCCCATGTGTCCCTCACCTGAAACCCTGCCCCATGTGTCCCTCACCTGAAACCCTGTCCCATGTGTCCCTCACCTGAAACCCTGTCCCATGTGTCCCTCACCTGAAACTCTGTCCCATGTGTCCCTCACCTGAAACCCTGCCCCATGTGTCCCTCACCTGAAACCCTGCCCCATGTGTCCCTCACCTGAAACCCTGCCCCATGTGTCCCTCACCTGAAACCCTGTCCCATGTGTCCCTCACCTGAAACCCCGCCCCATGTGTCCCTCACCTGAAACCCTGCCCCATGTGTCCCTCACCTGAAACCCTGCCCCATGTGTCCCTCACCTGAAACCCTGTCCCATGTGTCCCTCACCTGAAACCCTGCCCCATGTGTCCCTCACCTGAAACCCTGTCCCATGTGTCCCTCACCTGAAACCCTGTCCCATGTGTCCCTCACCTGAAACCCTGCCCCATGTGTCCCTCACCTGAAACTCTGCCCCATGTGTCCCTCACCTGAAACCCCGCCCCATGTGTCCCTCACCTGAAACTCTGTCCCATGTGTCCCTCACCTGAAACCCTGTCCCATGTGTCCCTCACCTGAAACCCTGCTCCATGTGTCCCTCACCTGAAACCCTGTCCCATGTGTCCCTGACCTGAGACACTGTCCCATGTGTCCCTCACCTGAAACCCTGCCCCATGTGTCCCTCACCTGAAACTCTGTCCCATGTGTCCCTCACCTGAAACTCTGCCCCATGTGTCCCTGACCTGAGACACTGTCCCATGTAGCCACATAACACCAACCTGCAACACAGCCCAACAGGCTTACAGCAGGACTCCTCTGGCATTTTTCTGCCCATACATGTCCACCGTCTCTCCTGGTCTGGTCTGGTCTTGCCATTCCCAGATAGCAAAGTTGCTGTGGTCCGGATCCGTCCCACACCGACCCTTCCATCCGGCCCACATATCACGTGGAATGATGGCACTTGGGCGGTCCGCTCCTGTTTGCCAGATCTGGGCCAGAACCAAGCCATAGCAATGCCGCATGTGCCACATATTGGCCAAAGGTGGCCATATTTGTTTTGTGATATCTGGGCCATATTCACCATTTACCACACGGGCCACTTCAGGGTCACATCCAGACCACATGTTGCCCAGAGCACCGCAGCTTTGCCAGAAAAGGCCCACATGTGATTTGGCATATTTGGGCCATATTTGCTATTAGACATGTGGGCCACTTCAGGCTCACATCCATTTTGTCAGGGCCAGAAGAAGGCCACCAGTGCCACATCAGTGCCTGAAGTGGCCCACATCCAGATGCTGTCTGGGTTAAGAGGATATCCAAGTAGAGAAGCCCCGGTTTCTCTCTTTCCGCTGCTGATACTGATTCTGATACCGGTACTTAACACTAGAACGACCAAGGCCAAAGATTCAGACCTGCTGCTCCCTGACCGCTCCTAAAAGGACACGTATTTCTATTAAAATGAGTTTTGGATCAGTTGCACAAAAGAAAGTAGTAAGATCTGCCAGAGACCACCATGAGCGGTCCTCATGGCGGTCTCGTAATGTGTGCGTGACGGTGTGCGTCATGTCAGTATTGATGACGTGTTGTCGCATCAGTTCATCGCTCTGTCCTAGAAACTCTCTAGCGTCCTCCAGTGCAGATGAATAGTCTGAACTTTTGGGGGGGGGGGTTCTGGAATTTTCTCTGCTCCACCCCCTCTGCTGATCCGGGGAGGGCTGCAGACTACCACATGCCTCCTCCCATACATGTGGAGTCACCAGCCGCTTCTTTTCACCTGACAGGGAGGAGTTTCACCAGGGGGACGTAGCGCGTGGGAGGAGCACGCTATTACCCCTAGTCCCCCCCCCAAACAGGCGCCCCGACCAACCAGAGGAGGCGCTAGTGCAGAGACCAGAACACATACCCACATGCGGCTTCCCACCCGCAGACACAGCCAATTGTGTCTGTAGGGACGCCCGACCAAGCCGGAGGTATGACAGGGATTCGAACCGGCGATCCCCGTGTTGGTAGGCAACGGGATAGACCACCACGCCACCCGGACGCCCGCCTAAATGCGCTTTACACCTGTGTGCTGCCTGAGCAGTTGAACGTTTGTTTGATAGATTTGTGGCCTTTCGGAGCCCCTTTTTCCACAGTTTACTGGGCAACACGGTGGAGTCAGGATCACTTACCTGTTGGACCCTCGAGTCAAGGGTTCGAGGTGTCGGTACTAGTGTGGGTTTTTCTTCTCGTCATACATGTCCTGTACTTTCCACCACGTGTGTGAAGGCCACTTCACACACGTGGTGGATCATGTTTATGCAGGCGGTCAGCCTGTTCTGTAGCCAGTAGCTTGCCTTGGCCTCCATGTCAGCTCCCACAGGGAACGCCTGCAGCAGCAGCAGGTATTGGGATAGGTGGTATTAACCCTTTCTACCCCGGTGTGGTCCTTCTCGTCCCCAGCCTACCACAGCAAGTGCGTTGATCCGTGGCTGACCAAGACCAAGAAGACGTGTCCTGTGTGCAAGCAGAAGGTGGTCCCGTCACAGGGAGACTCGGACTCGGACTCGGAGGACGGCGAGAGCAGCCCGGAGGAGAACGAGGAGGTATCGGAGAGCACCCCGCTGCTGCGCTCGCTGGCCTCCACCAGCGCCCACTCCTTCGGCACCATGTCAGGAGCGTCGCGCTCCGAGCAGGAGTCGTCCGAGTACGAGGACGACGAGCTGGACAACAGCGACAGCGAGGAGGGGGTCACTGTGGAAACGGTAGTGGTCCAGCTGCAGCAGCCCTGCTCCAACGATCGAGACCACGACCACGACCTGCCCCGTGCCTGAGCCAATGAACGAATGGTTGGTTTATTGATCGTTAGACTGATTGGTCACTCGGCCCCGCCTGCCTTTGTCCTCGTCCACAAGCTCATCGCAGCAGAGACTCGACGCTGGGGGACATAAATAAAATAAACTCGTTGTTCTACTTTTTCTGTCACTGCTTCAAATATATTTTATTGTATCTTCCCCCAGAAATTAGTTTAAATCACAATGAATTCTTTTATATGTCAGCCTGATAACGGGGGGGGGGGTATTGGAGAACAGGAAGAGTCAGTGGATGTTAGCGGTTGATTGACAGGAGCGTTTACTCTGCTGTACAGTAGACAGTCATACTGTATGCCTCAGTGTAGGTTGAGACAGACATCCACCTCGCGGCCCTGCCTAACGGACGGGTCCTGGATGCTCAAGTGTGCTTGGAACTGCAGAGTGTTTGTGTGTATATATATCACATGTACAGATCACCATAACTTCCATTTCACCGTTGATTATCCTGTAGCTTATGTGTCAGAAGGTGGGGGAGGAGGAGCCATCGTTGTACATACATTCTTGGGCTGCGTAGTCAGACCTTCACCCGAGCACCATGCACCCGTTTTGTAAAAGTCAGCTGATGTTATGTTTTCCACGTTGGTATGACCGCGTTTGAAACCACGCCGCTGTGGTTTTGCCAAATTTCTCCCTGGCCTGTGAGCCGGGAACAAGGTTCTCCTGTCGCTGTGCTCTGTGCCACGGCTGGACTGTTACTTTAAAAGGCAGAAGCGAAGGCGAACCGGCCCGGCAGCGCGCTTAGTCAGAGGACGCGGCTGGTGGACGGTGTTTTAGTTTGGTTGCACTACAAGGAGGAGGAGGAGGAGGAGGGGCGTCTGTCCACCGTGAGGCACAGCCCGACACGGCCTTCATGTGGCCGCTCCGCACCGACCTCTTCACCTCAGGCGGTTTCTGGTTGATCGATCCTCAGCTGACCTCTGGTTTTAATACTGCACGTAGATGATCTCCATGTTTGTTCTTCTTCTTCTTCTAACTTGTCTTTAACCGTCCTGTCCACAAGTCCCGCTGCCTTCATTTGTTCACTTGTGTTCTGTCTTGTGATGTTTTATGCTCACCTGTTGTTTCATCTAATTTCACTTCAATAAAGGAAATGACGTCAAAGCTTCTGTTCAGAAACGGTCCATTACTTTGCAGATGTGCCACAGCTGTTGGCGTCAGTGAACCAGGAAGTGTCTTTATTCACAGACAACAGGTCTGGAAGGTGGACCTGAGCGGGCCGGTGGCCGGGAACACCGCAGTGACGTCAGGTGGCCTCACCGTTTTCTTATTTAAAGGTGTGCTAGGTTAACATTTTGGGAGTTTATACAAGGTAAGAGACTCTATAGCGTTCCTTAAGTGCTTTGGATTGTGGGTAAAAAACCCTCCTATGTTGTGAGGCCTTGCTCTGGTGAAGCCAAAACCCGCGGCTCTTTAAATTCTGTTACGGTTCGCTGACACGAAAATTAAACCACTCATCTGATTTTTCCTCCCCAATTGTATCCAGCCAGTTTCCCCCCTCCTCCGAGCCGTCCCGGTCTCTGCTCCCCCCCCCTCTGCTGATCCGGGAGGGCTGCAGACTACCACATGCCTCCTCCCATACATGTGGAGTCACCAGCCGCTTCTTTTCACCTGACGGTGAGGAGTTTCACCAGGGGGACGTAGCGCGTGGGAGGATCACGCTGCCCCCCCCCGAACAGGCGCCCCAACCGACCAGAGGAGGCGCTAGTGCAACGACCAGGACACATACCCACATCCGGCTTCCCACCCACAGACACGGCCAATTGTGTCTGTAGGGACGCCCGACCAAGCCGGAGGTAACACGGGGATTCGAACCGGCGATCCCCGTATTGGTAGGCAACGGAAGTGGCCGCTGTGCTACCCGGAAGCCCCTTTATCTTACCATTCTAATAGGCTCATTGTGTTGGATGGGATTAGGGTGGAGAAAGACTGGAGCAGGTATCGGTGCAGCGTCACACTTCTGACAAAACCTGTGTTTTCTCCCTGCGCAGCCGCACTCATCCGAAATGCTTAACAAGACTCGGCGTGGCCCCAACTTGTAGGACCCTGCAGAGCAGCCACGGCCTGGGGCCAGCAGGGCTGCCGCGGCCTGGGGCCAGCAGAGCAGCCACGGCCTGGGGCCAGCAGAGCAGCCACGGCCTGGGGCCAGCAGGGCTGCCGCGGCCTGGGGCCAGCAGAGCAGCCACGGCCTGGGGCCAGCAGAGCAGCCACGGCCTGGGGCCAGCAGGGCTGCCGCGGCCTGGGGCCAGCAGGGCTGCCGCGGCCTGGGGCCAGCAGGGCTGCCGCGGCCTGGGGCCAGCAGAGCAGCCACGGCCTGGGGCCAGCAGAGCAGCCACGGCCTGGGGCCAGCAGGGCTGCCGCGGCCTGGGGCCAGCAGGGCTGCCGCGGCAAGTCACGGCCTCGCGCCTTGAGCGGAGCCACCGCAGAACGCCACAGATCAGTCGGCGGTCTCGCTTCGAGACCAGGTCCGGCACCGAGGGGCACTCGCGTGCCGTGGGCGTCATGGACGCGCAGACCAGCTGGGTTCTGTCCGGCTAACGGCACGTTAACCAGCCAATCAGATGCTGCCTGTTGGGTCGGCACGAGACCCCGGGGCATGCACGTGGCCCAACATGGCACCTGGTTGATCCCGCTGGTGCAGACGGTACGACCGACCTGCGGTACGACCGACCTGCGGTACGACCGACCTACGGTACGACCGACCTGCGGTACGACCGACCTGCGGTACGACCGACCTGCGGTACGACCGACCTACGGTACGACCGACCTGCGGTACGACCGACCTGCGGTACGACCGACCTGCGGTACGACCGACCTACGGTACGACCGACCTGCGGTACGACACGGTACGACCGACCTACGGTACGATCGACCTGCGGTACGACCGACCTGCGGTACGACCGACCTGCGGTACGACCGACCTACGGTACGACCGACCTACGGTACGACCGACTTACGGTACGACCGACCTACGGTACGACCGGTACGACCGACCTACGGTACGACCGACCTACGGTACGAACGGTACGATCGACCTACGGTACGAACGGTACGATCGACCTACGGTACGACCGACTTACGGTACGACCGACCTGCAGTACGACCGACCTACGGTACGACCGGTACGCCCGACCTACGGTACGACCGGTACGCCCGACCTACGGTACGACCGGTACGCCCGACCTACGGTACGACCGACCTACGGTACGACCGGTACGATCGACCTACGGTACGACCGACTTACGGTACGACCGACCTGCGGTACGACCGACCTACGGTACGACCGGTACGATCGACCTGCGGTACGACCGACTTACGGTACGACCGACCTGCGGTACGACCGACCTACGGTACGACCGGTACGCCCGACCTACGGTACGACCGGTACGACCGACCTACGGTACGACCGGTACGACCGACCTGCGGTACGACCGACCTACGGTACGACCGACCTACGGTACGACCGACCTGCGGTACGACCGACCTATGGTACGACCGGTACGACCGACCTGCGGTACGACCGGTACGACCGACCTACGGTACGACCGGTACGACCGACCTACGGTACGACCGACCTACGGTACGACCGACCTACGGTACGACCGGTACGATCGACCTGCAGTACGATCGACTTACGGTACGACTGACCTACGGTACGACCGGTACGATCGACCTGCAGGACGATCGACCTGCAGTACGACCGACCTACGGTACGACCGGTACGCCCGACCTACGTTACGACCGACCTACGGTACGACCGGTGCGCCCGACCTACGGTACGACCGACCTACGGTACGACCTGTACGACCGACCTGCGGTACGACCGACTTACGGTACGACCGACCTACGGTACGACCGACCTGCGGTACGATCGACCTACGGTACGACTGACTTACGGTACGACCGACCTGCGGTACGACCGACTTACGGTACGATCGACCTACGGTACGACTGACTTACGGTACGACCGACCTGCGGTACGACCGACCTACGGTACGACCGGTACGATCGACCTGCGGTACGACCGACTTGCGGTACGACCGACCTACGGTACGACCGGTACGCCCGACCTACGGTACGACCGGTACGCCCGACCTACGATACGACCGGTACGCCCGACCTACGGTACGACCGGTACGATCGACCTGCGGTACGACCGACCTGCGGTACGACCGACCTACGGTACGACCGGTACGATCGACCTACGATACGACCGACCTACGGTACGACCGACCTACGGTACGAACGGTACGATCGACCTACGGTACGACCGACCTGCGGTACGACCGACCTGCGGTACGGCCGACCTACGGTACGACCGACCTGCAGTACGACCGACCTACGGTACGACCGACCTGCGGTACGACCGACCTACGGTACGACCGGTACGCCCGACCTACGGTACGACCGACCTGCGGTACGACCGACTTACGGTACGACCGACCTACGGTACGACCGGTACGACCGACCTACGGTACGACCGACCTACGGTACGAACGGTACGATCGACCTACGGTACGACCTGCCTACGGTACGACCGACCTGCGGTACGACCGACCTACGGTACGAGCGGTGCGCCCGACCTACGGTACGACCGACCTACGGTACGACCGGTACGACAGACCTACGGTACGACCGACCTACGGTACGACCGACCTGCGGTACGACCGGTACGATCGACCTACGGTACGACCGGTACGATCGACCTACGGTACGAGCGGTGCGCCCGACCTACGGTACGACCGACCTACGGTACGACCTGTACGACCGACCTACGGTACGACCGGTACGATCGACCTGCGGTACGACCGACCTGCGGTACGACCGACCTACGGTACGACCGGTACGATCGACCTGCGGTACGACCGACCTGCGGTACGACCGACCTACGGTACGACCGGTACGATCGACCTACGATACGACCGACCTGCGGTACGACCGACCCACGGTACGACCGGTACGATCGACCTGCGGTACGACCGACCTGCGGTACGACCGACCTACGGTACGACCGGTACGATCGACCTACGATACGACCGACCTACGGTACGAACGGTACGATCGACCTACGGTACGACCGACCTGCGGTACGACCGACCTGCGGTACGGCCGACCTACGGTACGACCGACCTGCAGTACGACCGACCTACGGTACGACCGGTACGCCCGACCTACGGTACGACCGACCTGCGGTACGACCGACCTACGGTACGACCGGTACGCCCGACCTACGGTACGACCGACTTACGGTACGACCGACCTACGGTACGACCGGTACGACCGACCTACGGTACGACCGACCTACGGTACGAACGGTACGATCGACCTACGGTACGACCGACTTACGGTACGACCGACCTGCAGTACGACCGGTACGCCCGACCTACGGTACGACCGGTACGCCCGACCTACGGTACGACCGGTACGCCCGACCTACGGTACGACCGACCTACGGTACGACCGGTACGATCGACCTACGGTACGACCGACTTACGGTACGACCGACCTGCGGTACGACCGACCTACGGTACGACCGGTACGATCGACCTACGGTACGACCGGTACGACCGACCTGCGGTACGACCGACCTACGGTACGACCGACCTACGGTACGACCGGTACGATCGACCTACGGTACGAGCGGTGCGCCCGACCTACGGTACGACCGACCTACGGTACGACCGGTACGACCGACTTACGGTACGACCGGTACGATCGACCTACGGTACGACCGACCTACGGTACGACCGACCTACGGTACGACCGGTACGATCGACCTAAGGTACGAGCGGTGCGCCCGACCTACGGTACGACCGACCTACGGTACGACCGGTACGATCGACCTGCGGTACGACCGACCTACGGTACGACCGGTACGATCGACCTGCGGTACGACCGACCTGCGGTACGACCGAGCTACGGTACGACCGGTACGACCGACCTACGGTACGACCGACCTACGGTACGACCGACCTACGGTACGACCGACCTGCGGTACGACCGGTACGATCGACCTACGGTACGACCGGTACGATCGACCTATGGTACGAGCGGTGCGCCCGACCTACGGTACGACCGGTACGACCGACCTACGGTACGACCGGTACGATCGACCTGCGGTACGACCGACCTACGGTACGACCGGCCTACGGTACGACCGGTACGACCGACCTACGGTACGACCGGTACGATCGACCTACGGTACGACCGACCTACGGTACGACCGGCCTACGGTACGACCGACCTGCGGTACGACCGACCTACGGTACGACCGGTACGATCGACCTACGGTACGAGCGGTGCGCCCGACCTACGGTACGACCGGTACGATCGACCTGCGGTACGACCGACCTGCGGTACGACCGACCTACGGTACGACCGGTACGACCGACCTACGGTACGACCGGTGCGCCCGACCTACGGTACGACCGACCTACGGTACGACCGACCTGCGGTACGACCGACCTACGGTACGACCGACCTGCGGTACGACCGGTACGATCGACCTACGGTACGACCGGTACGATCGACCTACGGTACGAGCGGTGCGCCCGACCTACGGTACGACCGGTACGATCGACCTACGGTACGACCGGTACGATCGACCTACGGTACGACCGACCTGCGGTACGACCGACCTGCGGTACGACCGACCTACGGTACGACCGGTACGACCGACCTACGGTACGACCGGTGCGCCCGACCTACGGTACGACCGACCTACGGTACGACCGACCTGCGGTACGACCGACCTACGGTACGACCGACCTGCGGTACGACCGGTACGATCGACCTACGGTACGACCGGTACGATCGACCCACGGTACGAGCGGTGCGCCCGACCTACGGTACGACCGGTACGATCGACCTACGGTACGACCGGTACGACCGACCCACGGTACGACCGGTACGATCGACCTGCGGTACGACCGACCTGCGGTACGACCGACCTACGGTACGACCGGTACGATCGACCTACGGTACGACCGGTACGACCGACCTGCGGTACGACCGACCTACGGTACGACCGACCTACGGTACGACCGGTACGATCGACCTACGGTACGAGCGGTGCGCCCGACCTACGGTACGACCGACCTACGGTACGACCGGTACGACCGACTTACGGTACGACCGGTACGATCGACCTGCGGTACGACCGGTACGATCGACCTACGGTACGACCGGTACTACGGTACGACCGACCTGCGGTACGACCGGTACGATCGACCTACGGTACGAGCGGTGCGCCCGACCTACGGTACGACCGACCTACGGTACGACCGGTACGACCGACCTACGGTACGACCGGTACGATCGACCTGCGGCACGACCGACCTGCGGTACGACCGACCTACGGTACGACCGGTACGACCGACCTACGGTACGACCGGTGCGCCCGACCTACGGTACGACCGACCTGCGGTACGACCGACCTACGGTACGACCGGTACGACCGACCTACGGTACGACCGGTGCGCCCGACCTACGGTACGACCGACCTACGGTACGACCGACCTGCGGTACGACCGACCTACGGTACGACCGACCTGCGGTACGACCGGTACGATCGACCTACGGTACGAGCGGTGCGCCCGACCTACGGTACGACCGACCTACGGTACGACCGGTACGACCGACCTGCGGTACGACCGACTAACGGTACGACCGGTACGATCGACCTACGGTACGACCTGCCTACGGTACGACCGGTACGATCGACCTACGGTACGAGCGGTGCGCCCGACCTACGGTACGACCGACCTACGGTACGACCGGTACGACCGACCTACGGTACGACCGGTACGATCGACCTGCGGTACGGCCGACCTGCGGTACGACCGACCTACGGTACGACCGGTGCGCCCGACCCACGGTACGACCGGTACGATCGACCCGCGGTACGACCGACCTGCGGTACGACCGACCTACGGTACGACCGACCTACGGTACGACCGGTACGACCGACCTACGGTACGAGCGGTGCGCCCGACCTACGGTACGACCGGTACGATCGACCTACGGTACGACCGGTACGACCGACCCACGGTACGACCGGTACGATCGACCCGCGGTACGACCGACCTGCGGTACGACCGACCTACGGTACGACCGGCCTACGGTACGACCGACCTACGGTACGACCGGTACGATCGACCTACGGTACGAGCGGTACGATCGACCTACGGTACGAGCGGTGCGCCCGACCTACGGTACGACCGGTACGATCGACCTACGGTACGAGCGGTACGATCGACCTACGGTACGAGCGGTGCGCCCGACCTACGGTACGACCGGTACGATCGACCTGCGGTACGACCGGTACGACCGACCCACGGTACGACCGGTACGATCGACCCGCGGTACAACCGACCTGCGGTACGATCGACCTGCGGTACGACCGACCTACGGTACGACCGGTACGATCGACCTGCAGTACGATCGACTTACGGTACGACCGACCTACGGTACGACCGGTACGATCGACCTGCAGGACGATCGACCTGCAGTACGACCGACCTACGGTACGACCGACCTACGGTACGACCGACCTACGGTACGACCGGTACGCCCGACCTACGTTACGACCGACCTACGGTACGACCGGTGCGCCCGACCTACGGTACGACCGACCTACGGTACGACCTGTACGACCGACCTGCGGTACGACCGACTTACGGTACGACCGACCTACGGTACGACTGACTTACGGTACGATCGACCTACGGTACGACTGACTTACGGTACGACCGATCTGCGGTACGATCGACCTGCGGTACGACCGACTTGCGGTACGACCGACCTACGGTACGACCGGTACGCCCGACCTACGGTACGACCGGTACGCCCGACCTACGGTACGACCGACCTACGGTACGACCGGTACGACCGACCTGCGGTACGACCGACCTACGGTACGACCGGTACGACCGACCTACGGTACGACCGACCTACGGTACGACCGGTACGACCGACCTGCGGTACGACCGACTAACGGTACGACCGACCTACGGTACGACCGTACGATCGACCTACGGTACGACCGGCCTACGGTACGACCGACCTGCGGTACGACCGACCTACGGTACGACCGGTACGATCGACCTACGGTACGAGCGGTGCGCCCGACCTACGGTACGACCGACCTACGGTACGACCGGTACGACCGACCTACGGTACGACCGGTACGATCGACCTGCGGCACGACCGACCTGCGGTACGACCGACCTACGGTACGACCGGTACGACCGACCTACGGTACGACCGGTGCGCCCGACCTACGGTACGACCGACCTACGGTACGACCGACCTGCGGTACGACCGACCTACGGTACGACCGACCTGCGGTACGTCCGACCTACGGTACGACCGACCTGCGGTACGACCGGTACGATCGACCTACGGTACGACCGGTACGATCGACCTACGGTACGAGCGGTGCGCCCGACCTACGGTACGACCGACCTACGGTACGACCGGTACGACCGACCTGCGGTACGACCGACTAACGGTACGACCGAGCTACGGTACGACCGGTACGATCGACCTACGGTACGACCGACCTACGGTACGACCGACCTGCGGTACGACCGACCTACGGTACGACCGGTACGATCGACCTACGGTACGAGCGGTGCGCCCGACCTACGGTACGACCTGCCTACGGGACGACGACCGACCTGCGGTACGACCGACCTACGGTACGACCGGTACGATCGACCTACGGTACGAGCGGTGCGCCCGACCTACGGTACGACCGACCTACGGTACGGACCGGTACGACCGACTTACGGTACGACCGGTACGATCGACCTGCGGTACGACCCGACCTCACGTACGACCGGTACGACCGACCTACGGTACGACCGGTGCGCCCGACCTACGGTACGACCGACCTACGGTACGACCGACCTGCGGTACGACCGACCTACGGTACGACCGACCTGCGGTACGACCGGTACGATCGACCTACGGTACGACCGGTACGATCGACCTACGGTACGGAGTGGAAGCTGTGCTGCGCCGACCTACGGTACGACCGACCCACCACGGTACGACCGGTACGATCGACCTGCGGTACGACCGACCCTGCGGTACGACCGACCTACGGTACGACCGGTACGATCGACCTACGGTACGACCGACCTACGGTACGAACGGTACGATCGACCTACGGTACGACCGACTTACGGTACGATCGACCTGCGGTACGACCGACTTACGGTACGACCGACCTGCGGTACGACCGACCTACGGTACGACCGGTACGACCGACCTACGGTACGACCGACCTACGGTACGACCGGTACGACCGACCTACGGTACGACCGGTACGACCGACCTACGGTACGACCGGTACGACCGACCTGCGGTACGACCGACCTACGGTACGACCGACCTGCGGTACGACCGACCTACGGTACGACCGGTACGATCGACCTACGGTACGACCGGTACGCCCGACCTACGGTACGACCGACCTACGGTACGACCGGTGCGCCCGACCTACGGTACGACCGACCTGCGGTACGACCGGTACGATCGACCTACGGTACGAGCGGTGCGCCCGACCTACGGTACGACCGACCTACGGTACGACCGGTACGACCGACCTACGGTACGACCGACCTGCGGTACGACCGTACGATCGACCTACGGTACGAGCGGTACGATCGACCTAAGGTACGAGCGGTGCGCCCCGACCTACGGTACGACCGGTACGACCGACCTACGGTACGACCGGTACGATCGACCTGCGGTACGACCGACCTGCGGTACGACCGAGCTACGGTACGACCGGTACGACCGACCTACGGTACGACCGGTACGCCGGACCTACGGTACGACCGACCTACGGTAACGACCGACCTGCGGTACGACCGACCTGCGGTACGACCGACCTACGGTACGACCGACCTGCGGTACGACCGGTACGATCGACCTACGGTACGACCGGTACGATCGACCTATGGTACGAGCGGTGCGCCCGACCTACGGTACGACCGACCTACGGTACGACCGGTACGACCGACCTACGGTACGACCGGTACGATCGACCTGCGGCACGACCGACCTGCGGTACGACCGACCTACGGTACGACCGGTACGACCGACCTACGGTACGACCGGTGCGCCCGACCTACGGTACGACCGACCTGCGGTACGACCGACCTACGGTACGACCGGTACGACCGACCTACGGTACGACCGACCTACGGTACGACCGGTACGCCCCGACCTACGGTACGACCGACCTACGGTACGACCTACCTGCGGTACGACCGACCTACGGTACGACCGACCTGCGGTACGACCGACCTACGGTACGACCGACCTGCGGTACGTCGAACCTACGGTACGACCGACCTGCGGTACGACCGGTACGATCGACCTACGGTACGACCGGTACGATCGACCTACGGTACGAGCGGTGCGCCCGACCTACGGTACGACCGACCTACGGTACGACCGGTACGACCGACCTGCGGTACGACCGACTAACGGTACGACCGAGCTACGGTACGACCGGTACGATCGACCTACGGTACGACCTGCCTACGGTACGACCGACCTGCGGTACGACCGACCTACGGTACGACCGGTACGATCGACCTACGGTACGAGCGGTGCGCCCGACCTACGGTACGACCGACCTACGGTTACGCCCGGTACGACCGACTTACGGTACGACCGGTACGATCGACCTGCGGTACGACCGACCTGCGGTACGACCGACCTACGGTACGACCGGTACGACCGACCTACGGTACGACCGGTGCGCCCGACCTACGGTACGACCGACCTACGGTACGACCGACCTGCGGTACGACCGACCTACGGTACGACCGACCTGCGGTACGACCGGTACGATCGACCTACGGTACGACCGTACGATCGACCTACGGTACGACCGGTACGATCGACCTATGGTACGAGCGATGCGCCCGACCTACGGTACGACCGACCCACGGTACGATCGACCTGCGGTACGACCGACCTGCGTACGACCGACCTACGGTACGACCGTACGATCGACCTACGGTACGACCGACCTACGGTACGAACGGTACGATCGACCTACGGTACGACCGACTTACGGTACGATCGACCTGCGGTACGACCGACTTACGGTACGACCGACCTGCGGTACGACCGACCTACGGTACGACCGGTACGACCGACCTACGGTACGACCGTACGACCGACCTACGGTACGACCGACCTGCGGTACGACCGACCTACGGTACGACCGGTACGATCGACCTACGGTACGACCGGTACGCCCGACCTACGGTACGACGACCTACGGTACGACCGGTGCGCCCGACCTACGGTACGACCGACCTACGGTACGACCGACCTGCGGTACGACCGGTACGATCGACCTACGGTACGACCGGTACGATCGACCTACGGTACGAGCGGTGCGCCCGACCTACGGTACGACCGACCTACGGTACGAGCGGTGCGCCCGACCTACGGTACGACCGACCTACGGTACGACCGGTACGACCGGACCTACGGTACGACCGGTACGATCGACCTGCGGTACGACCGACCTGCGGTACGACCGAGCTACGGCTACGACCGGTACGACCGACCTACGGTACGACCGGTACGCCGGACCTACGGTACGACCGACCTACGGTACGACCGACCTGCGGTACGACCGACCTGCGGTACGACCGACCTACGGTACGACCGACCTGCGGTACGACCGGTACGATCGACCTACGGTACGACCGGTACGATCGACCTATGGTACGAGCGGTGCGCCCGACCTACGGTACGACCGACCTACGGTACGACCGGTACGACCGACCTACGGTACGACCGGGCCCTACGGTACGACCGACCTGCGGTACGACCGACCTACGGTACGACCGGTACGATCGACCTACGGTACGAGCGGTACGATCGACCTACGGTACGAGCGGTGCGCCCGACCTGCGGTACGACCGACCTACGGTACGACCGGTACGATCGACCTGCGGTACGACCGACCTGCGGTACGACCGACCTACGGTACGACCGGTGCGCCCCGACCTACGGTACGACCGACCTACGGTACGACCGACCTGCGGTACGACCGGTACGATCGACCTACGGTACGACCGGTACGATCGACCTACGGTACGACCGGTACGATCGACCTGCGGTACGACCGACCTGCGGTACGACCGACCTACGGTACGACCGGTACGACCGACCTACGGTACGACCGGTGCGCCCGACCTACGGTACGACCGACCTACGGTACGACCGACCTGCGGTACGACCGACCTACGGTACGACCGACCTGCGGTACGACCGGTACGATCGACATACGGTACGACCGGTACGATCGACCCATGGTACGAGCGGTGCGCCCGACCTACGGTACGACCGGTACGATCGACCTACGGTACGACCGGTACGACCGACCCACGGTGCGCCCGACCTACGGTACGACCGGTACGATCGACCTGCGGTACGACGACCTGCGGTACGACCGACCTGCGGTACGACCGGTACGATCGACCTACGGTACGAGCGGTGCGCCGACCTACGGTACGACCGGTACGATCGACCTACGGTACGACCGGTACGACCGACCCACGGTGCGCCCGACCTACGGTACGACCGGTACGATCGACCTACGGTACGACCGGTACTACGGTACGACCGACCTGCGGTACGACCGGTACGATCGACCTACGGTACGAGCGGTGCGCCCGACCTACGGTACGACCGACCTACGGTACGACCGGTACGACCGACCTACGGTACGACCGGTACGATCGACCTGCGGCACGACCGACCTGCGGTACGACCGACCAACGGTACGACCGGTACGACCGACCTACGGTACGACCGGTGCGCCCGACCTACGTACGACCGACCTGCGGTACGACCGACCTACGGTACGACCGGTACGACCGACCTACGGTACGAGCGGTGCGCCCGACCTACGGTACGACCGACCTACGGTACGACCGGTACGACCGACCTACGGTACTGACCGGTACGATCGACCTGCGGCACGACCGACCTGCGGTACGACCGACCAACGGTACGACGGTACGACCGACCCACGGTACGACCGGTACGATCGACCCGCGGTACGACCGACCTGCGGTACGACCGGTACGATCGACCTGCGGTACGACCGACCTGCGGTACGACCGACCTACGGTACGACCGGTACGATCGACCCACGGTACGACGGTACGATCGACCCGCGGTACGACCGACCTACGGTACGACCGGTACGATCGACCTGCGGTACGACGACCTGCGGTACGACCGACCTACGGTACGACCGGTACGATCGACCTACGGTACGACCGGTACGACCGACCCACGGTACGACCGGTACGATCGACCTGCGGTACGACCGACCTGCGGTACGACCGACCCACGGTACGACCGACCTGCGGTACGACCGACCTGCGGTACGACCGACCTACGGTACGACCGGTACGATCGACCTACGGTACGACCGACTTACGGTACGATCGGTACGATCGACCTGCGGTACGACCGACTTACGGTACGACGACCTGCGGTACGACCGACCTATGGTACGACCGGTACGCCCGACCTACGGTACGACCGGTACGACCGACCTGCGGTACGACCGACCTACGGTACGACCGGTACGATCGACCTACGGTACGACCGGTACGATCGACCTATGGTACGAGCGGTGCGCCCGACCTACGGTACGACCGACCTACGTACGACCGGTACGACCGACCTACGGTACGACCGGCCTACGGTACGACTGACCTGCGGTACGACCGACCTACGGTACGACCGGTACGATCGACCTACGGTACAAGCGGTACGATCGACCTACGGTACGAGCGGTGCGCCCGACCTACGGTACGACCGGTACGATCGACCTGCGGTACGACGACCTGCGGTACGACCGACCTACGGTACGACCGGTACGACCGACCTACGGTACGACCGGTACGATCGACCTACGGTACGACCGACCTACGGTACGACCGACCTGCGGTACGACCGACCTACGGTACGACCGACCTGCGGTACGACCGGTACGATCGACCTACGGTACGACCGGTACGATCGACCTACGGTACGAGCGGTGCGCCCGACCTACGGTACGACCGGTACGATCGACCTACGGTACGACCGGTACGATCGACCTGCGGTACGACCGACCTGCGGTACGACCGACCTACGGTACGACCGGTACGACCGACTACGGTACGACCGGTGCGCCCGACCTACGGTACGACCGACCTACGGTACGACCGACCTGCGGTACGACCGACCTACGGTACGACCGACCTGCGGTACGACCGGTACGATCGACATACGGTACGACCGGTACGATCGACCCATGGTACGAGCGGTGCGCCCGACCTACGGTACGACCGGTACGATCGACCTACGGTACGACCGGTACGACCGACCCACGGTACGACCGGTACGATCGACCTGCGGTACGACCGACCTGCGGTACGACCGACCTACGGTACGACCGGTACGATCGACCTACGATACGACCGGTACGACCGACCTGCGGTACGACCGACCTACGGTACGACCGACCTACGGTACGACCGGTACGATCGACCTAC
>NC_079213.1:113727757-113760257 GCF_029633865.1 Lampris incognitus
GAGCGGTGCGCCCGACCTACGTACGACCGACCTACGGTACGACCGGTACGACCGACCTACGGTACGACCGGTACGACCGCTACGTACGACCCGGTACGATCGACCTGCGGCACGACCGACCTGCGTACGACCGACCAACGGTACGACCGGTACGACCGACCTACGGTACGACCGGTGCGCCCGACCTACGGTACGACCGACCTGCGGTACGACCGACCTACGGTACGACCGGTACGACCGACCTACGGTACGACCGGTGCGCTCGACTACGGTACGACCGACCTACGGTACGACCGGTACGACCGACCTACGGTACGACCGGTACGACCGACCTGCGGCACGACCGACCTGCGGTACGACCGACCAACGGTACGACCGGTACGACCGACCTACGGTACGACCGGTGCGCCCGACCTGCGGTACGACCGACCTGCGGTACGACCGACCTACGGTACGACCGGTACGACCGACCTACGGTACGACCGGTGCGCCCGACCTACGGTACGACCGACCTACGGTACGACCGACCTACGGTACGACCGGTACGACCGACCTACGGTACGACCGACCAACGGTACGACCGGTACGACCGACCTACGGTACGACCGGTACGACCGACCTGCGGTACGACCGACCTGCGGTACGACCGACCTACGGTACGACCGGTACGACTGACCTACGGTACGACCGGTGCGCCCGACCTACGGTACGACCGACCTACGGTACGACCGACCTGCGGTACGACCGACCTACGGTACGACCGGTACGACCGACCTGCGGTGCGACCGACCTACGGTACGACCGACCTGCGGTACGACCGGTACGATCGACCTACGGTACGACCGGTACGATCGACCTACGGTACGAGCGGTGCGCCCGACCTACGGTACGACCGACCTACGGTACGACCGGTACGACCGACCTGCGGTACGACCGACTAACGGTACGACCGGTACGATCGACCTACGGTACGACCTGCCTACGGTACGACCGACCTGCGGTACGACCGACCTACGGTACGACCGGTACGATCGACCTACGGTACGAGCGGTGCGCCCGACCTACGGTACGACCGACCTACGGTACGACCGGTACGACCGACCTACGGTACGACCGGTACGATCGACCTGCGGTACGACCGACCTGCGGTACGACCGACCTACGGTACGACCGGTACGACCGACCTACGGTACGACCGGTGCGCCCGACCCACGGTACGACCGGTACGATCGACCCGCGGTACGACCGACCTGCGGTACGACCGACCTACGGTACGACCGACCTACGGTACGACCGGTACGACCGACCTACGGTACGAGCGGTGCGCCCGACCTACGGTACGACCGGTACGATCGACCTACGGAACGACCGGTACGACCGACCCACGGTACGACCGGTACGATCGACCCGCGGTGCGACCGACCTGCGGTACGACCGACCTACGGTACGACCGGCCTACGGTAAGACCGACCTACGGTACGACCGGTACGATCGACCTACGGTACGAGCGGTACGATCGACCTACGGTACGAGCGGTGCGCCCGACCTACGTTACGAGCGGTACGATCGACCTACGGTACGAGCGGTGCGCCCGACCTACGGTACGACCGGTACGATCGACCTGCGGTACGACCGACCTGCGGTACGACCGACCTACGGTACGACCGGTACGACCGACCTACGGTACGACCGGTGCGCCCGACCTACGGTACGACCGACCTACGGTACGACCGACCTGCGGTACGACCGACCTACGGTACGACCGACCTGCGGTACGACTGGTACGATCGACCTACGGTACGACCGGTACGATCGACCTACGGTACGAGCGGTGCGCCCGACCAACGGTACGACCGGTACGATCGACCTACGGTACGACCGGTACGACCGACCCACGGTACGACCGGTACGATCGACCCGCGGTACGACCGACCTGCGGTACGACCGACCTACGGTACGACCGGTACGATCGACCTGCGGTACGACCGACCTGCGGTACGACCGACCTACGGTACGACCGGTACGATCGACCTACGGTACGACCGGTACGACCGACCCACGGTACGACCGGTACGATCGACCTGCGGTACGACCGACCTGCGGTACGACCGACCCACGGTACGACCGACCTGCGGTACGACCGACCTGCGGTACGACCGACCTACGGTACGACCGGTACGATCGACCTACGGTACGACCGACCTACGGTACGATCGGTACGATCGACCTGCGGTACGACCGACTTACGGTACGACCGACCTGCGGTACGACCGACCTACGGTACGACTGGTACGCCCGACCTACGGTACGACCGGTACGACCGACCTGCGGTACGACCGACCTACGGTACGACCGGTACGACCGACCTGCGGTACGACCAACCTACGGTACGACCGACCTGCGGTACGACCGACTTACGGTACGACCGACCTACGGTACGACCGGTACGATCGACCTACGGTACGACTGACTTACGGTACGACCGACCTGCGGTACGACCGACCTACGGTACGACCGGTACGATCGACCTGCGGTACGACCGACTTGCGGTACGACCGACCTACGGTACGACCGGTACGCCCGACCTACGGTACGACCGGTACGCCCGACCTACGATACGACCGGTACGCCCGACCTACGGTACGACCGGTACGACCGACCTGCGGTACGACCGACTAACGGTACGACCGACCTACGGTACGACCGGTACGATCGACCTACGGTACGACCGGCCTACGGTACGACCGGTACGATCAACCTGCGGTACGACCGACCTACGGTACGACCGGTACGATCGACCTACGGTACGAGCGGTGCGCCCGACCTACGGTACGACCGACCTACGGTACGACCGACCTACGGTACGACCGACCTGCGGTACGACCGACCTATGGTACGACCGGTACGACCGACCTGCGGTACGACCGGTACGACCGACCTACGGTACGACCGGTACGACCGACCTACGGTACGACCGACCTACGGTACGACCGACCTACGGTACGACCGGTACGACCGACCTACGGTACGACCGACCTACGGTACGACCGGTACGATCGACCTGCAGTACGATCGACTTACGGTACGACCGACCTACGGTACGACCGGTACGATCGACCTGCAGTACGACCGACCAACGGTACGACCGGTACGCCCGACCTACGGTACGACCGACCTGCGGTACGACCGACCTACGGTACGACCGGTACGCCCGACCTACGGTACGATCGACCTGCGGTACGACCGACTTACGGTACGACCGACCTACGGTACGACCGGTACGACCGACCTACGGTACGATCGACCTGCGGTACGACCGACTTACGGTACGACCGACCTACGGTACGACCGGTACGACCGACCTACGGTACGACCGACCTGCGGTACGACCGGTACGATCGACCTACGGTACGACCGACCTACGGTACGACCGGTACGACCGACCTACGGTACGACCGACCTGCGGTACGACCGGTACGACCGACCTACGGTACGACCGGTGCGCCCGACCTACGGTACGACCGACCTGCGGTACGACCGACCTACGGTACGACCGGTACGACCGACCTACGGTACGAGCGGTGCGCCCGACCTACGGTACGACCGACCTACGGTACGACCGGTACGACCGACCTACGGTACGACCGGTACGATCGACCTGCGGCACGACCGACCTGCGGTACGACCGACCAACGGTACGACCGGTACGACCGACCTACGGTACGACCGGTGCGCCCGACCTACGGTACGACCGACCTGCGGTACGACCGACCTACGGTACGACCGGTACGACCGACCTACGGTACGACCGGTGCGCCCGACCTACGGTACGACCGACCTACGGTACGACCGACCTGCGGTACGACCGACCTACGGTACGACCGACCTGCGGTACGACCGGTACGATCGACCTACGGTACGACCGGTACGATCGACCTACGGTACGAGCGGTGCGCCCGACCTACGGTACGACCGACCTACGGTACGACCGGTACGACCGACCTGCGGTACGACCGACTAACGGTACGACCGGTACGATCGACCTACGGTACGACCTGCCTACGGTACGACCGACCTGCGGTACGACCGACCTACGGTACGACCGGTACGATCGACCTACGGTACGAGCGGTGCGCCCGACCTACGGTACGACCGACCTACGGTACGACCGGTACGACCGACCTACGGTACGACCGGTACGATCGACCTGCGGTACGAGCGGTACGACCGACCTGCGGTACGACCGACCTACGGTACGACCGGTACGACCGACCTACGGTACGACCGGTGCGCCCGACCCACGGTACGACCGGTACGATCGACCCGCTGTACGACCGACCTGCGGTACGACCGATCTACGGTACGACCGACCTACGGTACGACCGGTACGACCGACCTACGGTACGAGCGGTGCGCCCGACCTACGGTACGACCGGTACGATCGACCTACGGAACGACCGGTACGACCGACCCACGGTACGACCGGTACGATCGACCCGCGGTACGACCGACCTGCGGTACGACCGACCTACGGTACGACCGACCTACGGTACGACCGGTACGATCGACCTGCGGCACGACCGACCTGCGGTACGACCGACCAACGGTACGACCGGTACGACCGACCTACGGTACGACCGGTGCGCCCGACCTGCGGTACGACCGACCTACGGTACGACCGGTACGACCGACCTACGGTACGACCGGTGCGCCCGACCTACGGTACGACCGACCTACGGTACGACCGACCTGCGGTACGACCGACCTACGGTACGACCGACCTGCGGTACGACCGGTACGATCGACCTACGGTACGACCGGTACGATCGACCTACGGTACGAGCGGTGCGCCCGACCTACGGTACGACCGACCTACGGTACGACCGGTACGACCGACCTGCGGTACGACCGACTAACGGTACGACCGGTACGATCGACCTACGGTACGACCTGCCTACGGTACGACCGACCTGCGGTACGACCGACCTACGGTACGACCGGTACGATCGACCTACGGTACGAGCGGTGCGCCCGACCTACGGTACGACCGACCTACGGTACGACCGGTACGACCGACCTACGGTACGACCGGTACGATCGACCTGCGGTACGAGCGGTACGACCGACCTGCGGTACGACCGACCTACGGTACGACCGGTACGACCGACCTACGGTACGACCGGTGCGCCCGACCCACGGTACGACCGGTACGATCGACCCGCTGTACGACCGACCTGCGGTACGACCGATCTACGGTACGACCGACCTACGGTACGACCGGTACGACCGACCTACGGTACGAGCGGTGCGCCCGACCTACGGTACGACCGGTACGATCGACCTACGGAACGACCGGTACGACCGACCCACGGTACGACCGGTACGATCGACCCGCGGTACGACCGACCTGCGGTACGACCGACCTACGGTACGACCGACCTACGGTACGACCGGTACGATCGACCTACGGTACGAGCGGTACGATCGACCTACGGTACGAGCGGTGCGCCCGACCTACGGTACGAGCGGTACGATCGACCTACGGTACGAGCGGTGCGCCCGACCTACGGTACGACCGGTACGATCGACCTGCGGTACGACCGACCTGCGGTACGACCGACCTACGGTACGACCGGTACGACCGACCTACGGTACGACCGGTGCGCCCGACCTACGGTACGACCGACCTACGGTACGACCGACCTGCGGTACGACCGACCTACGGTACGACCGACCTGCGGTACGACTGGTACGATCGACCTACGGTACGACCGGTACGATCGACCTACGGTACGAGCGGTGCGCCCGACCTACGGTACGACCGGTACGATCGACCTACGGTACGACCGGTACGACCGACCCACGGTACGACCGGTACGATCGACCCGCGGTACGACCGACCTGCGGTACGACCGACCTACGGTACGACCGGTACGATCGACCTGCGGTACGACCGACCTGCGGTACGACCGACCTACGGTACGACCGGTACGATCGACCTACGGTACGACCGGTACGACCGACCCACGGTACGACCGGTACGATCGACCCGCGGTACGACCGACCTGCGGTACGACCGACCCACGGTACGACCGACCTGCGGTACGACCGACCTGCGGTACGACCGACCTACGGTACGACCGGTACGATCGACCTACGGTACGACCGACCTATGGTACGATCAGTACGATCGACCTGCGGTACGACCGACCTACGGTACGACCGGTACGCCCGACCTACGGTACGACCGGTACGACCGACCTGCGGTACGACCGACCTACGGTACGACCGGTACGACCGACCTGCGGTACGACCAACCTACGGTACGACCGACCTGCGGTACGACCGACTTACGGTACGACCGACCTACGGTACGACCGGTACGATCGACCTACGGTACGACTGACTTACGGTACGACCGACCTGCGGTACGACCGACCTACGGTACGACCGGTACGATCGACCTGCGGTACGACCGACTTGCGGTACGACCGACCTACGGTACGACCGGTACGCCCGACCTACGGTACGACCGGTACGCCCGACCTACGATACGACCGGTACGCCCGACCTACGGTACGACCGGTACGACCGACCTGCGGTACGACCGACTAACGGTACGACCGACCTACGGTACGACCGGTACGATCGACCTACGGTACGACCGGCCTACGGTACGACCGGTACGATCAACCTGCGGTACGACCGGTACGATCGACCTACGGTACGACCGACCTACGGTACGACCGACCTGCGGTACGACCGACCTATGGTACGACCGGTACGACCGACCTATGGTACGACCGGTACGACCGACCTGCGGTACGACCGGTACGACCGACCTACGGTACGACCGACCTACGGTACGACCGACCTACGGTACGACCGGTACGACCGACCTACGGTACGACCGACCTACGGTACGACCGGTACGATCGACCTGCAGTACGATCGACTTACGGTACGACCGACCTACGGTACGACCGGTACGATCGACCTGCAGGACGATCGACCTGCAGTACGACCGACCTACGGTACGACCGGTACGCCCGACCTACGGTACGACCGACCTGCGGTACGACCGACCTACGGTACGACCGGTACGCCCGACCTACGGTACGACCGACCTACGGTACGACCGGTACGACCGACCTACGGTACGACCGACTTACGGTACGACCGACCTACGGTACGACCGGTACGACCGACCTACGGTACGACCGACTTACGGTACGACCGACTTACGGTACGACCGACCTGCGGTACGACCGACTTACGGTACGACCGACCTACGGTACGACCGGTACGACCGACCTACGGTACGACCGACCTACGGTACGACCGGTACGATCGACCTACGGTACGACCTGCCTACGGTACGACCGACCTGCGGTACGACCGACCTACGGTACGACCGGTACGATTGACCTACGGTACGAGCGGTGCGCCCGACCTACGGTACGACCGACCTACGGTACGACCGGTACGACCGACCTACGGTACGACCGACCTACGGTACGACCGACCTACGGTACGACCTGTACGACCGACCCACGGTACGACCGGTACGATCGACCTGCGGTACGACCGACCTGCGGTACGACCGACCTACGGTACGACCGGTACGATCGACCTACGATACGACCGACCTACGGTACGAACGGTACGATCGACCTACGGTACGACCGACCTGCGGTACGACCGACCTGCGGTACGGCCGACCTACGGTACGACCGACCTGCAGTACGACCGACCTACGGTACGACCGGTACGCCCGACCTACGGTACGACCGACCTACGGTACGACCGGTACGCCCGACCTACGGTACGATCGACCTGCGGTACGACCGACTTACGGTACGACCGACCTACGGTACGACCGGTACGACCGACCTACGGTACGACCGACCTACGGTACGAACGGTACGATCGACCTACGGTACGACCGACTTACGGTACGACCGACCTGCAGTACGACCGACCTACGGTACGACCGGTACGCCCGACCTACGGTACGACCGGTACGACCGACCTGCGGTACGACCGACCTACGGTACGACCGACCTACGGTACGACCGACCTACGGTACGACCGACCTACGGTACGACCGACCTGCGGTACGACCGACCTATGGTACGACCGGTACGACCGACCTGCGGTACGACCGGTACGACCGACCTACGGTACGACCGACCTACGGTACGACCGACCTACGGTACGACCGGTACGATTGACCTGCAGTACAATCGACTTACGGTACGACCGACCTACGGTACGACCGGTACGATCGACCTGCAGGACGATCGACCTGCAGTACGACCGACCTACGGTACGACCGGTACGCCCGACCTACGTTACGACCGACCTACGGTACGACCGGTGCGCCCGACCTACGGTACGACCGACCTACGGTACGACCTGTACGACCGACCTGCGGTACGACCGACTTACGGTACGACCGACCTACGGTACGACTGACTTACGGTACGATTGACCTACGGTACGACTGACTTACGGTACGACCGACCTGCGGTACGATCGACCTGCGGTACGACCGACTTGCGGTACGACCGACCTACGGTACGACCGGTACGCCCGACCTACGGTACGACCGGTACGCCCGACCTACGGTACGACCGACCTACGGTACGACCGGTACGACCGACCTGCGGTACGACCGACTAACGGTACGACCGACCTACGGTACGACCGGTACGATCGACCTACGGTACGATCGACCTACGGTACGAGCGGTGCGCCCGACCTACGGTACGACCGACCTACGGTACGACCGGTACGACCGACCTACGGTACGACCGACTAACGGTACGACCGGTACGATCGACCTACGGTACGACCGACCTACGGTACGACCGGTACGATCGACCTGCGGCACGACCGACCTGCGGTACGACCGACCTACGGTACGACCGGTATGACCGACCTACGGTACGACCGGTGCGCCCGACCTACGGTACGACCGACCTACGGTACGACCGACCTGCGGTACGACCGACCTACGGTACGACCGACCTGCGGTACGACCGGTACGATCGACCTACGGTACGACCGGTACGATCGACCTACGGTACGAGCGGTGCGCCCGACCTACGGTACGACCGACCTACGGTACGACCGGTACGACCGACCTGCGGTACGACCGACTAACGGTACGACCGGTACGACCGACCTACGGTACGACCGACCTGCGGTACGACCGACCTACGGTACGAGCGGTGCGCCCGACCTACGGTACGACCGACCTACGGTACGACCGGTACGACCGACTTACGGTACGACCGGTACGATCGACCTGCGGTACGACCGACCTGCGATACGACCGACCTACGGTACGACCGGTACGACCGACCTACGGTACGACCGGTGCGCCCGACCTACGGTACGACCGACCTACGGTACGACCGACCTGCGGTACGACCGACCTACGGTACGACCGACCTGCGGTACGACCGGTACGATCGACCTACGGTACGACCGGTACGATCGACCTACGGTACGAGCGGTGCGCCCGACCTACGGTACGACCGACCCACGGTACGACCGGTACGATCGACCTGCGGTACGACCGACCTGCGGTACGACCGACCTACGGTACGACCGGTACGATCGACCTACGGTACGAACGGTACGATCGACCTACGGTACGACCGACTTACGGTACGATCGACCTGCGGTACGACCGACTTACGGTACGACCGACCTGCGGTACGACCGACCTACGGTACGACCGGTACGACCGACCTACGGTACGACCGGTACGACCGACCTGCGGTACGACCGACCTGCGGTACGACCGACCTACGGTACGACCGGTACGATCGACCTACGGTACGACCGGTACGCCCGACCTACGGTACGACCGACCTACGGTACGACCGGTGCGCCCGACCTACGGTACGACCGACCTACGGTACGACCGACCTGCGGTACGACCGGTACGATCGACCTACGGTACGACCGGTACGATCGACCTACGGTACGAGCGGTGCGCCCGACCTACGGTACGACCGACCTACGGTACGACCGGTACGACCGACCTACGGTACGACCGACCTGCGGTACGACCGGTACGATCGATCTACGGTACGAGCGGTACGATCGACCTAAGGTACGAGCGGTGCGCCCGACCTACGGTACGACCGACCTACGGTACGACCGGTACGACCGACCTACGGTACGACCGGTACGATCGACCTGCGGTACGACCGACCTACGGTACGACCGGTACGCCGGACCTACGGTACGACCGACCTACAGTACGACCGACCTGCGGTACGACCGACCTGCGGTACGACCGACCTACGGTACGACCGACCTGCGGTACGACCGGTACGATCGACCTACGGTACGACCGGTACGATCGACCTATGGTACGAGCGGTGCGCCCGACCTACGGTACGACCGACCTACGGTACGACCGGTACGACCGACCTACGGTACGACCGGCCTACGGTACGACCGACCTGCGGTACGACCGACCTACGGTACGACCGGTACGATCGACCTACGGTACGAGCGGTGCGCCCGACCTACGGTACGACCGGTACGATCGACCTGCGGTACGACCGACCTGCGGTACGGCCGACCTACGGTACGACCGGTACGACCGACCTACGGTACGACCGGTGCGCCCGACCTACGGTACGACCGACCTACGGTACGACCGACCTGCGGTACGACCGACCTACGGTACGACCGACCTGCGGTACGACCGGTACGATCAACCTACGGTACGACCGGTACGATCGACCTACGGTACGAGCGGTGCGCCCGACCTACGGTACGACCGGTACGATCGACCTACGGTACGACCGGTACGATCGACCTGCGGTACGACTGACCTGCGGTACGACCGACCTACGGTACGACCGGTACGACCGACCTACGGTACGACCGGTGCGCCCGACCTACGGTACGACCGACCTACGGTACGACCGACCTGCGGTACGACCGGTACGATCGACCTACGGTACGACCGGTACGATCGACCCACGGTACGAGCGGTGCGCCCGACCTACGGTACGACCGGTACGATCGACCTACGGTACGACCGGTACGACCGACCCACGGTACGACCGGTACGATCGACCTGCGGTACGACCGACCTGCGGTACGACCGACCTACGGTACGACCGGTACGATCGACCTACGGTACGACCGGTACGACCGACCTGCGGTACGACCGACCTACGGTACGACCGACCTACGGTACGACCGGTACGACCGACCTGCGGTACGACCGACCTACGGTACGATCGACCTGCGGTACGACCGACCTGCGGTACGACCGACCTACGGTACGACCGGTACGATCGACCTACGGTACGACCGACCTACGGTACGACCGGTACGATCGACCTGCGGTACGACCGACTTACGGTACGACCGACCTGCGGTACGACCGACCTACGGTACGACCGGTACGACCGACCTACGGTACGACCGGTACGATCGACCTGCGGTACGACCGACCTGCGGTACGACCGACCTACGGTACGACCGGTACGACCGACCTACGGTACGACCGGTGCGCCCGACCTACGGTACGACCGACCTACGGTACGACCGACCTGCGGTACGACCGACCTACGGTACGACCGACCTGCGGTACGACCGGTACGATCGACCTACGGTACGACCGGTACGATCGACCTACGGTACGAGCGGTGCGCCCGACCTACGGTACGACCGGTACGATCGACCTGCGGTACGACCGACCTGCGGTACGACCGACCTACGGTACGACCGGTACGATCGACCTACGGTACGACCGACCTACGGTACGACCGACCTACGGTACGACCGGTACGATCGACCTGCGGTACGACCGACTTACGGTACGACCGACCTGCGGTACGACCGACCTACGGTACGACCGGTACGCCCGACCTACGGTACGACCGGTACGCCCGACCTACGGTACGCCCGACCTACGGTACGACCGGCCTACGGTACGACCGACCTGCGGTACGACCGACCTACGGTACGACCGGTACGATCGACCTACGGTACGAGCGGTGCGCCCGACCTACGGTACGACCGACCTGCGGTACGACCGACTTACGGCCGACCTACGGTACGACCGGTACGATCGACCTGCGGTACGACCGACCCGCGGTACGACCGACCCGCGGTACGACCGACCCGCGGTACGACCGACCTACGGTACGACCGGTACGATCGACCTACGGTACGACCGGTGCGCCCGAACTACGGTACGACCGACCTACGGTACGACCGGTACGACCGACCCACGGTACGACCGGTACGATCGACCTGCGGTACGACCGACCTGCGGTACGACCGACCTACGGTACGACCGGTACGATCGACCTACGGTACGACCGACCTACGGTACGACCGGTACGATCGACCTGCGGTACGACCGACTCACGGTACGACCGACCTGCGGTACGACCGACCTACGGTACGACCGGTACGCCCGACCTACGGTACGACCGGTACGACCGACCTGCGGTACGACCGACCTACGGTACGACCGGTACGACCGACCTACGGTACGACCGGTACGACCGACCTACGGTACGACCGACCTGCGGTACGACCGACCTACGGTACGACCGGTACGATCGACCTACGGTACGACCGGTACGCCCGACCTACGGTACGACCGACCTACGGTACGACCGGTACGCCCGACCTACGGTACGACCGACCTACGGTACGACCGGTACGACCGACCTACGGTACGACCGACCTGCGGTACGACCGACTTACGGCCGACCTACGGTACGACCGACCTGCGGTACGACCGACCCGCGGTACGACCGACCCGCGGTACGACCGACCCGCGGTACGACCGACCTGCGGTACGACCGACCTACGGTACGACCGGTACGATCGACCTACGGTACGACCGGTGCGCCCGAACTACGGTACGACCGACCTACGGTACGACCGGTACGACCGACCTACGGTACGACCGGTACGATCGACCTGCGGTACGACCGACCTGCGGTACGACCGACCTACGGTACGACCGGTACGACCGACCTACGGTACGACCGGTGCGCCCGACCTACGGTACGACCGACCTACGGTACGACCGACCTGCGGTACGACCGACCTACGGTACGACCGACCTGCGGTACGACCGACCTGCGGTACGACCGACCTACGGTACGACCGGCCTACGGTACGACCGACCTGCGGTACGACCGACCTACGGTACGACCGGTACGATCGACCTACGGTACGAGCGGTGCGCCCGACCTACGGTACGACCGACCTACGGTACGACCGGTACGACCGACCTACGGTACGACCGACCTGCGGTACGACACGGTACGACCGACCTGCGGTACGACCGACTTACGGTACGACCGACCTACGGTACGACCGGTACGATCGACCTGCAGTACGACCGACCTACGGTACGACCGACCTACGGTACGACCGACCTGCGGTACGACCGACCTGCGGTACGACCGACCTACGGTACGACCGGTACGCCCGACCTACGGTACGACCGACCTACGGTACGACCGGTACGACCGACCTACGGTACGACCGACCTACGGTACGACCGACCTGCGGTACGACCGACCTACGGTACGACCGGTACGCTCGACCTACGGTACGACCGGTACGACCGACCTACGGTACGACCGACCTGCGGTACGACCGACTTACGGCCGACCTACGGTACGACCGGTACGATCGACCTGCGGTACAACCGACCTACGGTACGACCGACCTACGGTACGACCGGTACGACCGACCTACGGTACGACCGACCTGCGGTACGACCGACCTACGGCCGACCGGTACGACCGGTACGATCGACCTGCGGTACGACCGACCTGCGGTACGACCGACCTGCGGTACGACCGACCTACGGTACGACCGGTACGACCGACCTACGGTACGACCGGTACGACCGACCTGCGGTACGACCGACCTGCGGTACGACCGACCTACGGTACGACCGACCTGCGGTACGACCGACCTGCGGTACGACCGGTACGATCGACCTACGGTACGACCGACCTACGGTACGACCGACCTACGGTACGACCGGTACGACCGACCTACGGTACGACCGGTACGCCCGACCTACGGTACGACCGACCTACGGTACGACCGGTACGACCGACCTACGGTACGACCGACCTGCGGTACGACCGACCTACGGTACGACCGACCTACGGTACGACACGGTACGACCGACCTGCGGTACGACCGACCTACGGTACGACCGACCTACGGTACGACCGGTACGACCGACCTGCGGTACGACACGGTACGACCGACCTGCGGTACGACACGGTACGACCGACCTGCGGTACGACCGACCTGCGGTACGACCGACCTGCGGTACGACACGGTACGACCGACCTGCGGTACGACCGACCTGCGGTACGACCGACCTACGGTACGACACGGTACGACCGACCTGCGGTACGACCGACCTACGGTACGACCGGTACGACCGACCTACGGTACGACCGACCTACGGTACGACCGGTACGATCGACCTGCGGTACGACCGACCTGCGGTACGACCGACCTACGGTACGACCGGTACGACCGACCTGCGGTACGACCGACCTACGGTACGACCGACCTACGGTACGACCGACCTGCGGTACGACCGACCTACGGTACGACCGGTACGATCGACCTACGGTACGACCAGTACGCCCGACCTACGGTACGACCGACCTACGGTACGACCGACCTACGGTACGACCGGTACGCCCGACCTACGGTACGACCGGTACGACCGACCTGCGGTACGACCGACCTACGGTACGACCGACCTACGGTACGACCGACCTGCGGTACGACCGACCTATGGTACGACCGGTACGACCGACCTGCGGTACGACCGGTACGACCGACCTACGGTACGACCGACCTACGGTACGACCGACCTACGGTACGACCGGTACGATTGACCTGCAGTACAATCGACTTACGGTACGACCGACCTACGGTACGACCGGTACGATCGACCTGCAGGACGATCGACCTGCAGTACGACCGACCTACGGTACGACCGGTACGCCCGACCTACGTTACGACCGACCTACGGTACGACCGGTGCGCCCGACCTACGGTACGACCGACCTACGGTACGACCTGTACGACCGACCTGCGGTACGACCGACTTACGGTACGACCGACCTACGGTACGACTGACTTACGGTACGATTGACCTACGGTACGACTGACTTACGGTACGACCGACCTGCGGTACGATCGACCTGCGGTACGACCGACTTGCGGTACGACCGACCTACGGTACGACCGGTACGCCCGACCTACGGTACGACCGGTACGCCCGACCTACGGTACGACCGACCTACGGTACGACCGGTACGACCGACCTGCGGTACGACCGACTAACGGTACGACCGACCTACGGTACGACCGGTACGATCGACCTACGGTACGATCGACCTACGGTACGAGCGGTGCGCCCGACCTACGGTACGACCGACCTACGGTACGACCGGTACGACCGACCTACGGTACGACCGACTAACGGTACGACCGGTACGATCGACCTACGGTACGACCGACCTACGGTACGACCGGTACGATCGACCTGCGGCACGACCGACCTGCGGTACGACCGACCTACGGTACGACCGGTATGACCGACCTACGGTACGACCGGTGCGCCCGACCTACGGTACGACCGACCTACGGTACGACCGACCTGCGGTACGACCGACCTACGGTACGACCGACCTGCGGTACGTCCGACCTACGGTACGACCGACCTGCGGTACGACCGGTACGATCGACCTACGGTACGACCGGTACGATCGACCTACGGTACGAGCGGTGCGCCCGACCTACGGTACGACCGACCTACGGTACGACCGGTACGACCGACCTGCGGTACGACCGACTAACGGTACGACCGGTACGACCGACCTACGGTACGACCTGCCTACGGTACGACCGACCTGCGGTACGACCGACCTACGGTACGAGCGGTGCGCCCGACCTACGGTACGACCGACCTACGGTACGACCGGTACGACCGACTTACGGTACGACCGGTACGATCGACCTGCGGTACGACCGACCTGCGATACGACCGACCTACGGTACGACCGGTACGACCGACCTACGGTACGACCGGTACGACCGACCTGCGGTACGACCGACCTACGGTACGACCGACCTGCGGTACGACCGGTACGATCGACCTACGGTACGACCGGTACGATCGACCTACGGTACGAGCGGTGCGCCCGACCTACGGTACGACCGACCCACGGTACGACCGGTACGATCGACCTGCGGTACGACCGACCTGCGGTACGACCGACCTACGGTACGACCGGTACGATCGACCTACGGTACGAACGGTACGATCGACCTACGGTACGACCGACTTACGGTACGATCGACCTGCGGTACGACCGACTTACGGTACGACCGACCTGCGGTACGACCGACCTACGGTACGACCGGTACGACCGACCTACGGTACGACCGGTACGACCGACCTGCGGTACGACCGACCTACGGTACGACCGACCTGCGGTACGACCGACCTACGGTACGACCGGTACGATCGACCTACGGTACGACCGGTACGCCCGACCTACGGTACGACCGACCTACGGTACGACCGGTGCGCCCGACCTACGGTACGACCGACCTACGGTACGACCGACCTGCGGTACGACCGGTACGATCGACCTACGGTACGACCGGTACGATCGACCTACGGTACGAGCGGTGCGCCCGACCTACGGTACGACCGACCTACGGTACGACCGGTACGACCGACCTACGGTACGACCGACCTGCGGTACGACCGGTACGATCGATCTACGGTACGAGCGGTACGATCGACCTAAGGTACGAGCGGTGCGCCCGACCTACGGTACGACCGACCTACGGTACGACCGGTACGACCGACCTACGGTACGACCGGTACGATCGACCTGCGGTACGACCGACCTACGGTACGACCGGTACGCCGGACCTACGGTACGACCGACCTGCGGTACGACCGACCTGCGGTACGACCGACCTACGGTACGACCGACCTGCGGTACGACCGGTACGATCGACCTACGGTACGACCGGTACGATCGACCTATGGTACGAGCGGTGCGCCCGACCTACGGTACGACCGACCTACGGTACGACCGGTACGACCGACCTACGGTACGACCGGCCTACGGTACGACCGACCTGCGGTACGACCGACCTACGGTACGACCGGTACGATCGACCTACGGTACGAGCGGTGCGCCCGACCTACGGTACGACCGGTACGATCGACCTGCGGTACGACCGACCTGCGGTACGGCCGACCTACGGTACGACCGGTACGACCGACCTACGGTACGACCGGTGCGCCCGACCTACGGTACGACCGACCTACGGTACGACCGACCTGCGGTACGACCGACCTACGGTACGACCGACCTGCGGTACGACCGGTACGATCAACCTACGGTACGACCGGTACGATCGACCTACGGTACGAGCGGTGCGCCCGACCTACGGTACGACCGGTACGATCGACCTACGGTACGACCGGTACGATCAACCTACGGTACGACCGGTACGATCGACCTACGGTACGACCGGTACGATCGACCTGCGGTACGACTGACCTGCGGTACGACCGACCTACGGTACGACCGGTACGACCGACCTACGGTACGACCGGTGCGCCCGACCTACGGTACGACCGACCTACGGTACGACCGACCTGCGGTACGACCGGTACGATCGACCTACGGTACGACCGGTACGATCGACCCACGGTACGAGCGGTGCGCCCGACCTACGGTACGACCGGTACGATCGACCTACGGTACGACCGGTACGACCGACCCACGGTACGACCGGTACGATCGACCTGCGGTACGACCGACCTGCGGTACGACCGACCTACGGTACGACCGGTACGATCGACCTACGGTACGACCGGTACGACCGACCTGCGGTACGACCGACCTACGGTACGACCGACCTACGGTACGACCGGTACGACCGACCTGCGGTACGACCGACCTACGGTACGATCGACCTGCGGTACGACCGACCTGCGGTACGACCGACCTACGGTACGACCGGTACGATCGACCTACGGTACGACCGACCTACGGTACGACCGGTACGATCGACCTGCGGTACGACCGACTTACGGTACGACCGACCTGCGGTACGACCGACCTACGGTACGACCGGTACGACCGACCTACGGTACGACCGGTACGATCGACCTGCGGTACGACCGACCTGCGGTACGACCGACCTACGGTACGACCGGTACGACCGACCTACGGTACGACCGGTGCGCCCGACCTACGGTACGACCGACCTACGGTACGACCGACCTGCGGTACGACCGACCTACGGTACGACCGACCTGCGGTACGACCGGTACGATCGACCTACGGTACGACCGGTACGATCGACCTACGGTACGAGCGGTGCGCCCGACCTACGGTACGACCGGTACGATCGACCTGCGGTACGACCGACCTGCGGTACGACCGACCTACGGTACGACCGGTACGATCGACCTACGGTACGACCGACCTACGGTACGACCGACCTACGGTACGACCGGTACGATCGACCTGCGGTACGACCGACTTACGGTACGACCGACCTGCGGTACGACCGACCTACGGTACGACCGGTACGCCCGACCTACGGTACGACCGGTACGCCCGACCTACGGTACGCCCGACCTACGGTACGACCGGCCTACGGTACGACCGACCTGCGGTACGACCGACCTACGGTACGACCGGTACGATCGACCTACGGTACGAGCGGTGCGCCCGACCTACGGTACGACCGACCTGCGGTACGACCGACTTACGGCCGACCTACGGTACGACCGGTACGATCGACCTGCGGTACGACCGACCCGCGGTACGACCGACCCGCGGTACGACCGACCCGCGGTACGACCGACCTACGGTACGACCGGTACGATCGACCTACGGTACGACCGGTGCGCCCGAACTACGGTACGACCGACCTACGGTACGACCGGTACGACCGACCCACGGTACGACCGGTACGATCGACCTGCGGTACGACCGACCTGCGGTACGACCGACCTACGGTACGACCGGTACGATCGACCTACGGTACGACCGACCTACGGTACGACCGGTACGATCGACCTGCGGTACGACCGACTCACGGTACGACCGACCTGCGGTACGACCGACCTACGGTACGACCGGTACGCCCGACCTACGGTACGACCGGTACGACCGACCTGCGGTACGACCGACCTACGGTACGACCGGTACGACCGACCTACGGTACGACCGGTACGACCGACCTACGGTACGACCGACCTGCGGTACGACCGACCTACGGTACGACCGGTACGATCGACCTACGGTACGACCGGTACGCCCGACCTACGGTACGACCGACCTACGGTACGACCGGTACGCCCGACCTACGGTACGACCGACCTACGGTACGACCGGTACGACCGACCTACGGTACGACCGACCTGCGGTACGACCGACTTACGGCCGACCTACGGTACGACCGACCTGCGGTACGACCGACCCGCGGTACGACCGACCCGCGGTACGACCGACCCGCGGTACGACCGACCCGCGGTACGACCGACCTACGGTACGACCGGTACGATCGACCTACGGTACGACCGGTGCGCCCGAACTACGGTACGACCGACCTACGGTACGACCGGTACGACCGACCTACGGTACGACCGGTACGATCGACCTGCGGTACGACCGACCTGCGGTACGACCGACCTACGGTACGACCGGTACGACCGACCTACGGTACGACCGGTGCGCCCGACCTACGGTACGACCGACCTACGGTACGACCGACCTGCGGTACGACCGACCTACGGTACGACCGACCTGCGGTACGACCGACCTGCGGTACGACCGACCTACGGTACGACCGGCCTACGGTACGACCGACCTGCGGTACGACCGACCTACGGTACGACCGACCTACGGTACGACCGGTACGCCCGACCTACGGTACGACCGACCTACGGTACGACCGGTACGACCGACCTACGGTACGACCGACCTGCGGTACGACCGACTTACGGCCGACCCGCGGTACGACCGACCCGCGGTACGACCGACCCGCGGTACGACCGACCTGCGGTACGACCGACCTACGGTACGACCGGTACGATCGACCTACGGTACGACCGGTGCGCCCGAACTACGGTACGACCGACCTACGGTACGACCGGTACGACCGACCTACGGTACGACCGGTACGATCGACCTGCGGTACGACCGACCTGCGGTACGACCGACCTACGGTACGACCGGTACGACCGACCTACGGTACGACCGGTGCGCCCGACCTACGGTACGACCGACCTACGGTACGACCGACCTGCGGTACGACCGACCTACGGTACGACCGACCTGCGGTACGACCGACCTGCGGTACGACCGACCTACGGTACGACCGGCCTACGGTACGACCGACCTGCGGTACGACCGACCTACGGTACGACCGGTACGATCGACCTACGGTACGAGCGGTGCGCCCGACCTACGGTACGACCGACCTACGGTACGACCGGGAACGACCGACCTACGGTACGACCGACCTGCGGTACGACACGGTACGACCGACCTGCGGTACGACCGACTTACGGTACGACCGACCTACGGTACGACCGGTACGATCGACCTGCAGTACGACCGACCTACGGTACGACCGACCTACGGTACGACCGACCTGCGGTACGACCGACCTGCGGTACGACCGACCTACGGTACGACCGGTACGCCCGACCTACGGTACGACCGACCTACGGTACGACCGGTACGACCGACCTACGGTACGACCGACCTACGGTACGACCGACCTGCGGTACGACCGACCTACGGTACGACCGGTACGCTCGACCTACGGTACGACCGGTACGACCGACCTACGGTACGACCGACCTGCGGTACGACCGACTTACGGCCGACCTACGGTACGACCGGTACGATCGACCTGCGGTACAACCGACCTACGGTACGACCGACCTACGGTACGACCGGTACGACCGACCTACGGTACGACCGACCTGCGGTACGACCGACCTACGGCCGACCGGTACGACCGGTACGATCGACCTGCGGTACGACCGACCTGCGGTACGACCGACCTGCGGTACGACCGACCTACGGTACGACCGGTACGACCGACCTACGGTACGACCGGTACGACCGACCTGCGGTACGACCGACCTGCGGTACGACCGACCTACGGTACGACCGACCTGCGGTACGACCGACCTGCGGTACGACCGGTACGATCGACCTACGGTACGACCGACCTACGGTACGACCGACCTACGGTACGACCGGTACGACCGACCTACGGTACGACCGGTACGCCCGACCTACGGTACGACCGACCTACGGTACGACCGGTACGACCGACCTACGGTACGACCGACCTGCGGTACGACCGACCTACGGTACGACCGACCTACGGTACGACACGGTACGACCGACCTGCGGTACGACCGACCTACGGTACGACCGACCTACGGTACGACCGGTACGACCGACCTGCGGTACGACACGGTACGACCGACCTGCGGTACGACACGGTACGACCGACCTGCGGTACGACACGGTACGACCGACCTGCGGTACGACCGACCTGCGGTACGACCGACCTGCGGTACGACACGGTACGACCGACCTGCGGTACGACCGACCTGCGGTACGACCGACCTACGGTACGACACGGTACGACCGACCTGCGGTACGACCGACCTACGGTACGACCGGTACGACCGACCTACGGTACGACCGACCTACGGTACGACCGGTACGATCGACCTGCGGTACGACCGACCTGCGGTACGACCGACCTACGGTACGACCGGTACGACCGACCTGCGGTACGACCGACCTACGGTACGACCGACCTACGGTACGACCGACCTGCGGTACGACCGACCTACGGTACGACCGGTACGATCGACCTACGGTACGACCAGTACGCCCGACCTACGGTACGACCGACCTACGGTACGACCGACCTACGGTACGACACGGTACGACCGACCTGCGGTACGACCGACCTGCGGTACGACCGATCTACGGTACGACCGGTACGACCGACCTACGGTACGACCGACCTACGGTACGACCGACCTGAGGTACGACCGACCTACGGTACGTACGGTACGACCGACCTGCGGTACGACCGACCTACGGTACGACCGACCTGCGGTACGACCGACCTGCGGTACGACCGACCTGCGGTACGACCGACCTGAGGTACGACCGACCTACGGTACGACCGACCTGCGGTACGACCGACCTGCGGTACGACCGACCTGCGGTACGACCGACCTACGGTACGACCGACCTGCGGTACGACCGACCTGCGGTACGACCGACCTACGGTACGACCGACCTACGGTACGACCGGTACGATCGACCTGAGGTATGTACGGTACGACCGACCTGCGGTACGACCGACCTGCGGTACGACCGACCTACGGTACGACCGACCTACGGTACGACCGACCTGCGGTACGACCGACCTGCGGTACGACCGACCTGGCCTCCTCCATACTCCCTATACTGCTCTGCATCCACCAAGACTATAGACCGACTACCTCACACTGTTCTCTCACACGTCTTTTCCCCCAGTGTCTTCTTCTCTTCTTCTCTTCTTCTGTGTGTGTGTGTGTGACTGGTGTGATGCGAGTCTCCCGTGTGCACGTGTAGTCTGTCCTCCTCTCAGGTCTCCATGGTGATGGTGGTCACAACCTGGACACTGCTTGGCATCCTCCTATTTTTTTTACACATATTGTAAATCCATACAATTTAATTATTTTTTTTTGGGGGGGGGGGGCTCCTCCTGTTTCTCCCCAACTGAGCCGTCCCGGTCTCTGCTCCACCCCCTCTGCTGATCCAGGAGGGCTGCAGACTACCACATGCCTCCTCCCATACATGTGGAGTCACCAGCCGCTTCTTTTCACCTGACGGTGAGGAGTTTCACCGGGGGGACGTAGCGCGTGGGAGCATCACGCTATTCCCCCCAGTTCCCCCTCCCCCTGAACAGGCGCCCCGGCCAACCAGAGGAGGCGCTAGCGCGGCAAACAGGACACCCACCCACATCAGGCTTCCCACCCGCAGACACGGCCAATTGTCTGTAGTGATGCACCGTATTGCCAGACTCTATATAGTGATGCACCGTATCACCAGACTCTATATAGTGATGCACCGTATCACCAGACTCTATATTGTGATGCACCGTATCGACAGACTCTATATAGTGATGCACCGTATCACCAGACTCTATATAGTGATGCACCGCATCGCCAGACTCTATATTGTGATGCACCGTATCGCCAGACTCTATATAGTGATGCACCGTATCGCCAGACTCTATATAGTGATGCACCGCATCGCCAGACTCTATATAGTGATACACCGTATCACCAGACTCTATATAGTGATACACCGTATCACCAGACTCTATATAGTGATACACCGTATCACCAGACTCTATATAGTGATACACCGTATCACCAGACTCTATATAGTGATGCACCGTATCACCAGACTATATAGTGATGCACCGTGTCGACAGACTCTATATAGTGATACACCGTATCGCCACTCTATATAGTGATACACCGTATCACCAGACTCTATATAGTGATACACCGTATCACCAGACTCTATATTGTGATGCACCGCATCGCCAGACTCTATATAGTGATACACCGTATCACCAGACTCTATATAGTGATACACCGTATCACCAGACTCTATATAGTGATACACCGTATCGCCACTCTATATAGTGATACACCGTATCACCAGACTCTATATAGTGATGCACCGTATCACCAGACTCTATATAGTGATGCACCGTATCACCAGACTCTATATAGTGATACACCGTATCGCCACTCTATATAGTGATACACCGTATCACCAGACTCTATATAGTGATGCACCGTATCACCAGACTCTATATAGTGATGCACCGTATCACCAGACTATATAGTGATACACCGCATCGACAGACTCTATATAGTGATGCACCATATCACCAGACTCTATATAGTGATGCACCGCATCGCCAGACTCTATATAGTGATACACCGTATCGCCACTCTATATAGTGATGCACCGCATCGCCAGACTCTATATAGTGATGCACCGTATCGACAGACTCTATATAGTGATGCACCGTATCGCCAGACTCTATATAGTGATGCACCGTATCGCCAGACTCTATATCATGATGCACCGCATCGCCAGACTCTATATAGTGATGCACCGCATTGCCAGACTCTATATAGTGATACACCGTATCGCCAGACTCTATATAGTGATGCACCGTATCGCCAGACTCTATATAGTGATGCACCGCATCGCCAGACTCTATATAGTGATGCACCGTATCGCCAGACTCTATATCATGATGCACCGTATCGCCAGACTCTATATAGTGATGCACCGTATCGCCAGACTCTATATCGTGATGCACCGTATCGCCAGACTCTATATCATGATGCACCGTATCGCCAGACTCTATATCGTGATGCACCGTATCGCATCGCCAGACTCTATATCGAGACGCACCGCATCGCCAGACTCTATATAGTGACGCACCGCATCGCCAGACTCTATATCGTGATGCACCGTATCGACAGACTCTGTATCGTGATGTATCGCCAGTCTCACCAGTACACAGCCCTGGTGTACTGCCACTTCAGGAAGAGGCGTCTGGAATATTAGTGTGAAATTATTTTTTGCAGATATGAAATGTGGAGCCTGTGCATAATAACCCCTGAAGCTCACCAACGGTCGTTTTCCTTTGGCTTTCATTAAAAACAGCCAGAAGAAGCAGGACACAGACACACCAGGACACAGACACACCATCTCATCTGGTTGGAATATATTTATTTGATCTGTCTGTAAACAAGGTGATAAATCAATTTATGGCATTTTTCGTTTGATGCATATGAAATCAGATATCAGATGTGTTAAGAGACTGTATTCGAGATGTAAGAAAAATAAAAAGGTGGTTTGGGAAAAGAAGTAAAACAGGAGTTTTCATGAGTACACACATCCCACAAGGCCTAAACAGTGGAGCCCAGGCTAAAAACATCCCCAAAAAAAGTGCCAGAGATTAGTGGACAGCAGGTAGAATCCTCTTCACAACAGCAACAGATCTCTTTCTACATTATGGCACAGGATACACAGGACACAGGTTCAATGGCGGAGAAGCCGCCAGACAACCAAAAAAAAAAAAAAAAATCACATCCTTTTATTCCAACCAATCCCATCTTCTGTTGAATCGAGTGTCGTTTCTACACGTTTTGTTTGGAAGTTCTGTTCAGCTGGACGTACCGCGCATGGGCACACCATTTTACTTTTAATACCACAACTCAGTTGAGGGCTGGAGTACAAGGCAATTTATTCCACAGTTTGGTATTTCTCCACACAGCACGAGTTTGTACAAATGCAGTTATTTTATTTTCTCTACAAAAGACAAAAACTTGCAAACACAGTTGACATGATTGTGAGATGTCCTTCCGACACAAACCCTCCCCGCCCCGCAGCTTCTGCTGGTCGAACTATCAGCCAGGGAAAGTAAATTTTCACGTCAGTGTTTTGCGTTAAGCAGAAAGTTAGTGTTGCGTTAACGTCTACTCAGAACGCACAGTGTAGAAAGACCCAGGCGGCTGCTAAGATTGGTCCTATGGAAAAAGAAAAAAAAACAAACTGGACACTCCAGGTGTTTACGCTGGGATTACTACTGTCCAAAAATGGCAGCGTCTCAAAAAGAAAATAAAAATAAAAAAGGAAATGTATTACAGGAGCTGGCAAACAGTTTTTAGTTTTAGTGTTAAGCGCCTGAGCCACTGCTAGGATGGAATGTCCATGGGATTGGTGTAGCCGGGGAGGTCGGACAGAGGTGACGGTGGGAGAAGATTCTACCTGCGTCTTGACCGCGTTGGGCTCGAGTCATGTGACTGGAGATACTGGATACTGATCCGAGTACTGCCCCCACCCCCCCGAATGACTCGGTACAAACCGTTGAGGCTGAAGGGAGAAGGGGAGGTGGGGCAGGTGTTGACTGAAGTGAGGGTCGAATCTGTGTGGGATCGTTTGGCAGGAGCGACCGGGACAGAGGAGGAAGGGGCGGGGCAGAGGGGAGGAAGGGGCGGGGCCAGAGGGAGGCTCAGAGATATGCAGTCTACCCTCCCGGACACACGCTAGAACAGGAAGACATTAGGAGCTCGGTTACCACTTTTAGCACTCCAAAGGCATCGGCTGATTTTTTTTTCAATTTTCATTTTATATTCTGGGGTCAGGGGTCGGGGGGTCTTTATTTACCGGGCACCAGCATTGCAAGAAAAAAAAAATGTCAGTACTTCAAATAGTTGAACAAAAACTTTTAATTTTAATGTTAGCTTTTCCCCACTGGTTTGGCCAGAGTGCTGCTGGTCTCAGTACAGACTTGTGACGTCCTGTTAACATGCTCGTCTCTTACCATGGTGCAGAAACAGTGCTAGCGTGGGATCAGCCTACACGGAGTGACAGGATGGCTGGGGAACAACAGGAAGGTGGTGAGGGTGGGGCGGGGCAGAGAAATGAAAACTGGGTGGGGGGGGGGGTTCTACTGACTAGAAGAGAGAGGGAGGACTTAGTGTGAGAGAGGGGGTGTTAGGGATGAAGCGTTAGGCGGCTGGGTACGGGGCCTCTCAGTATCCAGACTTTCTCAGGTACTCAGCTATTTGAAATGCACTCTTGTTGAGCTGTCCTCCATGGATACCTTCCTTCCCCATGACTATAACCAACACTGGAGCACAAAAGAAACAAACCATGAAAATCAAAACTAGACAGTCATGAACAGACACAGTGAGGGCAGGGCTGGCTCAAACAAAAAAAGACATTTCCCCGCTCAGTGTGGGGCTACATTGTAAAAGGACTGGGCCTGGACCTCCCAGGACCTGGTCCTGTCTGCTAAGACCCTTCCAGGACTCTGTTCAATAGCACTGCTTGAAAGAGGAGGAGATGGGGGGGAGGGGGCTCTTAACAGAAATCTTTTTGTTTTTAAGAGTTTTCTATTTTTGTGTGTTTTCTTTTCTTTTGTGTGTTTTTTTGTGTTTTTTGCTGTCGTCTCCCTCACACTACACCACATCACACGCTACGTTAAGACAAAACTAGAAGCCCGAATCCCTTAAGTATTTTGCCATCGAGTACGCCTTCTTATTCAAGCCGCCTCCATGGACCCCTTCTTTGCCCATTACAAAGACCAAGACTGAAAAGAAAGAAGAGAGAGGAGGTTCAGAGGAGGAGTGAAGTTAGCAGGTCACAGGTCATAAGACAACAGCACGGACACACAACCTGTAGGCAGACAGGACAGGTAAGCAAGGAGGGAAAGGGACGACAAACATGCTCCTCCACTACCGGTTAAACCAAGCCTAAGCATTCAGTTTCTTATCGGGGCTGCCGGCCTTGAACGGCGAGACGGGTTCACGCGTCAGCCTCTCACACGCCACTGTCACAAGACTACACCGCCGTCGCACCCGCGTCCCAGTTGCTGAGCAACACTAATGTAGAATAAGAAGAGGATGTATTGATTAAGTCGATGCACAAGCAAAGAAGATCTTTTTTTGGGGGGGATTTTCCCCAATTGTACTTGGCCAATTACCCCACTCTTCCCAGCCGTCCTGGGGCCTCATGTATCAGTCGTCACTATGGGCAAATGTGTTCTTACACACCCATGGGATTTTTTAGCCCTGAAGTTTGTCTCGGAGACCAGTGTAGAACCTGGCTAACCGCTGGCTAACGTAGACACCGCTTGGCTAACACTGGTGTCTCTGCAGGCCTGGGTGACTGCTCGTCCCAAGAGGTAGACGACAGATGGTAGGAGGAAGGACTTACAAATAACCATCGAGCTTTGCTGCTGCCTGTCACACAATCTTGGGGGCTAAAACATTCCATGGGTGTGTACAAACAAATCTGCCCATAGTAATGACTGATACATGAGGCCCCCTGGTCTCTGCTCCGCCCCCTCTGCCGATCCGGGGAGGGCTGCAGACTACCGAGTGTCTCCTCCGATACATGAGGAGTCGCCAGCCGCTTCTTTTCACCTGACAGTGAGGAGTTTCACCAGGGGGACGTAGCGCGTGGGAGGATCACGGAGGATCCCCCCGGTTCCCCCTCGCCCCCGAACAGGCGCCCTGACCAACCAGAAGAGGCGCTAGTTCAGCGACCAGGACACATACCCACACCCGGCTTCCCACCCGCAGACACGGCCAATTGTGTCTGTAGGGACGCCCGACCGAGCCGGAGGTAACACAGGGATTCAAACCGGCGATCCCCATGGTGGTAGGCAACGGAATCGACCGCCACGCCACCCGGACGCCCCACAAAGATGATCTTAAAGGGAAACAATCAACCTCCCAACATTTAGTCATACATACACACACTTTTGGTTAAAAATCTTGATTGGTCCCCTTTGCATAACTTCATGCAGGCTGAGCATGAGCTATGAGGAGTGCTTGGTGGGGTTCTCCACCCAAATCAAACTTGCTAGACTTCACTCATGGATAGAGCCCCGTATTTGAGACACGACTGCCATTACATCTCCAAATAAAGCGTGCTCTGAGAAGATAAACAGAAAGGACTACACGAGTTACATTTTCATTTTAAAGTCGTGTCTGACACTAAACTAATGGCGAACGTCAGATGTGATCAGACCAACGCCCAGTCGGGCCTCGAATGAGGCCCAACGGTTTTATAATATCAACACTCCGACCCTTACCGAGTACGACACGCCATCGGATGTTTGACTTAACTGTACTCTGGCATTTTAATTGAGTGAAGAGTCCTTTACTCTGCCTAAATAGAGAGCCTGAGGGTTGAAGGACCACCTTCAGTGCTGAGGCGGGTAAAACTCGTATTCTGACCACCTTCGTTCTATCAGCCAATAAGATTTGTTTCTAAAAAAGTGACTAAGATATAAAATACAACAGCAGCCTAGCAGCCTGGCAGGTACCGAAGCTGCCGTCACTGAACCTGATCCAGGTAGTGTTACCGAGCATCTGATTGGTGGCTCCCTGTGTCCCACCTTGTTTTGCTGACATCAAGTTGACCCGACATTCCTGCGCTGCAGTAAGAGGCTTCAGTTGACCGCAGCATGCCAGCGTTGAGGAAGAATAGGAAAGTGAATGCTTCTACTCGCTACCAACATCACTTACGCAGCACACATGCAGACACAGCAGCATGCTTGTGGTGCCTCTCCTCAATACATGTTAAGAACCTTTCAGTGCCACCTTGTAGAGGATAAATACCCGTCTTAATACGAGCGGCGGGGCAGTGTGTGAGCAGCAGAGTATTTTCATACTGATTAAGAGTTTGGTGTGAGGAAAATAGGTGCATTAAAACCAGGAGGAGAAGATGCATGCAGTTCAGGGAGTCTTTCAGAAAGTCAAAGCAGGAGAATGGAGCCCAGACGGTTGTGATGGGGGACCAGCTCGCCGAGACAGACAACCTCTCACCTGGACACTGGGACTGGAGGAAGGCAGTGTGTCGGGGCCCATACAGGCTTGATGAAAAATGGCAGGACTCATAGGCAATTTAATCCCTCCGTAAGAGCTTCAGCTACTTCGATACCAATTTTGGTTAATTTTGGTTAATCATTTGTCATTTTACATAATTTCAGCATTTTTCAGTATCAGTGCCAAAATAAATGGACTAACTTCTATAAAGAGGTCCGATATAAAATATTTAACACTGCCCCAGAACTTCGGCTGTGTATAAACAGCTGCCCGACAGTTACTTAAACTAGTTAGATACCCTGATCTTTGTTAAAAAAATGACTTCAAATTTAAATCATACACAAAGACCCCCTGAATGATTAATTTAGAACCTAAATAGCTAAGCCCATTTATCTAAATATTTAACATTTACAGCCAGGATACCATGTAAACAATGTAAAGCATAAAACTAAAAAGGACATTTGTTGCCCTTCTAAAATTGCAGCAAACAATAGAATTCCTTCCTTTACTGTCACATTCTTTCACCTTGGGTTAGTGAAACGTAAGCGGACACACTACATGTACTAACTTCTGATGCATCTGTTCCCCTTAACAACGGGGTTCATTTCCAAAAAAACATCAAAACGCTAAACTGGATGTAGCAAAGTCTCATATATTGAGGAAAGGTTTATTCTATATTAAAATCACACATGCACAAACTACAGACAAACTGAAAATGGCTAATCTAGCACACTACGCCCACGCCCATAGTAGGCTATGGTGTCGCTGTAGCAAAACTAAGATTTGAGCCACTGGGGGTGGGGTGGGGTGGGGGTGGGGGTGGGTCAAACGCAGCACTCACCTTTACTGGCTCTGCCTACAGAAATGTTGTATGTTGGCTCCCCTCCTTGACTCTTTGTCCGGATGTCCATTGTCCAGTCACCGTCGACTTGGAGGCTGTCCCTGATGACGGAGCACTTCTTATTGCCTAAGGTCAGCCCACTGGTGAAGAAGCCCTCCCGGTCTTTTCCTACTATGATGTCGATTTCATCACCCTGGAGGAAACACAGCATTCAGACATCACACATGGCTTTACTATGAACGCCTCGCCGATGCTGCCATCCCACAGCCTCTAATGTGCTTTTACTTTTTGCTTGCTTATTTCCATATTCATTGTCCCGGCACTTCCTTAACAATCACTTTCTTTAGTTTCTTATGTGCTCTATAGTCCTGACCTAAGCACTCCTTAATGTTAGTTGCTTATAGTTTCAAAAGATTTAGGAAGTGGCGTGTTGACTGTGGCACAGGGGGTCTTACATGTTCCACATGGCTTTGGACTCAGACCTCAGAGTAATACTATCCTGGGCAGCAGCAGGGATGTTAAGAGAAATGTTCAGGAAAGGCAAGGAGGAAAACTAATCTTCCACTACAAACAGAATCCAAATTTACCGGAAACATATTTTCCACCCAAGAATTACCTGTAAGAAATCCCCAAAAGAAGGGAAAGTAATGTATATCTACCCCTTTAAAAAAAATAAAAACACAGCTAGCCTCCACCTTGGTGATTAGCAGTATGAGAGTACAAATTAGCCTGATGAAGAGTCAGCAGTTTGTTGTAAGTGATGGTGAAAATGGCCAAACTTCAGCTGAGAAACGAGCGTGCTGGACTCTGGATGACCTGCCCAGGGTGAAGTCCAGACGAGGCCAAGCAGAGTCCTGCTCCATGCAGCGCCGACTTCATCATTCCAGAACAGACCAGGTCTGATGGAGCGTGCAGGGTTTTCCTACTGAGAATGTGACATCCGCCTGCACGCCTGCCCCCGAGCCGCTTTCCCGGAGCCGGCGTCCGCCATTTACTCGGAACGCAGGAAAACCCTTTAAAAAAAGGGAAGTTTCCAGCGACCCTACCAGCGGGATGAGGAACAAAAGGCGTTGCCCTGCAGAACTGCACAGTCATACAAACCCTTCCCTTCCCTTCCGGGGGGAAAACTGGGAATCAAGTGAACCCTGCCAGCTCATATATCCCTAGCCTGTAGCGGGGCTAACTGGCCCTCAGCTGGGCTAACTGGCCCTCAGCCGGGCCCTGTGTGGACGGGTTGCCGCTGGGCTAACTGCCCCTCAGCCGGGCCCTGTGTGGACGGGTTGCCGCTGGCTCCGTCAGCAGCCCGGCCCGCTGCTCCCGAAACCGACCACATCGATCAGAAACGGACCAACCGTGCAGCGAATCACCGGGCCGGGATCCTTCATGTTGCATGAAAAACAACAACCAGAAGTCCAACGCGACAACAGCCCGTCTGAATAATTGAGGCGTCCATTTCTTTATTTTATGAATCCTTATTTTTAGCCCTCGCTTTTCTTCCCCGAGCAGCTGCAAACGGTTTCTCCGGACCCGCTGCCCTGCAGGTCTGGGGTTCTACCGAACTCTTCCGAGACCCAAGAAAGAAGGCCAGCTGGGAAGGCGCCTTCTCTAGACGTCATCACCCACCATTCTGCTCCCACCGGCGGAACGGCCGAGGACACAAAAGAGCAGCCCAGAGTCACCCGAGCAAATGGAGGTCCTGGACCACCGGGACCAAGACCGGACCAAGTGCTGGCTGGGCGTCCTGTTCCTCAGCGGAGGGGAGGCTTGGGAGTTCTGGCATGCCCCCGGACGCGTCCAGACCCATCCCGCTTGTTAAAATGAACGCCGGGGGGGGTGAGGGGGGGGCATCCCGGCCCTCTGTAAATAAAATGAACCAGGAATGGGAAGAGCGGCGCCATCTTGGAAAACGAGGGGCGGCAGCGAGCGGCCCGATTCAGGAACGCGACTAGGAAGCCCGCGGAGCGCAGACGACGCAGCCGGGTAACGGTCTCAGATTCGGGCCAAGCTGTTCACCCCGACTCGGGCCGAACCGCGTCCCGGAACCGCGTCGCCATTTCACGTCAGTCCAGGCACGCCGAGCGAGACGCTGCTGCGATTCGGAC
>NC_079213.1:113765257-113898529 GCF_029633865.1 Lampris incognitus
ACCTCATCTACTACCATGTACTGCATCTCATCAGTATCATGTACTACACCTCATCAGTATCATGTACTACACCTCATCAGTATCATGTACAGCACCTCATCAGTATCATGTACTACACCTCATCAGTATCATGTACTGCACTTCATCTACTACCATGTACTGCACCTCATCAGTATCATGTACTGCACCTCATCAGTATCATGTACTGCACCTCATCTACTACCATGTACTGCACCTCATCTACTACCATGTACTGCACCTCATCAGTATCATGTACTACACCTCATCAGTATCATGTACTGCACCTCATCTACTACCATGTACTGCACCTCATCAGTATCATGTACTGCACCTCATCTACTACCATGTACTGCACCTCATCAGTATCATGTACTGCACCTCATCAGTATCATGTACTGCACCTCATCAGTATCATGTACTACACCTCATCAGTACCATGTACTGCACCTCATCAGTATCATGTACTGCACCACCTCATCAGTATCATGTACTACACCTCATCAGTATCCTGTACTGCACCACCTCATCAGTATCATGTACTACACCTCATCAGTATCCTGTACTGCACCACCTCATCAGTATCATGTACTGCACCTCATCAGTATCCTGTACTGCACCACCTCATCAGTATCAGGTACTGCACCTCATCAGTATCATGTGAAAATGCAGCTAAGCGGTCTTCAGCCCTGCTCCTGGAGCGCTAGCGTCCTGCAACCCTAACTTCATACTTGTGACTCGCTAATCGAGGGCTTGGTGATCAGTGGGATCAGCCGTGTTAAATTAGGGCTGGACTGAAAACCGGCAGCACGGCAGCTCTCCAGGAGCAGGGCTGGTGACCACTGCAAGTTTAAGCCTTGGCCCAAACCAGGGTTCATTCAATCCGGTCCTTTAAGACCATCTTTGCGGGGCGTCCGGGGTAGCGTGGCGGTCTATTCCGTTGCCTACCAACACGGGGATCGCCGGTTCGAATCCCCGTGTTGCCTCCGGCTTGGTCGGGCGTCCCTACAGACACAATTGGCCGTGTCTGCGATGGGAAGCTGGATGGGGGTATGTATCCTGGGCACTACATTAGCGCCTCCTCTGGTCGGTCAGGGCGCCTGTTCGGGGTGGAGGGGGAACTGGGGGGAATAGCGTGACCCCCCCCCAACCACGCGCTACGTCCCCCTGGTGAAACTCCTCACCGTCAGGTGAAAAGAAGCGGCTGGCGACTCCACATGTATGGGAGGAGGCATGGGGTAGTCTGCAGCCCTCCCCGGGTCAGCAGAGGGGGGGGGGCAGAGAAGAGTGGGGTAATTGGCTCGGAGGAGTGGGGTAATTGGCCGGATACGATTAGGGGAGAAAAAGGGGGGAGAGAAAGCCAAAAAAGAACAGAAGCGCTCGTGCTGTGAAGGGACTCCCTAGAGACTGTGACGAACTGCTCTGGCTGTGCCTTCAGGTTGTCGCCCCCCCCTCCCCCCCCCTCTGTCTTATGAGCACACACAGCGTCTTCGCCGCTATATGCACCACCAGCATATAACCGTACCGCAGTTATCGTCCAGTCTTCGGGGGGAACCATGAACACAAACTAACACCAGTGCAACCTGGGGATCGGATCTTCTGGGTGACACCCTGTCCTCGCCCTCGGGACAGGGCGGGCCTTCTAGAACATTCTTGCATAAGCACACAGACAAGATTAGACAAGAGTCCGCATCCATTTTACTGATATGCTGCTGCAGAATAACATGCAGCGTGTCGGGAGGCTGGGGAAAGGTGCCCTGCTAAAGGGCACTTTGAGAAGACGCGTCTGTCAGTCGACATATTAACGAATTAAACCGGTGAAGTTTTCGCCTCAGGGCGGTGTAGCAGAACCACCCACCTCTTTGTGGCCCATAGGAACCTTACCCTCTGCTTTATGCATGCCATCGCCCCCCCCCCTTTTTCTCCCCAACTTGGCCAATTACCCCACTCTTCCGAGCCGTCCCGGTCTCTGCTCCACCCCCTCTGCTGACCCGGGGAGGGCTGCAGACTACCACATGCCTCCTCCCATACACGTGGAGTCGCCAGCCGCTTCTTTTCACCTGACAGGGAGGAGTTTCACCAGGGGGACGTAGCGCGTGGTTGGGAGGGGGGGTCCCCCTCCACCTCGAACAGGCACCCTGACCGACCAGAGGGGGCGCTAGTGCAGCGACCCGGACACATACCCACATCCGGCTTCCCACCCACAGCCACGGCCTCTGGGCTGTGCCACTACGTATGACGGGCGGATGTTGTAAGAAATGACTGAGAACGTCGGGCTTGTCCCTACGAGCCGCATGCTGCTTTATCCGTGTCATTCTGCTGAGGGAGACGTACACTCAACAGGTAGATATCTGGTCCAAATACCTTGATAGCTAGTAAAAAGGCCCCTACGAGGAAGTGGGGTAAAGTGGATCTCAGGATCCGTGGTTAGAGATAGCAGAGGAGGTGCTCCAGAGGAGGAAAACTGACACGTGGGTGGAGATTACAAGAAGCACAGCTAGAAGAGACGTGGCTGAGATGGACCTGGTTCAGAAACCAGAAGAGTGATGCAGACTGCAGAAAGGTCACCTGAGGGCACGTCGGTGTTTCACTGCTGTCACTGGCTGACACCTTTAATGTAGTTTTTAGCCTCGACGTTGCTTTTAACTTGATCAGCCTGTTTATGGTTTACCTCTACTACCGTCTGGACTTCATGGGATTATGGATGTTCAGGGACTTGACCGCACCGGATTCTCCGTAGCGCTCCGCTGCATGAGAGTGGCGTGGACTCAGCCCTCTGCCGTGGCGGTTTCATTCTATTTATTTGTTTATTTGTTTACGTTTACTTCCTCGCTGAGCTTTTTTGTTGTTCTTGTTTGGTTTCCGGAAATACAGCCGTGTTCCCGTTTTCAGACCCCGGCCTTTGGGAAAAACGCCTCCCCTCTCTTCGCCCTCCACTGGGCCCCCCAGCTGGGCCCCGCTCCACCACAACACCACAGAGCTTGAGAAGAGCGCCTCCTTGCTTCACCAAATGCGAGAGCATGAACAACTTATGGCCCCTGTGACTGCTGCTTCCCAAGCGGATGTTCCGGAACCTGCCGACGACCAGTCCAGGACCAGGGACATGAAACGCGCTGCGAAGCGGCTTTCGGAGATATTGAGCCCCACGCCGGTTGACTATCCAGACACCATTCCCTGGTCCGGCCAGAACCCGCTTGAGACCGACACCACAACGGATCTGGATATGTGCTACTGGCTAAACCGGGGAGCGAGACCCAAGACCTGTTCTACCCCCGCAGTGTCGAACCCTGAGCTCTGGACAGACGCTGTCCAGGGTAAAAGAGGAGCCAGACACAACAAGCTCGGCTCCACTAATGTCTCACCAGAGGTTCGGTTGGAGAACAGGCACTGGATGAGCTGCCCGTCACTGAGCACTCCGGCTGGACAGCTAACTACCAGTCGTCCTGGGCTGAAGTGGTGTTCCGCGGTCGTAAGAGAGACTCGGGCGGAGCTGCCGCTCCCCCTCACCTAAGGCTCTCCAACCACTACGCCACACTGTCTGACCACACCCCGGTCAACCCACCCGATGCTCCTGCCGATGCTCCTGATACTGCAGCCCCCCACACCTCCGGTGGCTAGCACTGTTCAGCTGGCCCGCCGCTCCACTGCAAGGCCAAAACATCGGCCCTCGTCCCGGCCAACGACTCGCCGTGGTAAGACCCTGAGAGAGGCCGTGCTCAGAAATGGAAGTCTACCGCGCCCTGAGTCGGCAGGGAATCCCTCCCGCAGATCCGTTGTCGCTGCCTCGTCACAACAATGCCAGCCCTGACACCCCATCATCAGCCAGCGACATGAACACAGGTCATGCTCTCTCCCGCCCTGAGAACCCACAGCCATCAGCTCCTCGTCCCCTCTTCTCCCCAGCTACACTGATAGTGGGGGACTCCATAATCAGGAACACCCGTTTGGTTAACGCAGCTACACACCGTTTCCCGGGAGCCACGGTCCCTGTCGGCCTAGCTAAGCTCCCGGGGCTGCTTAGCTCGCTCCCAGCTTCTACCAGCCGCGTCATACTGCATGTTGGGACTAATGGTGCAGGTCTTCAGCAGTCTGAACGAACCAAAAAGGATTTTATTGATCTTTTCAGCCTTTTAGGTGCGTGCGGAAAGTCTGTTTTTATCTCAGGCCCTGTTCCGACACTGGCCCGTGGAGCGGGGCGTGGCAGCAGAATGCTGAACCTGCACACATGGCTCACCTCTGCCTGCAGAGCTCACCATATTGGCTTTAATGGTCATTTCAATCTGTTTTAGGATCGCCGCTCCTTCTTCAGAGCTGACAGAGTCCACCCAAACAGTCTGGGTAGCCGGATGCTTGCAGCCAACTTGCAGCAGCATTACAGTCCTCTCCACGTGACTTACTATTTATATCTCACGCTTCCCTCCCGGAGCCTCCGCTTCCGCCTGCGGTGGCACTTGAAGGTTCTGTTCCGCCCGCTGGCTCCCCCTGCTGGCCTCATCTCTCTTTGACCCTCTCGCCGGGAATTTCCCCCATACAGACTAGTATCAGACCCCGTGCCTCTCTTCCGCACGATGTATCGAATAGCAGAAACAACAACAACCGAATATCTGGAGCAAATATGTGCAATTTGCGTCCTATTTGTTGTACTCCTGTTGGTGTTAATTCTGCTGTGACACCAAACAATTTTGGCCTCTTGAATGTGAGATCTCTGGGTAATAAGTCCTTTATCATTAATGATGTTATTGTTTCCAATAATCTGGACTTTTTTATGATTACTGAGACATGGCTGTCCCCAGGGGACACTGTTCCCCTGATTGAGGCTAGCCCCCCTGATTTTGCATATTTTCACATTCCCAGGCCTTCTGGTAGAGGGGGTGGCCTAGCTGTTTTTTATAAGTTAGGTCTTAAATGCCATCCTGTTAATTTTAGTAATTCTATCTCATTTGAGGTTTTATGTTTTTTAATTACTGGCCCTCCCCCTTTTCTCTGCATCTTAATTTATAGGCCCCCTAATTCAGTTAGTTTTATCTCTGAGTTTTCTGACCTTTTATTTATAGTCATGCCAAAATATGACAGGGTGCTTATTTTTGGCGATTTTAATATTCATGTGTGCCGTCCTTCCCATTCTATCGCCTCACATTTTTTGGATCTTGTAGATTCTTTTAGCCTCATTCAATCTATTAAAGGGGCCACACACTCCAAAGGCCACATTTTAGACCTTGTACTCTCCTCTGGTTTCTCTCTCGAATGTCTCAATTTGGAGCATATGCCTGTATCTGACCATAAAGCTATCACTTTCAAAGTCCCACTACAGCTCGCTACTCCTAGTCATTATCCAACGCTAACTCTGCAGTTGAATTTTGTGATGCTTTTAATTCATCATCCCTTAATCCCTATTTATCACCGTTCAATCCAGATGCACTATTTAATTCATTCAATGGTCAGTGCCAATCCATCCTCGACAAAATTGCACCATTTAAAACTAGGAAACAAAAATTAAATAACCTCCCCTGGCTGAATGATCACACCCATGCCCTTAAAAGACTTTGTAGAAAAAAAGGAACGACAATGGAAGGTCAACAAGTCCGAATGAACACATAACACCCTTAAAAACCAGATGTTAATTTACCAGAAGGCAGTTAAGGATGCGAGATCAGCTTACTTCTCAGAACAAATATTGAGAAATAACCACAATCCTAAAGTTCTCTTCGGGGTAATTGATTCTGTCATTAATGGTCCCTCCACCTCTCTTTTTGAACCTGATGTCGAGTTGTCCGAAAAATTTCTCACTCATTTTGTAAACAAGGTGGAGAATATTAGGTCCCAAATCCAGTCAGGCTCTTTTCGTTCCATTCCCCATGTTAATTCAATTTCAACCAATTACAATTTCAGTGTTGGAGACTACAGTCTCCAATATGAGCTGCTCCTCCTGCATCCTAAGACATCATTCCCACTAAGCTACTCAAGGAGGTATTTTCCACTATCAGCCCTGTTATTCTTCTAGTTCTTAATAATTCTCTGTCCTCTGGTTCTTTTCCAGACAGTTTTAAGCATGCCATCATTCACCCATTGCTGAAGAAACCTAATTTAGACCCCCTGTCTCTAAGTAACTACAGGCCAATCTCCAAATTGTCTTTTTATCTAAGGTTCTGGAGAGAGTAATTTCTTCTCAGTTGATTTCTTTTCTGAACACAAATACTGTTTTTAATAGTTTCCAGTATGGTTTTAGAGCACTTCATAGTACTGAGACAGCTCTAGTTAAGGTCACTAATGATCTACTGCTTAATGCTGACAGAGGTGACTGCTCAGTTTTAGTTCTTTTGGGCTTAAGAGCTGCCTTTGACACAATTGATCAGAACATCCTCCTACATCGCTTAGAGACTAGGGTTGGCATCAAGGGCTCGGCTCTTAACTTATTACGCTCTTACCTCACCAACAGAACTTTTTCTGTTGTTCTGGATAACTCTACCTCCTCAGTGGCTCAGTTGAGTTGTGGTGTCCCTCAAGGCTCAGTTCTTGGCCCCCTTCTCTTCTCTATATACATGCTGCCTCCTGGCCAGGTCATTCAAAATCACGATGTGCTCTACCATTGTTATGCTGACGACACTCAGTTATACATGCCACTAAAACCCACAGATTCTAGCGCCCTATTAAATCTCACAGTTTGCCTCACCGACATTAAATCCTGGATGTCCAAAAATTTTCTTGAATTTAATGATGATAAGTCTGAGGTCATTCTGTTTGGTCCTGAAAATTCCATCAGTCCTTTTGCTACTAATCTTGGTGGTCTGTCAGGTAGTCTTAAACAGGCTGCTAGGAATCTTGGGGTAATATGTGATGCTAACCTCACTTTTGACAACCAAATTAAACACGTTGTTCAGTCATGCTTTTTCCAGCTCAAGCTAATCTCCAAAATTAGGTCATTTTATCAATTGCCAATTTGCAAAAAGTTGTACACACTTTTATCTTTTCTCGACTCGACTACTGTAATGCACGTTATTCTGGTATCAGCAAGGGCTCACTGCACCGTCTACATCTGGTACAAAATGCCACTGCTCTGTTCATTACAGGGACAAGGAGGCATGACTATATCACTCCTGTGCTTGCCTCCCTACACTGGCTCCGTTATATTTCGAATTGATTTTAAAATTGTACTGCTCATTTTTAAGGCCGCTGTTTGAGCTTAACAATGCTCAGGTGCCCCTCATGTGCCATTGATAGCATGCATGCACGCAGGCCCCTGGGCACCACAGTGCAAAGGCCACTGGGGACACAGGCATCACCCCAGCATGAGAGTTCATCACGCCCCCTAGCAAATGGAATGAGCTCCTCGGGTTTGCTGGCCATCCAAAGCATATGTACATGCATAACGTGGTCAGTATGGGGTCACGCTCTGATTCCTGTTCTAGCGCCTCCAGTGACGCTGCGGGCTGCAGGGGTGTGTGGAGCATCTGGATGAGTTCAGGTTCTGCGTCGTCGCTTGGAGGGACAATTGGTGTGGGAGTGTTTCCTGTCTCTCTCTACTATCACTATCCAAAAAAAATCTTTAAAAACTAACGCAGACCTCTTGTGGAAGATGTTGGATTTGCTAAAGGCTTCGTCCATCGTTGTAAAGGCTCCAACTGAGAAAATATGTACAAAGTACTGCTGAGCTGAACAGACTTTCAGTTCTGAAATGAGATATGGCAGAGTAATGTGAGCTCAGATCAAAATGTCCATCTCTGATTTCAGTTTTTTCATTCCCACATAAGAAAATACAGCCTCTTTTATGGGACTGAAAGGTTTGTTATCATATTTTCTACTTATTTCAGCATAATTAGTCACACGTTCCACTCAGCAAAACCCACAAGAGACCAAAAGCTTGGAGTTGATGCTATCTCATTACTGGAGTTTTTTTTCATGACATAAAAAAATCAAAGTCACCCTGTAACGTTTGACTTTATGACCAAATTCTTTTGGGGGGGAGGGATTTCCCCCCTTTTTCTCACCAATTGTACCCGGCCAATTACCCCACTCTTCCGAGCCGTCCCAGTCGCTGCTCCACCCCCCGTGCCGATCCGGGGAGGGCTGCAGACTACCACATGTCTCCTCCCATACATGTGGAGTCACCAGCCGCTTCTTTTCACCTGACAGTGAGGAGTTTCACCAGGGGGACGTAGCACGTGGGAGGATCACGCTATTCCCCCCCAGTCCCCCCCCCGAACAGTCGCCCTGATCAACCAGAGGAGGCGCTAGTGCAGCAAGCAGGACAAATACCCACATCCGGCTTCCCACCCGCAATGTGTCTGTAGGGACGCCCGACCAAGCCGGAGGCAACACGGGGATTCGAACCGCCGATCCCTGTGTTGGTAGGGCTGTGTACTGGTGAGAATCTGGTGATACGATACATATCACGATACAGGGGTTACGATTCAATATATCGCGATATATTGTGGTACTGTCAGAAAGGTGGTATATTGTGATGTCATAGGCCTGTGTTCTTTGTGTTATGCTACTTCCTGTCTCAGTTTACGTTGTTGGTTGGAGTGGAAGAGTCACATGGCTGAAGACAGATCACAACACTGTTGTCTAGCGGTCGTGGGGTTACACACAACACGACATGTTTGTCACGAAGCTTTACATGTGAACAATTAAAAATCGATACAGTGGTTTTGAGAATCGATACGGTATCACAAAAGATAATATGGTGATACTCGAGTGTATGGGTATTTTCTCACACCCCTGGTAGGCAACAGCATAGACCACCACGCTACCCGGATGGCCTGTGACCACCGTCTCAGAAGGTGGATGAATGGGTGGTTGTGTTGGTTGGTGAAATGTTGTCAGCGGTCTGCGTGCAGGAGTCAGTCGGTCAGTCAGCTTATGAATTAGTATGGAACAACAGGATTCCCTGCACCGTCACAGGGCTGCAAGTCTTTATCTGGTGCTCTGATAGCGGTAACAATGGTGTCAGCACAGCAGGTCGCTCCCATGACCCTTTGCTGCCAGATAACGTGTCACACTGTAGAAAATGAACTTTCTCTCTGTGTCTCAACAAGGACACAGCTGACGCTGCCCAGCGCCCGACTCTCTCCGAGGGCCAGAGTTTAAACGTTTGGGACAGTTAAGGGTTTTTTTTTGTTTTTTAATGTTGAATTTTTTCTCGCCTTATATGAGCAACAGGAGATTGGGTGTGAGCTCATCACAAACATTACAAACCGGTATTCAAAAGTACAAAGGTTGGAGCCACAGCAGCGTTATGACGGATCCGAGGGTTCAGGTTTTGCTGCCCAACCCCAACCAGTCACAAGTCTTCCAGATGCTGTACAGCAGAACACACACTGCCCTACACTCCATGTTACGCACACAGATGGTTTGCTTTGTGCTTTTGTTCAGTGTTCATAACAAAGGTACAGAAATCTGTTTTACTGCTGCCGACCTGCCTCACTGCCCCTTAGGACCATGGACTTTACTGACGCCATCTGGACCTGGTCCTGTCGTGAGGCACAGCACACTCTCAGAAACAACAATGTGAATTTGTAACATACATCAACCAGCAACTTCTAGTAACATATATCAACCACCAACTTCTGGTAACATACATCAACCACTAACTTCTAGTAACATATATCACCCAGCAACTTCTAGTAACATATATCAACCACCAACTTCTAGTAACATATACCAACCAACAACTTCTAGTAACATATACCACCCAGCAACTTCTAGTAACATATATCAACCACTAACTTCTAGTAACATATATCACCCAGCAACTTCTAGTAACATATATCACCCAGCAACTTCTAGTAACATATATCAACCACCAACTTCTAGTAACATACATCAACCACTAACTTCTAGTAACATATATCAACCACCAGCTTCTAGTAACATATATCAACCACCAACTTCTAGTAACATATATCAACCACCAACTTCTAGTAACATATATCACCCACCAACTTCTAGTAACATATACCAACCAACAACTTCTAGTAACATATACCACCCAGCAACTTCTAGTAACATATATCAACCAGCAACTTCTAGTAACATATATCACCCAGCAACTTCTAGTAACATATATCAACCAGCAAATTCTAGTAACATATATCAACCAGCAACTTCTAGTAACATATACCAACCACCAACTTCTAGTAACATACATCAACCACTAACTTCTAGTAACATATATCAACCACCAACTTCTAGTAACATATATCAACCACCAACTTCTAATAACATATACCAACCAACAACTTCTAGTAACATATATCAACCACCAACTTCTAGTAACATATATCAACCAGCAACTTCTAGTAACATATATCAACCACCAACTTCTAGTAACATATATCAACCACCAACTTCGAGTAACATATACCAACCACCAACTTCTAGTAACATACATCAACCAGTAACTTCTAGTAACATATATCAACCACCAACTTCTAGTAACATATATCAACCACCAACTTCTAGTAACATATACCACCCAGCAACTTCTAGTAACATATATCACCCACTAACTTCTAGTAACATATATCACCCACTAACTTCTAGTAACATATATCAACCAGCAACTTCTGGTAACATACAGTGCTGCTTGAAAGTTTGTGAACCCTCCAGACATGGTCACTGTTTTTGTAAAAACATTAAAATAAGCTTATTACACATACATCCAAATCCCAATTTGTAAAGCACACCTTCCAAATAATGGACACACACACAAAAAGAGATATATTTTCATTATTTAATTCAACAAAGGTGGTTTATTTCACAAAAACTGAAAATGTAACATGTGCAAAAGTATGTGAACCCTTGTATTAGTAGCTTGTGGCTCCTCCTTTTGCAGCCATCACTTCAACCAAACGTCTTCTGTAACCACTAACCAGTCTCTTGCATCTGCTTATGGGGATTTTTGCCCACTCCTCCTTGCAGAACTCAGCCAGTTGAGAGAGGTTGGAGGGACATCTGGTATGTACCAACTTCTTCAGGTCTCGCCACAACATTTCAATTGGATTAAGATCCGGACTTTGACTGGGCCTATACAGAGTACGAATCCTCTTTCTCTGAAGCCATTCCTTTGTAGTTTTGCTGGAATGCTTTGGGTCATTGTCTTGTTGCATAATCCATTTTCGTCCCAGCTTCAACTCCCTGACTGATGGCAGGAGATTCTGGTCAAGAATTTGTTGATATGCCGGAGAATTAATGGTTCCTTGGATAATATGGAGTCGTCCAGGTCCAGAAGCAGAAAAGCAGCCTCAGACCTTCACATTTGCACCACCATGCTTCACTGTTGGGAGGAGGTTCTTTTCTTCATATGCAGTGTTGGCTTTTCTCCAAACATGTTGGTTTTGATTGTGACCAAATAATTCTATTTTGGACTCGTCTGTCCAGAGAATGGACTTCCAGAAGGTCTCTGGTTTGTCCAAGTGCTCTCTGGCAAAGTTGAAATGGGCAGCTTTGTTCTTTTTTGAGAGCAGAAGCTTCCTTCTAGCAACCCTCCCATGGATGTCATGGCTATTCAATTTCCGTCTGATTGTAGACACATGCACATTTGTCCCAGATGCTACCAGAGAGGTCTGCAACTCTCTAGAGGTGATGTGTGGGTTGGCCTTTACCTGATGTATTATTTTTCTGGTGCTTCTGGGTGATAGTTTTGATGGGCGTCCACTTCTAGGCAGAGTTGCTGTCATGTTGAAGGCCCTCCATTTGTAAATTATTTGTCTTACAGTGGATGGATGGAGCTGGAATCTCTTGGAGATGGTCTTATATCCCTCCCCAGACTGATGGGCTGTCACTACCCTCTTCTTCATGTCCTCGGATATCTCCTTTGCTCTCGGCATTGTTGATTTGTATGGGACCACAGTGGTTTGGTTGGTTTCCTCTCTCTTTTAATTAGTGCAGGCCAAACCCTTTCCCAAGGATGTCTCATTTCATTGGTCTGCTTAAATGATTAATTAAGCACCCAAATGTGTTTCACCCGAGTCTGTTACCTGCTTGACTGAACCAATGCAGCTGGGGGTTCACTTATTTTTTCACATACCCTAATTCCATGTTTCATGTAGTTTTTGGGCTACTTAAACAAGTCCCACTAAACAAGTACCTGCAACTGATAAACATACATCTGACATTTCATACATAAAAACTGGTGATGATAGAATAAGAAAATCATGGTAAAACAACAGAAAACTCTAAACTGCTCAAGGGGTTCACATACTTTCAAGCAGCACTGCATATCAGCCAGCAACTTCTAGTAACATATACCAACCAGCAACGTCTCTATGTATTTAGTTTACTTTTCTTGACTTTGTGTATGATGAGTATCAGATATGGATATAGAATTCCTGGAAACTGAGACAGATTCAGTTTAAATAACAAGTCTGCAAAACTCTGAATGTAGGCCACTTCTTGTGGCCTACATTCCATATATTTATATATATATGTGTGTGTGTGTGTGTGTTTAGATATAAGTTTTCCCCCCTGGAAACCGTCAGTGGTGTTGATCAAAGTGCTCAACAAGTGAGGAGTGGTGGAATATTAAGATCGATGTAGGACAAAAAACTTTAATACAAAGCAGAACAGGTTTCTTCCCCCTCCTCCCCAACTGTATCTGGCCAATTACCCCGCTCTTTTTGAGTCGTCCCAGTCGCTGCTCCACCCCCTCTCTGCCGATCCGAGGGGCGCCCCGGCCGACCAGAGGAGGCGCTAGTGCAGCGACCAGGACACATACCCACATCCGGCTTCCCACTCGCAGACACGGCCAGTTGTGTCTGTAAGGACGCCTGACCAAACCGAAGCTAACACGGGGATTCGACCCCGCGATCCCGTGCTGGTAGGCAGCGGAACAGACCTCCGGGCCAGCCGGACGCCCCCGGCGGAAGTCTCTTGCTTCGTGCGTCACGCGCTCCTCAGCTGCCGGTGTGGTTAAACCACGCTGCATGTACACGTGGAGGTTCATGGCTTCTTCACATGTACAGGCCTGATGCTGCACATTATTCATGCCCCCCTACCCCCCCCACCCCACCCCCAGAGAGAGCACGCCTGGCCTCTCCCCACAGCCACAGCACTGAAGAGATGCTGAAGAGATGAAATCCACATTCATGCTGCTGCTGCTGTCCTGTAGGCCAGCTGGCTGTCCACACCCACTGTCTTACATACATCAGAATGTATTCAGGCCGCCGAGACTGGTTTCCTGATGGGTTGTTGTGTTTTTACTTCTCTATTAGTTGTTGTGTGTCTGCCTGTGCAGCAGTTTTCTGATGGGTTGTTGTGTTTTTACTTCTCTATTAGTTGTTGTGTGTCTGCCTGTGCAGCAGTTTTCTTATGTGTTGTTGTGTTTTTACTTCTGTATTGGTTGTTGTGTGTCTGCCTGTGCAGCAGTTTTCTTATGTGTTGTTGTGTTTTTACTTCTGTATTGGTTGTTGTGTGTCTGCCTGTGCAGCAGTTTGCTTATGTGTTGTTGTGTTTTTACTTCTGTATTAGTTGTTGTGTGTCTGCCTGTGCAGCAGTTTTCTTATGTGTTGTTGTGTTTTTACTTGTGTATTGGTTGTTGTGTGTCTGCCTGTGCAGCAGTTTTCTGATGGGTTGTTGTGTTTTTACTTCTGTATTAGTTGTTGTGTGTCTGCCTGTGCAGCAGTTTTCTTATGTGTTGTTGTGTTTTTACTTCTGTATTAGTTGTTGTGTGTCTGCCTGTGCAGCAGTTTGCTTATGTGTTGTTGTGTTTTTACTTCTGTATTAGTTGTTGTGTGTCTAGCCAATCGGTACAAGTCCTTTTCTCCTTCATTAGACACTAAGGAAGGAGAAAAGGACTTGTACCGATTGGCTAGACAGAGGGACCAAGCTGCAAAGGATGTGCAGCAAGTTAGGGCGATCAAGGATAGAGATGGAAATGTGCTGACAAGCGAGGAGAGTGTGCTAAGAAGGTGGAAGGAGTACTTTGAGGGGCTGATGAATGAAGAAAATGAGAGAGAGAGAAGGTTGGATGATGTAGGGATAGTGAATCAGGAAGTTCAGCGGATTAGCAAGGAGGAAGTGAGGGCAGCTATGAAGAGGATGAAGAGTGGAAAGGCAGTCTGTCCTGATGACATACCTGTGGAGGCATGGAGGTGTTTAGGAGAGATGGCAGTGGAGTTTCTAACTAGATTGTTTAACACAATCCTGGAAAGTGAGAGGATGCCTGAGGAGTGGAGAAGAAGCATACTGGTACCGATTTTCAAGAACAAGGGCGATGTGCAGAACTGTAACAACTACAGAGGTATAAAGTTGATCAGCCACAGCATGAAGATTTGGGAAAGAGTAATAGAAGCTAGGTTAAGAGGAGAGGTGACGATCAGCGAGCAGCAGTATGGTTTCATGCCACGAAAGAGCACCACAGATGCGATGTTTGCTTTGAGAAAGTTGATGGAGAAGTATAGAGAAGGCCAGAAAGAGTTGCATTGTGTCTTTGTAGATTTAGAGAAAGCTTATGACAGAGTACCGAGAGAGGAGGTGTGGTATTGTATGAGGAAGTCAGGAGTTGCAGAGAAGTATGTAGGAGTGGTGCAGGATACGTATGAGGGAAGTGTGACAATGGTGAGGTGTGTGGTTGGAATGACGGATGGGTTCAAGGTGGAGGTGGGATTACATCAAGGATCGGCTCTTAGCCCTTTCTTGTTTGCAATGGTGATGGACAGGTTGACGGACAAGATCAGGCAGGAGTCTCCATGGATGATGATGTTCGCGGATGACATTGTGATCTGTAGTGAGAGTAGGGTGCAGGTTGAGGAGAGCCTGGAGAGGTGGAGGTATGCACTGGAGAGAAGAGGAATGAAAGTCAGTAGGAGCAAGACGGAATACATATGTGTGAATGAGAGGGAGGACAGTGGAATGGTGAGGATGCAAGGAGTGGAGGTGACAAAGACATATGAGTTTAAATACTTGGGGTCAACTGTCCAAAGTAACGGGGAGTGCAGTAGAGAGGTGAAAAAGAGAGTGCAGGCAGGTTGGAGTGGGTGGAGAAGAGTGTCAGGAGTGATTTGCGACAGAAGGGTACCAGCAAGAGTTAAAGGGAAGGTTTACAAGATGGTTGTGAGACCAGCTATGTTGTATGGTTTGGAGACAGTGGCACTGACGAAAAGACAGGAGGCGGAGCTGGAGGTGGCAGAGTTGAAGATGATAAGATTTTCACTGGGAGTGATGAAGAAGGACAGGATTAGGAACGAGTATATTAGAGGGACCGCTCAGGTTGGACGGTTTGGAGACAAAGCAAGAGAGGCAAGATTGAGATGGCTTGGACATGTGTGGAGGAGAGATGCTGAGTATATTGGGAGAAGGATGCTGAATATGGAGCTGCCAGGGAAGAGGAGAAGAGGAAGGCCAAAGAGGAGGTTTATGGATGTGGTGAGGGAAGACATGCAGGTGGCTGGTGTGACAGAGGAAGACGCAGAAGAAGAAATGGAAACGGATGATCCGCTGTGGCGCCCCCTAACGGGAGCAGCCGAAAGTAGTAGTAGATTAGTTGTTGTGTGTCTGCCTGTGCAGTAGTTTTCTTATGTGTTGTTGTGTTTTTACTTGTGTATTAGTTGTTGTGTGTCTGCCTGCCCAGGGGCTGCAGATGCAGACTAGCTGCCGGCTAACTGTGGTGCAGTGGTCAAATGGTGCGTTGTCCCTATCAAATACACAATAACCCAAACTAAAGGTATTAATTTTTGAATCAGCTTAACTCTGTGTTGCCTGTGACATCGTAGTCCAGCTCAGTGGACATCACTAATGACGACTCGCCTCATTAAGGAAGGTCAGAGGTCCCCCCTCCCCTCTCCGGTGGGCTGGATGCGGAAGCAGAGCAGATAGGCGTGTCGTGCTTTGCTCAAGATCACATAAAACTATTTCTGGTATCAACTCATGGCGCTACACTCACGGAGCTGCCTGTCAATACGCTGCTCTCCCGGCAGGGGGCGCTGCACCGTGTCTGCGTCTCGTCGGTTAACGCCTCTTCCAGCCTGGAGTGCATATTGGGTTTGGGCGCGCATGCGCGTGTCTCTGTCCGCAGCTAATCTGGCAAGCTGCTGAAGCTGTCAGCCTTGGGTTTTCTCCTGTGCAGTTATGAAGGACAACTGCCACCCTCAGGCTCCGTCTGTCAGTCCGTACTGAGACGGACAGCCAAGGGGCAGGTGGAGCTGGGCGTGCAGGCCTGGAGGTGAGGGGACAGAGGTTGTCCAGTGAAGAGGAGAGAGCAGAGAGAAGAAGATCAGTAGCAGTGTCAGGGGGTAGAAGAGAGAAAGATTCAGGTGTGGCGGAGAGAGAGTGGAGGTGTCTACGGGTGGAAACCATGTGGGTAGGGGGAGGGGGAGGGGCTGAGGGGGGAGAAGCGAGGGGGAGAGAGTAGGACATGAAATAGTGGTCAGGGAGCTGGAGGGGAGTAACAGAGAGATTGGAAATAGGGCAGTGTCTAGTAAAGATAAGGTCCAGCTGGTTGCCGGCCTTGTGGGTAGGGGGAGAGGGTGAGAGGTGAAGGTCAAAGGAGGAGAGAGAAGAGGATCTAGCTTGTTAGTGTGGATGCTGAAGTCACCAAGGAGGATCAGTGCAGAGTCGTCATCAGGGAAGTGCGAGACAAGTGTGTCAAGCTCCTCCAGAAACTCACCAAGGGGGCCTATATTGGTTGCAATTGTGTCGGGGCTGTAAAACCGATCCCAGTTAGATGTATTGTAGCAAATTCAGTGGGCAACCACAGGAACTGCCGCAGCCGGGACGCGAACCCGTAGCTCCCGCACCACGGGAGACACCGCTAACCGACCGTGCGTGGATATGTAGACCCGCTGGCCACTGGCTAACGGGTTGGACCCTTTAGTCGAGCGGTTAGCGATGCCTCCGGAGGTGCGGGCGATATGGGTTTGCGTCCCGGCTGCGGCAGTTCCTGTGGTTGCCCACTGAATTTGCTACAATACATCTAACTGGGATAGGTTTTACAGCCCAGACACAATTGCGTCAGCTTCAATTCACCTTTGTGTTACGTGAGTGACAGGTGTCTTGGCATGCCCCCTTGATTTGCTGATCATTTGGACTAAATTCAGTCTGCCCACGGTCCGCTGACTTTTGGCCAATGACAACGCAGACGGCACAGACAGGAAGTGCTGCTTGAGTGACTGCGGCAATGGCGGCCGCGGGCGTTAGCATGAACGAGGTGGATTATTTACTTTCTCATCCATTTTCTTCGGTGTCTTTGGAGGAAAGCTTGGAAGTGAAGAGACTGGGGACACGTCGTCCAAACGACGTTCAAATCACACGAAAGGACAAACAACGAAATCGTAGGTTTTGTGTTACTTGGTTTCAACGGAAGGACTGGCTAACGGCTAATGTAGCTAAGAATTCACGTCTCTGTTTCCATGCTAGCTTTCTGGGGGGACACGGCTTTCTGGGGGGAGACACGACTTTCTGGGGGAGACACGGCTTTCTGGGGGGAGACACGACTTTCTGGGGGAGACACGACTTTCTGGGGGGAGACACGGCTTTCTGGGGGGAGACACGACTTTCTGGGGGAGACACGGCTTTTTGGGGGGAGACACGGCTTTCTGGGGGGAGACACGACTTTCTGGGGGGAGACACGACTTTCTGGGGGAGACACGACTTTCTGGGGGGAGACACGACTTTCTGGGGGAGACACGGCTTTTTGGGGAGACACGGCTTTCTGGGGAGACACGGCTTTCTAGGGGAGACACGGCTTTCTGGGGGAGACACGGTTTTCTGGGGGGAGACACGGCTTTCTGGGGAGACACGGCTTTCGGGGGGGAGACACGGCTTTCGGGGGGGAGACACGGCTTTCTGGGGAGACACGGCTTTCTGGGGGGACACGGCTTTCTGGGGGGAGACACGGCTTTCTGGGGGAGACACGACTTTCTGGGGGGAGACACGACTTTTGGGGGGAGACACGGCTTTCTGGGGAGACACGGCTTTCGGGGGGAGACACGGCTTTCTGGGGGGACACGGCTTTCTGGGGGGAGACACGGCTTTCTGGGGGGAGACACGACTTTCTGGGGGGAGACACGGCTTTCTGGGGAGACACGGCCTTCTGGGGGGAGACACGGCTTTCTGGGGGGAGACACGGCTTTCTGGGGGGAGACACGGCTTTCTGGGGGGAGACACGGCTTTCTGGGGGAGACACGGCTTTCTGGGGGGAGACACGGCTTTCTGGGGGGAGACACGGCTTTTTGGGGGAGACACGACTTTCTGGGGGGAGACACGGCTTTTTGGGGGAGACACGACTTTCTGGGGGAGACACGGCTTTTTGGGGGAGACACGGCTTTCTGGGGGAGACACGGCTTTCTGGGGGGAGACAAGGCTTTCTGGGGGAGACACGGCTTTCTGGGGGAGACACGGCTTTTTGGGGGAGACAAGGCTTTCTGGGGGAGACACAGCTTTTTGGGGGAGACACGGCTTTCTGGGGGAGACACGGCTTTTTGGGGGAGACACGGCTTTCTGGGGGAGACACGGCTTTCTGGGGGGAGACAAGGCTTTCTGGGGGAGACACGGCTCAGACCCAACAGGAATTGTGGATTTGAAACATTTATCTGACAAAGTTGGGGAACATGAGTGCAGCACGAGTCACACTGAAAACAGCGTAAAGCTCTCAGTGCTGGGTAAAACTATCACCTCTCAGGGCTGGGTAAAGTTAGCGCCTCTCAGCGCTGGGTAAAGTTAGCGCCTCTCAGTGCTGGGTAAAGTTAGCGCCTCTCAGTGCTGGGTAAAACTATCACCTCTCAGTGCTGGGTAAAACTATCACCTCTCAGGGCTGGGTAAAGTTAGCGCCTCTCAGTGCTGGGTAAAACTATCACCTCTCAGGGCTGGGTAAAGTTAGCGCCTCTCAGTGCTGGGTAAAACTATCACCTCTCAGTGCTGGGTAAAACTATCACCTCTCAGTGCTGGGTAAAGGTATCTCCTCTCAGGGCTGGGTAAAGTTAGCGCCTCTCAGTGCTGGGTAAAACTATCACCTCTCAGTGCTGGGTAAAACTATCACCTCTCAGGGCTGGGTAAAGTTAGCGCCTCTCAGCGCTGGGTAAAGTTAGCGCCTCTCAGTGCTGGGTAAAGGTAGCGCCTCTCAGTGTTGGGTAAAGTTAGCGCCTCTCAGGGCTGGGTAAAGTTAGCGCCTCTCAGCGCTGGGTAAAGTTAGCGCCTCTCAGCGCTGGGTAAAGTTAGCGCCTCTCAGCGCTGGGTAAAGGTATCTCCTCTCAGTGCTGGGTAAAGGTATCACCTTTCAGGGCTGGGTAAAGTTAGCGCCTCTCAGTGCTGGGTAAAGCTATCACCTCTCAGGGCTGGGTAAAGTTAGCGCCTCTCAGTGCTGGGTAAAGTTAGCGCCTCTCAGTGCTGGGTAAAGGTATCACCTCTCAGTGCTGGGTAAATTTAGCGCCTCTCAGGGCTGGGTAAAGTTAGCGCCTCTCAGGGCTGGGTAAAGTTAGCGCCTCTCAGGGCTGGGTAAAGGTATCTCCTCTCAGTGCTGGGTAAAGTTAGCGCCTCTCAGTGCTGGGTAAAGTTAGTGCCTCTCAGGGCTGGGTAAAGTTAGCGCCTCTCAGTGCTGGGTAAAGTTAGCGCCTCTCAGTGCTGGGTAAAGTTGGCGCCTCTCAGTGCTGGGTAAAGTTAGCGCCTCTCAGTGCTGGGCAAAGTTAGCGCCTCTCAGTGCTGGGTAAAGTTAGCGCCTCTCAGGGCTGGGTAAAGTTAGCGCCTCTCAGGGCTGGGTAAAGTTAGCGCCTCTCAGGGCTGGGTAAAGTTAGCGCCTCTCAGTGCTGGGTAAAGGTAGCGCCTCTCAGTGTTGGGTAAAGTTAGCGCCTCTCAGGGCTGGGTAAAGTTAGCGCCTCTCAGCGCTGGGTAAAGTTAGTGCCTCTCAGCGCTGGGTAAAGTTAGCGCCTCTCAGCGCTGGGTAAAGTTAGCGCCTATCAGCGCTGGGTAAAGTTAGCGCCTCTCAGGGCTGGGTAAAGTTAGCGCCTATCAGCGCTGGGTAAAGTTAGCGCCTCTCAGTGCTGGGTAAAGTTAGCGCCTCTCAGCGCTGGGTAAAGTTAGCGCCTATCAGCGCTGGGTAAAGTTAGCGCCTCTCAGTACTGGGTAAAGTTAGTGCCTCTCAGTGCTGGGTAAAGTTAGCGCCTCTCAGTGCTGGGTAAAGTTAGCGCCTCTCAGGGCTGGGTAAAGTTAGCGCCTCTCAGTGCTGGTTAAAGTTAGCGCCTCTCAGGGCTGGGTAAAATTAGCGCCTCTCAGGGCTGGGTAAAGTTAGCGCCTCTCAGTGTTGGGTAAAGTTAGCGCCTCTCAGTGCTGGGTAAAGTTAGCGCCTCTCAGTGCTCAGTAAAGTTAGCGCCTCTCAGTGCTAACAGACGTTCATCATCACGAACTGTGGACTGGATTACATTTTGTGGGGCACGTGAGCTAGCTCTGCGGGGATCCGACGAATCTTCGACTTCACTCCAGGGGGCGTGTTTCTGGACCTCGTTGACCAGTTCTCCTTTTTGGATAGCCAGTTAGCCGATTGCCTGTCAAACACACAGGTTGCCAAGTACTAGTCTAAGACGAGCCAGAACGAGTTGCTTGATTGTATATTAGCTGTTTATGGATAAAAATCGGCTCTGTGCATAACTGTAGTCCACTGACTTCCGGTTTCTACTGCAGCGGTCATCCCAGTTTCCTGTTTGTTGGCGTGTGCTTTTGACAGTGGCATATTTTTCGCGATGCCTGCAAGATTTACCATGGATAAATGTCAACCACATGCACACAACTGTCCACACACTTTCTTTCACCTGCACCTACCAGCAAACTTTCACCTGCACCTACCAGCAAACTTTCACCTGCACCTACCAGCAAACTTTCACCTGCACCTACCAGCAAACTTTCGACTGCACCTACCAGCAAACGTTCCCCTGCACCTACCAGCAAACGTTCCCCTGCACCTACCAGCAAACGTTCCCCTGCACCTACCAGCAAACGTTCCCCTGCACCTACCAGCAAACTTTCACCTGCACCTACCAGCAAACTTTCACCTGCACCTACCAGCAAACGTTCCCCTGCACCTACCAGCAAACGCTCCCCTGCACCTACCAGCAAACGGGCGAAAAGTTTCAAGTTGAACATACTGTAACGTGCACGGATAAGTAGACACGTTAGTCCTTGGCTAACGAGTCAGACCCTTTAGTCGACTAGTTAACGTTGTCGCCTGCGGTGCGGGAGACACGGGTTCGCGTCCCGGCTGTGGCGGTTCCCGTACTACCCCCCGAATTCGCTGCAATATCAAGTGACCTCCACAAATCCGTCCGTCCTGTAGAATGACGATTGTGATTGGAACCAATACAATGTTTTACACGTCCGTCCTCACAGTTGTGGACGTAACTTGATATGTACAACTTGGAACTTTTCACCCGTTTGCTGGTAGGTGCAGGTGAAAGAAAGTGTGTCGACAATTCTGTGCATGTCGTTGACATTTATCCACGGTAAATCTTGCAGGCATCGCGAAAAATATGTCATCGTCAATAGCACACGCCAGCTAACAGGAAACTGGCGTGACCGCTGCAGCAGAAACCGGAAGTCAGTGGACTACAGTTATGCACAGGCTGATGAAATATCGCAGGCACCATTTGTAGCTGTGCAAGCTGATGAGACAACCGATGTGGCAGGTGTCATATCATTTCTCCAAAGTACTGTGGGACAGGAGAGACTGAACGCCCTGACTATGCTGTCTATTGAGTGGGACTTCATCCAGAAATCACTGGACTTCAGTGACGCGGTGATTAACCTGTTTGCATCCCAGAGAGGTCGTTGATCTGAACTTCTCTTCAAATAAGGTAGGCCCAAGCCTATAGACCTCTTAAAAGACCACCAGACACGTTTAGCTTCCCTGTCTGCGTATTGCTTGTCTCTCTTCCATAATGACCGTTATTTCTGCTGTGCTCACCAAATTGTTTTATTCGGGACATGTTTGACATAGTGTGTTGCAAACAGTTGTGATAAAAACAGTTGCAATATTTATTGGCAGTCGTTTCAGTTGGGACACGTTTTACTGTGCATCCTTAGGTGAGCCCTTTTCTGACATTGTAGGCAGCATGATTCTGCATTCTGTTCTATAATGCAGCACATCATTCTGTTCTATCATGCAGCATATCTTTCTGATCTATCATGCAGCATATCATTCTGTTCTATCATGCAGCATATCATTCTGAACTATCGTGCAGCATATCATTCTGAACTATCATGCAGCATATCATTCTGATCTATCATGCAGCACATCATTCTGTTCTATCATGCAGCATATCTTTCTGATCTATCATGCAGCATATCATTCTGTTCTATCATGCAGCATATCATTCTGAACTATCATGCAGCATATCATTCTGAACTATCATGCAGCATATCATTCTGTTCTATCATGCAACATATCATTCTGAACTATCATGCAGCATATCATTCTGTTCTATCATGCAGCATATCATTCTGAACTATCATGCAGCATATCATTCTGAACTATCATGCGAACATATCATTCTGTTCTATCATACAGCCTATCATTCTGTTCTATCATGCAACATATCATTCTGTTCTATCATGCAGCATATCATTCTGAACTATCATGCAGCATATCATTCTGTTCTATCATGCGAACATATCATTCTGTTCTATCATACAGCCTATCATTCTGTTCTATCATGCAGCATATCATTCTGTTCTATCATGCAACATATCATTCTGTTCTATCATGCAACATATCATTCTGATCTATCATGCAGCATATCATTCTGTTCTATCATGCAGCATATCATTCTGAACTATCATGCGGCATATCATTCTGTTCTATCATGCAACATATCATTCTGTTCTATCATGCAGCATATCATTCTGTTCTATCATACAGCATATCATTCTGTTCTATCATACAACATATTCTGAACTATCATGCAGCATATCATTCTGTTCTATCATACAGCATATCATTCTGTTCTATCATACAGCCTATCATTCTGTTCTATCATGCAGCATATCATTCTGTTCTATCATGCAACATATCATTCTGTTCTATCATGCAACATATCATTCTGTTCTATCATGCAACATATCATTCTGTTCTATCATGCAGCATATCATTCTGTTCTATCATGCAACATATCATTCTGTTCTATCATGCAACATATCATTCTGTTCTATCATGCAGCATATCATTCTGTTCTATCATACAGCATATCATTCTGTTCTATCATGCAGCATATCATTCTGTTCTATCATGCAGCATATCATTCTGAACTATCATGCAGCATATCATTCTGTTCTATCATGCAGCATATCATTCTGAACTATAATGCAACATATCATTCTGTTCCATCATGCAGCATATCATTCTGTTCTATCATGCAACATATCATTCTGTTCTATCATGCAGCATATCATTCTGTTCTATCATGCAACATATCATTCTGTTCTATCATGCAACATATCATTCTGTTCTATCATGCAACATATCATTCTGTTCTATCATGCAGCATATCATTCTGTTCTATCATGCAGCATATCATTCTGTTCTATCATGCAGCATATCATTCTGTTCTATCATGCAGCATATCATTCTGATCTATCATGCAACATATCATTCTGTTCTATCATGCAGCATATCATTCTGTTCTATCATGCAGCCTATCATTCTGTTCTATCATGCAACATATCATTCTGTTCTATCATACAGCCTATCATTCTGTTCTATCATGCAGCATATCATGCTGTTCTATCATGCAGCATATCATTCTGAACTATCATGCAACATATCATTCTGTTCCATCATGCAGCATATCATTCTGTTCTATCATGCAGCATATCATTCTGTTCTATCATGCAGCATATCATTCTGTTCTATCATGCAACATATCATTCTGTTCTATCATGCAGCATATCATTCTGTTCTATCATGCAACATATCATTCTGTTCTATCATGCAACATATCATTCTGTTCTATCATGCAACATATCATTCTGTTCTATCATGCAACATATCATTCTGTTCTATCATGCAACATATCATTCTGTTCTATCATGCAGCATATCATTCTGTTCTATCATGCAGCATATCATTCTGTTCTATCATGCAGCATATCATTCTGAACTATCATGCAGCATATCATTCTGTTCTATCATGCAACATATCATTCTGTTCTATCATGCAGCATATCATTCTGTTCTATCATGCAACATATCATTCTGTTCTATCATGCAACATATCATTCTGTTCTATCATGCAACATATCATTCTGTTCTATCATGCAACATATCATTCTGTTCTATCATGCAGCATATCATTCTGTTCTATCATGCAGCATATCATTCTGTTCTATCATGCAGCATATCATTCTGAACTATCATACAGCATATCATTCTGTTCTATCATGCAGCATATCATTCTGAACTATAATGCAACATATCATTCTGTTCCATCATGCAGCATATCATTCTGAACTATCATGCAGCATATCATTCTGAACTATAATGCAACATATCATTCTGTTCCATCATGCAGCATATCATTCTGAACTATAATGCAGCATATCATTCTGTTCCATCATGCAGCATGTCATTCTGTTCTATCATGCAGCATATCATTCTGTTCTATCATGCAGCATATCATTCTGTTCTATCATGCAGCATATCATGCCATCATTCTTGCATATGTTTTTCTTGTTAAAATGGCATTTGCTAATGTGTACAGAGAAAAATAGTGAAATGGTGTGTGTGTGTGTGTGCGTGTGCATGTGTGAGAAAGAGAGTTGTTTGGCATCAAGCCATTCTTATACGTCTCTATAATGTTGTTGTAGAGCACTTGCTACAACATGTATAGTGTTCTTGCTCTAATTTGGTATCTCAGATGTTATGTTGGTGTTGCTGCAGTGTGAACTATAGATGGGTATACTATATAGCCCCCCCACCCAATATCACCACCAGCCATCACTGATAATGTGTATCCACAGTATAAACAATAATGTGAATAACAGTGCTAATTACATCCAAAACCATTCTCAATTTATCTGTCATATGGACCATATCTGCATATCAAAGTTTCAGATTAGGATTGCATGGAAAAATGTTCGTAGGACATGATGGTGCTGCAACCTAGGTGTGGGAAGCTTTGACAATCTCACAATCCAATTTGGATATTGAATGAATATCAGAAACTCATTTGGGTTCATTTACAGACACTCAGCACAAAACCAGCAACGTGAAGGACAGATTGAGCTCATTCTGATCAAAGACAACAGGCTTGTTTGTTTCCTTTTGAGCACGCAGTCTCCAGGCTGCGTGCCGCAGTATGGCCTCTGCAGTATTGGAAAAGCAGCAAAAGAGGTGCTTTGCTATACCAGATATAGATGCTTTGATACGGTCCTCCTCTGTTCTCAGAAGGAACAGTAGTTCAGGGAAAGCTGGTGGCTTGTTTTTCTGGTGTTCAAGTTGAAGTCCAATGAGTAAGCATTTAGTAAGCATTTAGGAGCTGCGGGACATGCTCATTCAGTCTTGAGCATGCCAGTGTTTGAAGAGGACCCGACTGCCATGGCTTCTGAAGAGCATGACGCAAGTTCCAAACTTGAAAGAGAGGTTACTGAACTCCAGGAACAACTAATGGAATAAAAAATAAGCAAAAGACTAAAGTAAAGGGAAGATAAATAAAACGAGTGCGCTCAAAGTCCTATCGCCCTCTTTTGCAATGAATGTCCCACAAAATGTCCCAGGTGATGACTGAGAGGATGTTGGAATGACAGCCGATGAGATGGTGGACAGGCAACGACTCGGGGGGCCAACTGAAGAGCTCCAAAAAACACCCCAAAAACCTACACACATGCGCAGGACTGTTACTCATCACAAGTCCATAGTAAAAGTCCATTGAGATCTGCTTTAATTCTACTTTAATATAGCTCCTGCTCTACGTCTTTTGGTTTTTTATTACTTTTCATTAATTATTAGTGAATTAATTAATTAATTAATTGTTCATTTCGGTTGTTCTGTAATTGCTGTTTATCGGGTTGGGGATACCTGCAGCCAGCTGAGACTGATGACGTCATTTAGATGAGCGATGAAACGTTTCTCCGACTGAACTTCGTGTCCAGGTGATTCAACTTGCTGGGATTTCTGCAGCTGGATTATTGAGCATGCGTCGAGACATTTTTGCCTGCCTTTCGCATAGCTCCTATTATTCTTACCATTGCCAGTGTGGACAGCCATGTTAATATGACGTTGGGGTTGAGAAAACTTGCCCAACCCGCCAGGAACTCCATCATATAGAACCGTTTCATTTGATTTTTCCTGCCAGGAAGTTGGGAAACTCCGATTCCTCGATGAGGAAAAAACCAGACCTCTGAACCTCTCGACAGGATTTGAAAAGTGGGGAAGGCAAGTGAAAACAAGGGGCGAATAGCGATTCAGAACTGTGGAGCCAGGCAAGGATGTCCATGTTCAGTGTGGATGTTCTCAGGCGGACACGAGCTCTTCAGCACCGTGGTTAACGACGCGTTGTGCTTCCTGATGCTGTCCCGCGGAGGGGGTCTCCGTCACGTCCCACCTCTGTTCAGCATGGCTGAAGCGTAGCTTTTCTTTTGACATGACAAGCCCCCTCCCCAAGATGAAGACGGAGATGAATTATGAGCACGTTGGCGCTTACTAATTTGAATCATGACCGTCTGGGAGGACTCCCTTGGAGAGTAAGGACACAGCACATCGTAACGATGGGTGGCTCGATTCTCTTTGTTGACTTGGAAGAGTCGAGACAGGAAATGTCCGTGAATCGAAGTTTGGAGCCTTTTGATTTTTTTCAGATGTTTGAGTTTCGGGTACGAGTCGTCGACCCTTGTGCTTCCTGCAGTGCATTCGGCCGTCCAGTAGAGGGCTCACCTGCTCCACGTGTGTTTGCAGACTGGCTATTCACTCATAGCTTACACTGTACAGTAATATTCAGCAAACCATTGTAGGGTTTATGTTCATTTTAAAGCATAATTTTTACTTTAACCATTTTGAAAACTAAGACAAAATGTTTGTGCAGGATTTGTTAAAGCAGGTTTTTTCAAAGCGTTCTGGTGATTTAGGTTTGCTGAATGCATTTTTTTTCCCTACCGTGGCAACGGACAACACAAACGGTTAACACGTTTTACAATGTACTGGGTATGTATGAGTGGATCTCTGGGGTTTAGAGAGCTCAACCCCTCTGACCTCACCAGCATCTGCATGGCAGTCAGTGGGTTAAAGAGAGACAAGCTTCAGGGTGGTAGATTTATTAATTAACACATTTCTTGTTAATACCATTAGGGAATAAGCTGTTTTGTCCGCCATTTTTGACCTCGGGGAAAGGTCATCACAGCGGTTCAAAGGTTCCCCAACATCCCCTGCTGGAGGAGTGGCTGCACATGTGCACCATGCAGCGGGGCATGCAATGGTCTGTTCTGGCCTGCTCACCGAGCCTCCTCACGGGGCCTCCTCACCGAACCTCCTCACCGAGCCTCCTCACCGAGCCTCCTCACCGAGCCTGCTCACCGAGCCTCCTCACCGAGCCTCCTCACCGAGCCTGCTCACCGAGCCTCCTCACCGAGCCTCCTCACCGGGCCTCCTCACCGAGCCTGCTCACCGAGCCTCCTCACCGAGCCTCCTCACCGAGCCTGCTCACCGAGCCTCCTCACCGAGCCTCCTCACCGAGCCTCCTCACCGAGCCTGCTCACCGAGCCTCCTCACCGGGCCTGCTCACCGAGCCTGCTCACCGGGCCTCCTCACCGAGCCTGCTCACCGAGCCTCCTCACCGAGCCTCCTCACCGAGCCTCCTCACCGAGCCTCCTCATCGAGCCTCCTCACCGAGCCTCCTCACCGAGCCTCCTCACCGAGCCTCCTCACCGAGCCTGCTCATGACTGCAACGTCTGGCTGTCCCGTGCACGTGCATATCAATGAGACGTGTTGACTCATTCAAAAACACATCTAGCAAATACGCCCATACACACTCGCTATGCATAGAGCCAGTCAGGTAGGCGCCCCCCCTCCCCCCCAGAGTCTTACCCCCCCCTCCCCCCCAGTGACACATCAATGTCTCCACTGTCAAGCACAAGAGGGGTTTTTGTACAGATCGTAAAGTCCTTTGGGACCACCTTGTGATTTTGGTCTATACAGATAAACTGGACCGGTCTACAGGTGGTGCGGTGTGGGTAAGCACACAGCCTTAAACTACAACGACCGGGATTTCTCTCCTACCTAAAACGACCATGGGCGGTCAAAATGACCGCCGCGGTTTTTAAACTCTATATTGTGTCAAGATAAACACCCAGCTGAGATATTAACGCGTTACATGTGTTAGTGTGTCTGTTAAGAAACTAACTGACACCAAAATTAACATTTCAACAACTTTAATACTATTTCTAAGCAATTTAAAATGGCGGCTGTCCAACGCCTTTAAATGCTGCAGCGCCTCGATGGTGGTCATGGTGCGTCTGTAGCGGTGTCTGTAACCAGACATGTTGGACATCATCACACATCAAGTGTAGACTATTTCTCTCCACTGGAGGGCGCTAGTGTGTTTCTAGGACAGAGCAAGGAACTTCACAAAGGAAATGACGCCACCAACACACGTCATAAATACCGACGTGACGCACACCATCACGTGCACATTACGAGACGGTCATGTGGACCGCTCATGGTCGTTTTAGGTAGATCTTATCATAACCTTTTTTGTGCAATGCTCATTTTAATGACGTCTCCCCGTGCCCCTGAGAGCAGGACACGCGGGTCGGGTGACGTTTGGAGGGCTATGCAGTTTTAGGAGAATTCAGGGAGCGGCAGGTCTGTACCCCCCCCCCGACCCCCCCCACTAAGTCATTAAACTTGGAACATCCAGAAGGGTCATAATGGCCGTGTCGGTCGTGTTTTTTTTTTTTTACCTGGGTCTTGTTTTCATTGTTTTCCCATCATGCATATCGGTTATGACCTCAGTTTCCTCGCCGGCCTCAGATTCTGGACCCGAGGCCGCTGCTGAACTCCGCCTTACAGCGGTGTCCTGCCACCTGCTGCTGTAGCTGCTTTGTTTTAGTATGTATATGTGTATGAAGGACATGAATTAACTTCCAGGTGGTCTGTCCATACGCAGCTGTCCGGGTTTCCAGCTAACGTTCGGCTGGGATTTAAGAATCATTTGTGCCGCTTTTGGTTTTTCTTTAACTCTAGTTTTGAAAAAAATGTCAGCTTGTGATTTAAATGAACGAGATCGACTCTCAAGTCTGTTCTGGGTGAAACGAGACAAGCTTGTTTCTTGTGTTCATCCGGTCTGTTAATGTACAGACGGAGGATAAAACCTGCCTACTGTCCTGCAGAGAAGACTCATTTGGAGTCTTTCCATGCAGGGGAGACGCTTGGGAAAACCAAACCCCATCTGCAAGTTGAGTAAAACGCCCTCTGCTGGAACATGGCAGTACCACCGCGACTGCAGGGCTGCAGATGATGGGGACACTTTTCCCTCCTGGATGTTTCCGTTTCTGATCAGCAGCGTGGGATGGTGTCATACCAGCCTCATAGGCCTTTGACGAAGCCCTGCTGACAGTCTTGATGTTTCTGCACACTGCAGTGAAGCACAGCCACATTAATGACATACGACAGAACTCGGGTTTTCAGTTTACACTCCTTAAACTTTGGAGAAATAAAGTTCACTCCTAAATTTTATAGTATTAAGTCAGATGATGGAGGGAGTAGCAACATGTGGCCTTAGGATACATGGAATATACACCTATCAGCCAAAACATTAAAACCACCTGCCTAATACTGCGTAGGTCACTCCCGTGACGCCAAAACAGCTCTGAGCCATCGAGGCATGGACTCCACAAGACCTCTTAAGGTGTCCTCTGGTATCTGGCACCAAGATGGTAGCAGCACATCCTTTAAGTCCCGTAAGTTGCAAGGTGGGGCCTCCATGGATCAGACTTATTTTTCCAGCACATCCCACAGACGCTCGATCGGATTGAGATCTGGGGAATTTGGAGGTTAAGGCAACACCTGGTTCCTCAGACCATCCCTGAACATATTTTGCAGTGTGTCAGGGCGCATTATCCTGCGGAAAGAGGCCACTTCCATCAGGGAATACCGTTGCCATGAAGGGGTGTACTTGGTCTGCAACAGTGTTTAGGTAGGTGGTATGTGTTGAAGCAACTTCCCCTGCATGCCAGGAACCAGGGTTTCCCAGCTGAACATGGCTCAGAGCCTCACACTGCCTCCACCTGCTTGCCTTCTTCCCGCGGTGCATCCTGGTGCCGTCTCCTCCCCAGGTAAACGACGCACACGCACCCGCCCATCTACATGATGTAAAGAAAAGGCGATTCATTAGACCAGGCCACCTTCTTCCATGGCTTCATGGTTCAGTTGTGACGCTTACGTGCCCATTTTAGGCGCTTTCGGCGGTGGCCGGGGGTCATCATGGGCACTCTGACTGGTCTGGGGCTATGCAGCCCCATCAGCAGCAGGCTGTGATGCACTGTGTGTTCTGACACTGGTCTGTCAGCCAGCAGTAACTTCTTCAACAGTTTGAGCTACAGTGGCTCCTCTGTGGGCTCAGACCAGACGGACGAGCCTTCTTTCCACACACGCCTTGGGCACCCATGACCCCGTCGCTGGTTTACTGGTTGTCCTTCGTTGGACCACTTTTTGTAGGTACTGACCACTGCATACCAGGAACACCCCACAAGACCTGCTGTTCTGGAGATGCTCTGACCCGGTCGTCTAGCCATCACAGGTTGGCCCTTGTGGAAGTCGCCCAGATCCTCACGCTTCCCCACTTTTCCTGCTTCCAACACATCAACTCCAAGAGCTGACTGTTCACTTGCTGCCCAGTATATCCCACCCCTTGACAGGTGCCATTGTAGCGAGATAATCAATGTTATTCACTCACCTGTCGGTGGTTTCGCTGTTTTGGCTGATCGGTGTAAATGAGGAATATTGAATAACATGTTGAATATTCAGTCAAAACCACAAAACGGAACGAAAACACAACATGTTGAGTGTAAAGGTGCAACGTGCTTCACATCAGGACAAGAAGAAAAGTGTCCTGTGTTCATCTGTAGGAGCGTCCTGGTAGCCAGCTGAGGGTTAGCCTGCTATATGAATGAATGAGTGAGCGAGTGAGTCATCCTTTCACCGGAAGTCTTGCCCAGCTCTTGGTCGGTACAGCCGGGTTCGGACAACGACGAACACGCCGAAGGGGCGAGCGAGCCGGAGCGCTCGTTAAACTGTGACAGCGGGGATTCAGACCCCGCCCCTCCCGTCAAGCCACCCTGTACTGATAACGGTAGCTGTCGTAAAGAGGTTGGAGTGACTGATGGTTGACGGCTGTCGTAAAGTGAGTTGTAACACGATGAGACTGAGAGTAAAAGCTGAACTACCGATTGTGAGACTGTTATTTAAATATTGTCGCGAATTCGGGGAGCAGCCGGGAACCGCCACAGCCGTCCCGGCGAACCCGGATCTCCCGCACCACGGCGACTACGTTAACCCGTCGACTAAAGCAGTGTTTCTCAACCGGGGGTCCGCGGACCCCTAGTGGTCCGTGGTGTAATTGCAAGGGTTCAGTGGAAAAAAAAATCTTTAAAAAAAAAGATCCTATGACATTTATAGAAATGGGACTATTTTACTCAAATGTGACTGAGACCTTTATCTACCTAAACTATAAAGGGTAGCAGGACTTTTTTCTCTAATTACATCTGTTTCACAAGTGTAATTTATTGTATTTTAATAGGAGATCTCGCTCCCGTTTGCATTGTTAAAAGTTACTGCATACATATTCTGTTTTGTTACATATATCTGAAAATTACTGAATACATATTCTGTTTTGTTACATATATCTGAAAGTTACTGAATACATATTCTGTTTTGTTACATATATCTGAAAGTTACTGAATACATATTCTGTTTTGTTACATATATCTGAAAGTTACTGAATACATATTCTGTTTTGTTACATATATCTGAAAGTTACTGCATAAGAATTCTGTTTTGTTAACTATATCTAAGTTACAACTGAAAGCTCTTATTTTTGCCCCAAAGAGTGAATAAATGCTATAATGCAATTTAAAATGCAGTTTCTACTGTTTCTATCAAATTGCAACCCCCCTCCCCCAAGATCAGGTGGAGGGGTCCTTAGGGTAGATCAAAAATACGCAGGGGGTCCAGGACCCCAAAAAGGTTGAGAACCACTGGACTAAAGGGTCCGACTCGTTAGCCAAGGGCTAGCGAGTCCAGTTATCTGTGGTCGCGACAATACTGTATAGCATTACATGGTGCCAGGACGTATAGAACGCGCGACGAGGACGTACTGCAGGAATAGAGGGAATCAAACCTCCGGGCAACCTGCAACTAGAAGGACACGTGGACGGCAGCTGGCGGGCATTCGAGCACGTGTTCCTCGCTGCATCACAGCCGTTGGCGCCTCGACTAACTGGAGCTTGTGAAGTACCTTTGCTGCTAGCAAGTGGCTGGTGCAACGGCCATCGAGGCGTGTACTGCATCCACGCTTGAAGCTGCTGGTGATAAAGACGGTCTGGATAAGGTGCTTGAACTTTCCGATGAGTACTGACACCCTGAAATCTGAGAGATCTGGGTTTCGCCCCTCCTGCAAAAACGGAGAATCCTTTGATGCTTGTTTGACGGACTGGATGACGGAAGCGCAAGCGGGCAACTTTGAACAACTCAAGCACTCGGTGAAAGTACACCAAGTTGTTTTGGGAATATTCGACAAGAGAAACAACGCTTGGGGGCAGCCACCTGACATTGGATGGTGCAGTGAAACTGTGACGGGAGTGAACTTTCTGCTATGTACGCGAAAACGTTCGGAGGGAGGAGCGCCACAGTAATGGGCGCAAGCACGCTGGGACTGGAAAACATGGCGGTGGACGTTGTTGTAAACCAAAAGGACACAACAGGGTGTGCGGAGCCGAGGAATAGGACGCCTTATGACTGCAGACCGTGCAGTAATAGACATGTACCCCAGCAGTGCCCGGTGTATGGAAGGGATGGTGCAAGTTTGGCCTCCCAAAAGCACATCCTAGCAAAGTGAGTTCTGGCTTTACATTTTGCATTTCGTTCTGTCCTCCGTGCAGCCCTGGGCCTCTCTGATCACTGTCTGATTCATCTCATGCCAACCTACAGGCAGAAACTAAAATCTACAAAGCCTGTGGTTAGAACTGTGAGGAAATGGACCACTGAGTCAAAACTGGAGCTCCAGGCCTGCCTCGACTACAGTTATTGGAGTGTTTTTGAGGCTGTATCTACAGACCTGCATGAACTTACGGACACTGTGACATCTTACATCAGTTTTTGTGAGGACATGTGTGCCCACCAAAACCTTTAATAACAATAAGCCCTGGTTCTCAGCTAAACTCAGGCAACTTCATCAGGCCAACGAGGAAGCTGCGGAGACAGGATCCGGTATAATAAAGCCAGTATTACACTCACAAAGGAGATCAGAGGGGCAAAAAGGTGCTACACTGAAAAGTTGAAAAACAGGTTTTCTGCCAACAACCCATTATCAGTCTGGAGTGGTTTGAAAGACATTAAAGACCATCCCACAACACTGCAGGGCACCACCAACTAGCAAACTTTGACACCCCTCACCCTCTCCAACCACAATACACAACCAACTGCACTCCCTGCCAGCCACTACCCCCTCCCCATCGAACCCCCACCGGCACTCAGGATCTGTGTTGAGAACGTACACCAGCTCTTCCAGAGACAGAAGATCAGGAAGGCACCGGCATGTCACCCTCCTGTCTTAAAGTCTGTGTTGACCAGCTGGCCCCCATTTTCCCATCGATCTTCAACAGATCACTGGAGCTGTGTGAAGTCCCCTCCTGCTTCAAGAACTCCACTATCAACCTGGTCCCCAAAAAACCCTGTATCACAGGATTAAATTACTAAAGGCCCGTTGCCCTAACGTCTGTGGTCATGAAATCCTTCGAGAGACTGGTGTTGGCCCACCTGAAGGAAATCCCAGACCCCCTGCTCGATCCCCTTCAGTTTGCCTACCAAGCAAACAGGTCAGTGGATGATGTAGTCAACATGGGATTGCACTACATCTTTCAACACCTCAACTCCCCAGGGACATATGCAAGGGTCCTGTTTGTGGACTTCAGCTCAGCATTCAACGCCATCGTCCCAGATATCCTCCACTCCAAACTCACCCAGCTCACTGTACCAGCACCCGTATATTAAAAACTTCCTGACAGACAGGAGGAGCTGGTGAGGCTGAGAAAATCACATCCAGCACCCGGACTATCAGCACTGGCGCCCCCCAGGGATGTGTGCTCTCCCCTCTAATCTTCTCCCTCTAGGATGTGTGCTCTCCCCTCTAATCTTCTCCCTCTACACAAATGACTGCAGCTCAGGTGACCCGTTTGTTAAACTCCTGAAGTTTAAGGACGACAACCATCATCTGCCTTATCTGGGATGGTGACGAGTCTGCATATAGACGGGCAGTTGATCAGCTGGCCCTCTGGTGCGCCCATAACAACCTGGAGCTGAACACGCTCAAAACAGTGGAGATGACAGTGGACTTCAAGAGGAGCCACCCAATACTGCCCCCCTGCACCATACTCAATAGCATGATGACTGTGGTGAGAATTTACAGATTTCTGGGTTCCACATCTCCCAGGACCTAATGTGGGTGCCCAAACATAGACACAATCATCAAAAAGGCCCAGCAGTGGATGTACTTTCTCCACCAGCTCAAGAAGTTCAACCTGCCTCAGGAACTGCTGATCCAGTTCTACACTGCAATAATCCAGTCCGTCCTCTGCACATCCATCACTGTCTGGTCTGGATCAGCCACCAAACAGGACAGGGACGGACTACAACAGACAGTTAGGTCTGCAGAGAAACTCATTGGTGCCAATCTGCCCTCTATTCAGGACTTATACACCTCCAGACTCAGGAGATGGGCAGGCAACTTCACTGCAGGCCCATCACACCCTGGTCACAACCTGTTCCAACTCCTCCCCTCTGGTAGGCGCTACAGAGCACTGAACCCCAAAACAATACCTTATCACCTCTTATTTCACCTGTATAAGTCAGTCCTTGTGTATATATGTGAAGTTTGTTGTGTTGTAATGTTGTCTGTGAATGTTCTCATTCACCCAGGTCATGGTTATCCGAAGGAGCTGAATCAAGTGCAACTGGACTTGGTATGTATCCGTGAAGACGTTTCGCCTCTCATCCAAGAGGCTTCCTCAGTTCTGCCTTTCTGACTAGACCAAACTAGTCTGACTGGCTGGTGATGAGACTCAGAACTTTATCCTCTAGGAGTCATTGTCAGAGCTATAGATGTCCATGGCTCTTTGTGTCCCGATGTTTACCAACGCCCGTCGCTAACAGAGCCATAGATATGCGTGGCTCTTATGTGTACCGATGTCCGGCCGCGCCCGTCGTCATTGGAGCTATTGATTTGCATATGTTTAGCAGCAACGGTCGTTGGGGGTGTTAGTTTCAACTGCATTGTTCAGTGGTCATAAGAGTCGTTGGAGCCGTTAGTGAGCGACTGTTGTTCTTGGAGGCTAGGCTTCTTGAGTCTCCTGGGTAGAGATGAAAGGACGGCATTGTAAGTGGGAGATAGGTGGTGACACAGACCTCCTCCTCTGTTGAGGGATGGTTTTTCCAGTTTCTCATAGATGGCTCCCTTCACCCCTCTTTCAAACCATCTATCTTCTCTGTCCAAAATGTGTACGTTGCTGTCCTCGAAGGAGTGTGTCTTCTCCTTTAGGTGTAGATAGACTGCTGAGTCTTGTCCTGAGGAGTTTGGCCTTCTGTGTTGGGCCATCCGTTTGTGTAGTGGTTGTTTGGTTTCTCCTATGTATAGGTCAGTGCAATCCTCATTGCATTGTACAGCATACACCAGATTGCTTTTCCGGGTGTGTAGTACACGGTCTTTGGGATGAACCAGTCTTTGTCGGAGTGTGTTGCTGGGTTTGAAGTATACCAGGATGCGGTGTTTGTTGAAAATTCCCCTGAGTTTCTCGGAGACCCCAGAAACATACGGGATGACTGTGTTATTCCTTCTGTTCCTTTTCTCCTCATCGCTCACCTGGTTGGTCTTTCTGGAACGTGTTGCAGTTTTCACAAAGGTCCAACTGGGGTAGCCGCAGGTTTTTATAGCTTCCCTCAGGTGTTTGTGTTCTTCTCTTTGGGCCTGAGTGCTGCTGAGCACATTGTCAGCTCTGTGTTGCAGAGTTCTGATGACGCTCAGTTTGTGTTCCAGCGGGTGGTGTGAGTCGAAAAGTAGATATTGGTCTGTGTGTGTAGGTTTCCTGTAAACCCCAAGAGCCACGCATATCAATAGCTCTGACAACGACTCCTAGAGGATAAATACTGAGTCTCATCACCAGCCAGTCAGACTAGCTTGGTCTAGTCAGAAAGGCAGAACTGAGGAAGCCTCTTGGATGAGAGGCGAAACGTCTTCACGGATATATACCAAGTCCAGTTGCACTTGATTCAACTCCTTTGGATGTTGTAGTGTTGTTATTCTATGTATACGTCAGTCCTTGTGTATATATGTGAAGGTTGTTGTATGGTAGTGTTGTTATTCTATGTATAAGTCAGTCCTTGTGTATACATGTGAAGGTTGTTGTGTGGTAGTGTTGTTATTCTATGTATACGTCAGTCCTTGTGTATATATGTGAAGGTTGTTGTGTGGTAGTGTTGTTATTCTATGTATAAGTCAGTCCTTGTGTATACATGTGAAGGTTGTTGTGTGGTAGTGTTGTTATTCTATGTATAAGTCAGTCCTTGTGTATATATGTGAAGGTTGTTGTGTGGTAGTGTTGTTATTCTATGTATAAGTCAGTCCTTGTATATACATGTGAAGGTTGTTGTGTGGTAGTGTTGTTATTCTATGTATAAGTCAGTCCTTGTGTATATATGTGAAGGTTGTTGTGTGGTAGTGTTGTTATTCTATGTATAAGTCAGTCCTTGTGTATATATGTGAAGGTTGTTGTGTGGTAGTGTTGTTATTCTATGTATAAGTCAGTCCTTGTGTATATATGTGAAGGTTGTTGTGTGGTAGTGTTGTTATTCTATGTATAAGTCAGTCCTTGTGTATATATGTGAAGGTTGTTGTGTGGTAGTGTTGTTATTCTATGTATAAGTCAGTCCTTGTGTATATATGTGAAGGTTGTTGTGTGGTAGTGTTGTTATTCTATGTATAAGTCAGTCCTTGTGTATATATGTGACGGTTGTTGTGTTGTAGTGTTGTTATTCTATGTTAAGTACACTGAGAGAGCCACGACACCAGAGTCACATTCCATGTAGTGCAAACCCACATGGCCAGTAAACCTGGTTCTGGTCTGGTCATGGTTCTGGCACTGAAGTGGGGCTGCAGGATGAAGTTGACTGAATGAAACATATTTATCTGCATTTGAATTGAAAAAGGCAAATTGAAAAATTGTCCACGAGTCACAATAACCATCCATTCATTATCCAAGCCGCTTATCCGAAGTAGGGTCGTGGGGATGCTGGAGTCAATCCCAGAAGTCATTGGTCGGCAGGCGGGGAGACACCCTGGACAGACCACCAGGCCATCACAGGACCCCCCCCCACACACACACACACCTAGGGACAATGTAGTACAGCCGATTCACCAGACCTCCATGTCTTTGATTCACCAGACCTACATGTCTTTGATTCACCTGACCTACATGTCTTTGAGTCACCTGACCTACTTGTGTTTGAGTCACCTGACCTACATGTCTCTGAGTCACCTGACCTACTTGTCTTTGAGTCCCCTGACCTACATGTCTTTGATTCACCTGACCTACTTGTCTTTGAGTCACCTGACCTACTTGTCTTTGAGTCCCCTGACCTACATGTCTTTGATTCACCTGACCTACTTGTCTTTGAGTCACCTGTCCTACATGTCTTTGAGTCACCTGACCTACATGTGTTTGAGTCACCTGACCTACATGTCTTTGATTCACCTGACCTACTTGTCTTTGAGTCACCTGTCCTACATGTCTTTGAGTCACCTGACCTACATGTGTTTGAGTCACCTGACCTACATGTCTTTGAGTCACCTGACCTACATGTCTTTGAGTCACCTGACCTACATGTCTTTGAGTCACCTGACCCAGATGTCTTTGGACTGTGGGAGGAAACCCACGCAGACACGGGGAGAACATGCAAACTCCACACAGAGGACGACCCGGGACTACCTCCAAGGTTGGACTACCCCGGGGCTCGAACCCAGGACCTTCTTGCTGTGAGGTGACTGTGCTGTGCTAACCACCATGTAAATGTGACAGGTACACGTGCACACACACACACACACACACACACACACACACACACACACACACACACACACAATCACTTATCCATTCATTTACAGTAGATCAGTGTGTGTGTTTGTCTGTGTGCGCATCTAATACATTAAAGACAACACATACATTTAGAGTTAAAAGTTGTAAAGGTCTGTCCTGTGTTAAATTGTCAACGTTTTTCATTATCTCTGCAGAGGCACCATGAAACGTCCATGATATCTGTCTGTCTATCTATCTGTCTGTCTGTCTGTCTGTCTGTCTGTCTGTCTGTCTGTCTGTCTGTCTGTCTGTCTGTCTGTCTGTGTGTCTATCCATCTATCTAGCTATCCCTATGTATATATATATGTATATATATATAGATAGACAGACAGACAGACAGATAGACAGATAGATAGATAGACAGACAGACAGACAGACAGACAGACAGACAGGTAGATAGATAGATAGATAGATAGATAGATAGATAGATAGATAGATAGATAGATAGATAGATAGATAGATAGATAGATAGATAGATAGATAGATAGATGTGGGAGAATTTAATGTACTGGTTTCCAACTGGAGGGTTGAATGGCTGTTAAGTGACAGTGAGGTAATTCGGTGCTCATTGGCGACTCACAGTGGCAGTGACTTGTCACTGCACCCTGAATTGCGTTAGAAAGCGCTTGGCAAACCCAAAAACTTGTCAGCAAGTCAGAAAAAAAAAGAAAAAAAGAAAGAGAGACGCAAGTCAGTGGCTGACAGGACATAAAGGAGTCCTCAGACATCACTCACGGGCTGGTCTGTAGGGCAGGGAGTCTGTCTGGCGCATGTTCACACAGAGGCGGCGTTACTGTGGCGGTTTTATTTGCAGAGCCATGTGGCCTGAGTACGGCAGAACAGCTTAACCATACTGAGGTCCACGTCTTCTCATGACTGACTGTTGATCTATGGGTGTTTTATCCGTGTGTCTCTGTAGCAGTAGAGCTCGGTGCTGCTCTGCCATGTGGTACATTGTGTCAGTAATGTAACAGAGTAAAAGTTGCAGATCTTGACAGGTACAGACAACCAAGAAACATCTAAATTAAACATCTTTTTTCTGGACCCCCCCCCCCCTTTCTCCCCAATTACCCCACTCTTCCGAGCCGTCCCGGTCGCTGCTCCACCTCCTCTGTCGATCCGGGGAGGGCTGCAGACTAGTATATCCCTTTCACACTGGCCAAAAACCCCGCTAACATCCGCCCGTGGTGGTGAATGTCACATTGACCAAAGGCGGATGTTAGCGGGGTTTGGCCAGTGTGAAAACACCTGACCTACCACATGTCTCCTCCCATACATGTGGAGTCACCAGCTGCTTCTTTTCACCTGACAGTGAGGAGTTTCACCAGGGGGACGTAGCGCGTGGGAGGATCAGGCTGTTCCCCCTCTCCCCTCCGAACAGGCGCCCCGACCGCCCAGAGGAGGCGCTAGTACAGTGACCAGGACACATACCCATATCCGGCTTCCCACCCGCAGACACGGCCAATTGTGTCTGTAGGGATGCCTGACCAAGCCGGAGATAACACAGGGATTCGAACCGCCGATCCTCATGTTGGAAGGCAACGGAATAGACCGCCACACCACCTGGACATATCTTTCTATCTCATTATTTTACATGCATACGACAGGGTGCCAAGAGAGGAGGTGTGGTATTGTATGAAGAAGTCGTGAGTTGCAGAGAAGGATGTAAGAGTGGTGCAGGATATGTATGAGGGAGGTGTAGCAGTGGTGAGGTGTGTGGTTAGAATGACAGATGGGTTCAAGGTGGAGGTGGGATTACATCAAGGATCGGCTCTGAGCCCTTTCCTGTTTGCAATGGTGATGGACAGGTTGACGGACAAGATCAGGCAGGAGTCTCCGTGGACGATGATGTTCGCAGATGACATTGTGATCTATAGTGAGAGTAGGGTGCAGGTGGAGGAGAGCCTGGAGAGGTGGAGGTATGCACTGGAGAGAAGAGGAATGAAAGTCAGTAGGAGCAAGACAGAATACCTATTTGTGAATGAGAGGGAGGACAGTGGAATGGTGAGGATGCAAGGAGTGGAGGTGACGAAGGCGTATGAGTTTAAATACTTGGGATCAACTGTCCAAAGTAACAGGGAGTGCAGAAGAGAGGTGGAGAAGAGAGTGCAGGCAGGGTGGAGTGGGTGGAGAAGAGTGTCAGGAGTGATGTGTGACAGAAGGGTACCAGCAAGAGTTAAAGGGAAGGTTTACAGGATGGTAGTGAGACCAGCTATGTTATATGGTTTGGAGACAGTGGTGCTGATGAAAAGACAGGAGGAGGAGCTGGAGGTGGCAGAGATGAAGATGATAAGATTTTCATGGGAGTGATGAAGAAGGACAGGATTAGGAACGAGTATATCAGAGGGACAGCTCAGGTTGGACGGTTTGGAGACAAGGCAAGAGAGGCAAGATGGAGATGGTTTGGACGTGTGGAGGAGAGATGCTGGGTATACTGGGAGAAGGATGCTGAATATGGAGCTGCCAGGGAAGAGGAGAAGAGGAAGGCCAAAGAGGAGGTTTATGGATGTGGTGAGGGAGGACATGCAGGTGGCTGGTGTGACAGAGGAAGATGCAGAGGACAGGAAGAGATGGAAACAGATGATCTGCTGTGGCGCCCCCTAACGGCAGCAGCCGAAAGTAGTAGTAGTAGTAGTAGTAGCAGCAGTAGTGGTAGTAGTAGTAGTACTGGTAGTAGTATTTGGGCTTCAGAATGGCTCCATCTCTCCGTGTGTACTGACCAAACTGAGCTTTGTCCTCAGACAGAACCTCCCGACAGCCCTGCCGTGGCCTCTTGGACACCGGGAGCATCCAGTCCCCTGCAGGTCCTGCATCTAACAAGTGGAACGTCTGGGGTTTAGGGTGCAGTGAGACGTCGACAGCGTGGAAGTAACACCTGCTAACATCAGAGTTGTGTATCGGCCATGTAGGTCCGCACGTACATGGCCTGCGGGTCCGGCTTCGCGGCTCTCTCGGTGTACTTAACATACAATAACAACACTACAACACAACAGTCTGACACAAGGGGATATTATTGTCGGAGAGGTCATAGGTCACGCTGAGGAATTAAACCTGAAAGGCCGGGAGGATAAAGGGGGGGCAGATTAGGAGATTTGCCTGACCCAAGAATGACAGAAAAACACAATGTCCTGCTGTTATAGCCATTCCACCCCCCCCACCCCCCCGCAGCAGGTTGATGTCCTGTCGTGCAGGTTGTGCAGGTTGGTGGCGCTGCTGTGAGGACGTGAGACACGGGGCATGTAAGACAGCTCATTCTCCTGTTGTCTTCTGTTAAACGACTTGTTCCTTCTCTTTAGCTGGACTTAAAACTGGTTTAAGGTTTATGACCGGAGTCTATCCCAGCATGCATTGCGTGGTAGGCAGGGAGACACCGTGGAAAGATCACCTGTCCATCACAGGACACACACACACACACAATTAACACCTATATAATGCACCATTTGGAGACTCCAGTTCCCCCATCAGGTGCACGTGGAGGGAATCCACACAAATGGGGCGTCCGGGTGGCATGGCGGTCTATTCCGTTGCCTACCAACACGGGGCTCGCCAGTTCGAATCCCCGTGTTACCTGCAGCTCGGCCGTGTCTGCGGGTGGGAAGCCGGATGTGGGTATGTGTCCTAGCAGATGCATTAGCGCCTCCTCTGTTCAGGGGCGGGGAGGGGGAACTGGGGGGAATAGCGTGATCCTCCCACGCGCTACGTCCCCCTGGTGAAACTCCTCACTATCAGGTGAAAGAAGCAGCTGGTGACTCCACATGTATGGGAGGAGGCATGTGGTAGTCTGCAGCCCTCCCGGATCAGCAGAGGGGCGGAGCAGAGACCGGGACGGCTCGGAGAGCGGAGTGATTGGCCGGGTACAATTGGGGAGAAAAAAAGGGGGGGTAAAAAAATTAAATCCACACAAACACAGGGAAGCTCTCAACAAACACTCTAAAGTTCTTTGTTTTTAACCCCCCCCCTCCATCCCTCTCTCTTCTCCCCACTTGTATCCGGCCAGTTACCCCAGCCGCTTCTTTTCACCTGGCAGTGAGGAGTTTCACCAGGGGGACGTAGCACATGGGAGGATCATGCTTTTCCCCCCAACTGACCAGAGGAGGCGCTAGTGCAGCGACCAGGACACGTATCCACATCCGGCTTCCCACCTGCAGACACAGCCAATAGTGTCTGTAGGGACGCCCGACCAAGCCAGAAGTAACACGGGGATTCGAACTGGCGATCCCCGTGTTGGTAGGCAACGGAATAGACCGCCACACCACCCGGACGCCCCATTACATTTGTTTGAAGGCTGCTATTTAAGAAACGTATCATGTTGCTAATGTGGGACTCCAACCTTCCTGTGCTGTGCGTCAGCAGCTCAGAGACACACCTGGGAAGGGAGCGTGGAGCCGCGGCGCAGGCCAGCACAGGTCCCACGTGCCAACAAGGACTCGTCCTGGGGTTTGGTGACCCAGGTATCGAGCGAAGGTATTTTTATTGCATGCAAATCACAAGTCAGTGATGCGGTCTTGAGTCACCTGCCAGTCAGAGTCACACCTCAGTTTCACCGTCTTAATTAATACCCAGCAGCCCTTTCTCTTCTGGGTAATGACACCAATTAAATAGGATTTACTTTAGACTCCCAGCGGAGGAATGACTTGGCTCACCATGTTAAACAACTGTCAGGTGTGGAGTGTGAAATGTTCTGGGATCAAACCGTCGTCAGAAAGCAACAGCACGGCCGCTCGGTGGGAACACCTGCAGAGCAGAGGACGCTGCCCCTCAGGGCAGCCCCACGACACCTGCTGCCAGCTTCCTTCTGGACACATGGCATCCGTAGTCGGCAGCAGCTTAAACAAACGCCTACATGCGCACAAACTGACACACACACACACACACACACACACACACACACACACGTATCATCACACAAACCACGTGCACAGACTTGCACAGGGGGAATCCTGGACCAGTGACTTTGCACGAGGCAGTTCCCGTTTAAGATTAACTCAGTTTAAGGTCTTGCATAGGGTTCATTTTACAGAAGCTAAGCTTTGTAGGCTGTTCCCAGACTGTTCTCAGGCTGTTCCCAGGTTGTTCCCAGGCTGTTCCCAGGCTGTTCCCAGGTTGTTCCCAGACTGTTCCCAGGCTGTTCCCAGGCTGTCCCCCGGCTGTTCCCAGGCTGTTCCCAGGCTGTTCCCAGGTTGTTCCCAGACTGTTCCCAGGCTGTCCCCAGGCTGTTCCCAGGCGTGAGTGATGCCTGCGATGGATGTGGCTCATCACCGGCGGATCATAGTCATATGTTTTTCTCCTGTCCAAAATTAGTTGAGTTCTGGTCCCTTTTCTTTAAGATGACAGGAGAAGCCCTCAAAATTACACTGGATCCCTGCCCCTTGATAGCCATCTTTGGGGTACCCCCTATGCCCACCAGTCTTACCAAGGGAAATTCTGATGTTGTTGCCTTTGCCTCACTCATTGCCCGTAGACGCCTTCTGTTACAGTGGAAAAGCCCAAATCCACCTTCCGCTACCTCCTGCTTAAAGGATTTAATGTCATGTCTCCCATTAGAGAAGGTGAAGTATTCTTTAAGAGGCTCACCTGCTAAGTTCTACAAAGTAATGGCAGCCTGTTATCTCATATGTAAATTATCTTCCCTCTCTGGACCCCAGCTGATTATCAATGACTCCCTTCCTTGGGGTGGGCATCCCGAGCATCCTTTTTATTGCACTGACCTCCCTACTTTGTTTTATTTCATTTTATCAACTCCCTGTGTGTGTGTGTGTGTGTGTGTGTGTGTGTGTGTGTGTGTGTGTGTGTGTGTGTGTGTGTGTGTGTCTTAGTCTTATTTACTTACTCAGTTCTGTATGTGCATTATTTTTTTTTCTTCCCTGTTTTCTTTCAGAATTTGGGATGGGTGGGGGTGGAACAAGGTGTTATTGTACCTCTCTGTTCTAACACACCAGAAAAAGGGGAAATGTTGTGAAACACTGATCTGTTCTTTGTGTCTAACATGTATGTAACACTGGTTTCCAGTTTTTTAAAAAAAAGGCTTTGCACGAGGCAAGATTTACTTTTAAAAGTGGAGGCGTCCGGGTAGCGTGGCCGTCTATTCCGTTGCCTACCAACACAGGGATCGCCAGTTTGAATCCCTGTGTTACCTCCAGCTTGGTCAGGCGTCCCTACAGACACAATTGGCCGTGTCTGCGGGTGGGGAGCCGGATGTGGGTATGTGTCCTGGTCACTGCACTAGCGCCTCCTCTGGTTGGTTGGTCGGGGTGCATGTTCAGGGGGAGGGGGAACTGGGGGGGATAGCGTAGTCCTCCCATGCGTTACGCCCCCCTGGTGAAACTCGTCACTGTTAGGTGAAAAGAAGCGGCTGGTGACTCCACATGTATGGGAGGAGACATGTGGTAGTCTGCAGCCCTCCCCGGATTGGCAGAGGGGGTGGAGCAGCGACCGGGACGGCTCGGAAGAGTGGGGTAGTTGGCCAAGTAAAATTGGGGAGAAAAGAGAGGGAAAAATAACCACTGACCACTGTTACTGGTGTGCCGAGCCTGGTCACATAGCCCATGATTGCCCAGCACCGGTCCCAAAAGCCAGAGACACCTGGCCGGTGGGGAAACGACAGCGGAGTGGCCTAGTGAGGGGACCGCCACTCCATTTTCCAGCCCCACTTCCAGGCCAATGCACGCTGGTTGGCCACCTGGGTCACACCAAAGGACTGCATTTGGACTGCCAACTCAACAGTCTATCGTACCGGGCCCTGGTAGACACGGGGTCTAACATTTCCCTGGTGTGACCTGGCGTCCTCTCAGGCACCACCAGCCCCATCTCAGTGGCATGGTCACCAACCAAAATCCAGCTGATGTCGGTGACAGGGCAGAAGGCTGGCATGAGAGGGTAGAGGTCACTGCCAGTCCAGGTTGGAGACCAGCAGCTGACACAGAAGTTCTGGCTCGCCACCATCCGGGACCCATGCATCATTGGCCTGGACCTGCTGACCTGCTGGAGAGCCCGTGTTAACATGTCAGAGGAAACCATCATCCTCGGCACAAAGACCATGGCACTCTGGTCCAGCCAGGGGTGGAGTGGGCTTGGGGACCAGCGAGCCAGTCATCAAGCAGCTGCTATTCAGCAGGCGCAGAGTCCTGTTGCGGCATTGGAGTGCTGCTACTGCCAGTGGCAAGAGGAACGAAATGATGGCTGTCCAGACCGCCAGCAACGAGGAGAGGTGGTTCCCATTGACCATACAGCAACTGAGGCAGCAGCAGTAGGGAGCTGGCTAGGGAGCAGCAGTAGGGTGGCGCCCCAAGTGGACAGAGGTGTCAGCGCTTGGGCACGAGTTAAAGACCTACCACTCTCAATGGGGAAACTTCAAGCTCCACAACGGGTTGGCGCACCGAAGGTGGCAAGCTCACGGACGAGGGGGCAGCCTCCTGCAGTTATTGGTGCCCCGTGTGCTGCCCCCCCTAGGTTCTCCAGACGGTCCATGGCGCGGTGGATGTGGGGCACTATGGAAACGCCAAAACTCCCCACCACCTCAGGGGGCGGTTCTACTGGCCTGGCTGTCTACGAGCACTACTGCACGTGCACTGCTGTGACTCTGGCACCCGCCGGGCCTGGGCCGGCTCCGGAGTGCGGCTGAAGAGGGCCTGTGACACATGGTGTTATGGACGGTCTGTTTGCCAGCAGCGACACCCTGGACATTTGAGGCACTGGGAAGTAATCAGTTCCACAGGGTTCGGTTCTGGGTCCTCTCCCTTTCTCCCTGCACACAACATCCCTGGGTTCTGTTATTCACTCGCATGACTTCTCTTACCATTGTTATGCCGATGACACCCAGCTGATCTTGTCCTTTCCTCCCTCTGACACACAAGTAGAGACACGCATTGCTGCGTGCTTGACTGACATCTCGGAGTGGATGGCGACACACCACCTGAAGCTCAATCTGGACAAGACAGAGCTGATGTTCCTCCCGGGGAAAGGTTGCCGGCACCGAGACCTGGCCATCACCATTGACAACACCGTGGTGATGCCAACTCGGACTGTGAGGAATCTGGGTGTGATCCTGGACGACCAACTGTCGTTTGCTGTAAACGTTGCATCTGTTGCTCGCTCCTGCAGGTTTCTCCTCTATAACATCAGGAGGATTCGCCCATTCCTCACCGACGAGATGGCACAGGTGGTCATCCAGGCTCTGGTCATCTCCTGGCTGGACTACAGCAACTCCCTCCTTGCTGGCGCCCCGGTGTTGGCCATCAGACCTCTGGAGCTTGTACAGAAAGCTGCAGCTGGTCTGGTGTTCAACCACCCTAAGTTCTCCCACACAACTCTCCTTCTCATGTCCCTACACTGGCTCCCAGGAGCTGCTCGCATCCAGTTTAAGACTCTGGTGCTAGTCTACAGGGCAGTGAAAGGAACAGCTCCTTCCTATCTCCAGGCCATGGTCAAGCCCTACACCCCCGCCCGACCACTTCACTCTGCTGCCTTGGGACAACTGGTTGCCCCGTCGCTCAGAGGCCCCTGCTGCCCATCGACCCGGTCACGGCTCTTTTCTGTCCTGGCCCCACAATGGTGGAATGAACTCCCCACTGATGTCAGGACAGTGGAGTCGCTGCCAATCTTTCAGCGCAGGTTGCAAACTCACCTCTTCAAGAACTACTACCCTGTTACTTGCTCTCAGCACTTAATGTATGCACTCATTTAAAAAAAATCTTTCTCACGCTTTTACTTTAGCACTGGTTTTGCTATCCAAAGGAATTGAATCAAGTGCAACTGGACTTGGTTATATATCCGTGAAGACGTTTCGCCTCTCATCAAAGAGGCTTCATCAGTTCGTGCCTTTCTGACTAGACCAAGCTAGTCTGACTGGCTGGTGATGGAACTCAGATATTTAGCCTCTTTGGAGTCGTTATCAGAGCTATTGATGTGCATGGCTCTTTTGTGTTCCGATGTTTAGCAACGACAGTCGTTGGAGGTGTTACTTTTGACTTCGTTAGTGCTCCATTCAGTGGTCATGAGTCGGTGGAGCCGTTAGTGACCGACTGTTGTTATTGGAGACTGAGGACGGCATTGTAAGTGGGAGATAGGTGGTGTCGCAGACCTCCTCCTCTGTTGAGGGATGGTTTTTCCAGTTTCGCATAGATGGCTTCCTTCACCCCTCTTTCAAACCATTTATCTTCCCTGTCCAAAATGTGTACGTTGCTGTCCTCGAAGGAGTTTGTCTTCTGTAGATAGACTGCTGAGTCTTGTCCTGAGGAGTTTGGTCTTCTGTGTTGGGCCATCCGTTTATGTAGTGGTTGTTCGGTTTCTCCTATGTATAGGTCAGTGCAATCCTCATTGCCTTGTGCAGCATACACCAGATTGCTTTTCTGGGTGTGTGGTACACGGTCTTTGGGATTAACCACTGGTTCTGGTTTTGCTCTTAGATGCTTGTTTAGACAGAAGTTGCACTTATGACCTGTGATGACTAGTAGCTCTCTTGATTTCCTATGTTAAATGATGCACTTATTGTAAGTCGCTTTGGATAAAAACATTAGCTAAATGACTGTAATGTCATGTCATGTCATGTCATGTAATGTGTATTTGGTGATGGGGTCGTAAGGGACGATGGACCCCTCAGGTGGGGTCTATGTAGCGAGTGGAGGAGGCGGTCGCGCCAACTGTCGGCGGCTCCGTACTGGGCCTCATGGGACTGTTGGTGTTAGAGTTGAAATTGTTATGATTTATGTGTTTAAATATTGTGTTCATGTTTTAGTTATTGTGTTGTTCGTTTGGGGGTTTGACTCGGACTGGGTAGAGGACTGTTACTGACTGACTGATCTTAGGACTGACCTTAGGACCGTGACTATGACTGATGCCGCCAGCTGCGACGTCGGATGGGGGGGGCGGGGGCATCGTTATGTTGTTGTCTGTTCTGGCCATTGTGAAAATTAAAGCGCAGTCCCGAGGTCGCGCGGTGTATGGAGCACGGGAGTTGCGATTAAACAGAGATCTCTGCCTCTCGACTCATTCTTCCACTATAGGTTGTGCATTTGAGCACAGTTATGACTGTACGATCAATAACCTCTCGTGGCTGCAGTGATTAAAATGTTTGTTCTCAATATCGCCGCTCCCTCTCTACATTCCCTCTCTAGCTCGCTCGACCAACGCTGCTCTCTGTCGCTACACGCATGCGCACTGTTGATTTGGCTCGGGCAGCGACAGCGCCCCTTATGTATTCGAGTATGATTGTTGAAAGTAAATGAGACGTCGATCGTATTTCGCAAATCAACAAAGAACCAGTAATAATCCTCGCTGCTGATCGCAGCTCAGGAGAACTAGAGGAACACTGGATGAACCAGGAAGAACTCGTTTTATCCACTAAGTTTGTTGAACTGACATCCTGAGGGGGATTAGACGTGGAGGTGCCACAGACTCCAATGTTAAAACTGCTCAAACTACAGTTTCAAGAGAAGGATTAATCACGGTCACAGCTGGAAGTCCTCTCAGTAGCCAGAGTAGAACATTTCCTGGGGCTGAGCTATGTTTTCTTACCTTTTTTATTGCGTTGGAATTGTAACCTACCAGAGGCTCGCTGGCCGGTCGGCCGGGGGGGGGGGGGTCGACCCCCTCGGGTCGAGCGGTTAGAGATGTCGCCTCGTCCGGGGTGCAGTGCAACCCCGGCCTGAATCCCACCGCTGCCGCCAGTGTAACCGAGCATATTCCGCCTGCTGCGGGATTCCATCCGGGGTTGCACTGCGCCACGGACGAGGCGACATCTCTAACCGCTCGACCCGAGGGGGTCGACCCCCCCCGGCCGACCGGCCAGCCAGCGAGCCTCTAGTGGGTTACAGAATGAATGAAAGTAATTCGCCTACGTTCATTTAATATGGTGAAAACTGCGACGGGAACTTGTCTGAAGGCTTTTAATACGGGCCCTTCTCCCGGTAGGAGAACACCAGGGGTGGCTTGAGGGGAGCACCGGAGAAGGGGAGGTACGCCTGGCGGAGATCTGCACTCCACTGAGTGTTCTCTTCTAGCTGTTGTTGTGCCACGTGGTGTGTGCAGTCTGGTTGCTAAGTGACATAGAGGAAGTCGTGATGCTGATGCTGCAGTAGCTGCTATAGTGCACAGTGGTGGTGGTGTTGTGGTTGTTGAAGATCAGCTGTCCTGTTGGTGTTGATCCAGGAGTGTGTATAGCGCATGATGGTGTATTTTGCAGGTGGCTGTGTTGGCTGTATCGGCACCCTTACGAGACAGTTGTGTGTGTGTGTGTGTGTGTGTGTGTGTGTGTGTGTGGGGGGGGGGGTTCGTTACTGAAGGACCTGACCGCACACACTGTCAGCACATGTAGGAATTTGCTGTCATCACAAATGCTGATTTCACAACGTGAACCTTCTGAAAGCGGTGACGTGTGTTGAAACAAGTATGGCCAAAGTCTGGTTGGTGTGCGTGAGGATGGACGAACACTCACTGGAAGACGAACACTTCACTGCTACCAATTTAATGTCTGACGCAACAGCTGACCTCGTTCTGGTTGACAGTGTGTAATTCAGAGACATCAGATGGCGTCATGCTGGGCTTGGAGGGAAACCTGCACATACATGTCACGTCTGCCTGTGGCACCAGATGGTCGCGCGCCGTCGAGGAGTCACGTCTCCTTTGTTAATGCAGCCCTTTAAAGGCAGAATCTGGGATTTATTTGACCATATCAAACTGAGGACAAATGAAGAGTTCGCATTACAGATGGAACATAAGCCTTTTTATTTTGTCTTTCTCCGTCAGTTGTAATTGAAAATATGGGCTCGTTTTAAGCAGTCGGGGAGTAACTAGTTACCTGCAATGGCGCGCTATGTAATTATATTACAGAATAAAAGTATTTGTAATCCTTTACAAATACTGGGGGAAAATATGTAACTAAGTCACAGTTACTAATCAAAATGTTGGTGATTACAAAGGTCTTACATCGGAATATGTTGTAACGATCATGAATGAGTAGTTGGCTAACGGGTTGGACCCTTTAGGTGACTGGTAAGCGCAGTCGCCCGTGGTGCGGGAGACCCGGGTTCACGTCCCGGCTGCGGCGGTTCCCGGCTGCCCCCTGAATTCGCTACACTGGTGTCAGAAGTGGGGTGCTGAGACCGTGAGCCCATGGGAAGCGCGTGCGGCCAGAGGCGTGAGGGAGGTGATATGCTGAAGCGCGGGGGCGTGCGTCCCGAAGGAGGGGCTCGCTAGCCCTTGGCTAACGGGTCGGACCCTTTACACCAGTGGCTCTCAACCTTTTTGGGGTCCTGGACCCCCTGCGTATTTCTGATCTACCCTGAGGACCCCTCCACCTGATCTTGGGGGAGGGGGGTTGCAATTTGATAGAAACAGTAGAAACTGCATTTTAAATGGCATTATAGCATTTATTCACTCTTTGTGGCAAAAATAAGAGCTTTCAGTTGTAACTTAGATATAGTTAACAAAACGGAATTCTTATACAGTAACTTTCAGATATATGTAACAAAACAGAATATGTATTCAGTAACTTTCAGATATATGTAACGAAACAGAATATGTATTCAGTAACTTTCAGATATATGTAACAACACAGAATATGTATTCAGTAACTTTCAGATATATGTAACAAAACAGAATATGTATTCAGTAACTTTCAGATATATGTAACAAAACAGAATATGTATTCAGTAACTTTCAGATATATGTAACAAAACAGAATATGTATTCAGTAACTTTCAGATATATGTGACAACACAGAATATGTATTCAGTAACTTTCAGATATATGTAACAAAACAGAATATGTATTCAGTAACTTTCAGATATATGTAACGAAACAGAATATGTATTCAGTAACTTTCAGATATATGTAACGAAACAGAATATGTATTCAGTAACTTTCAGATATATGTAACAAAACAGAATATGTATTCAGTAACTTTCAGATAGATGTAACAAAACAGAATATGTATTCAGTAACTTTCAGATATATGTAACGAAACAGAATATGTATTCAGTAACTTTCAGATATATGTAACGAAACAGAATATGTATTCAGTAACTTTCAGATATATGTAACAACAGACTTTTTATGCAGTAACTTTTAACAATGCAAACAGGAGCGAGATCTCTTATTAAAATACAATAAATTACACTTGTGAAACAGATGTAATTAGAGAAAAAAGTCCTGTCACCCTTTATAGTTTAGGTAGATAAAGGTCTCAGTCACATTTGAGTAAAATAATCCTATTTCTATAAATGTCATAGGATCTCTTTTTCAAAGATATTTTATTTTCACGGACCCCTTGCAATTACACCACGGACCACTAGGGGTCCGCGGACCCCCGGTTGAGAACCACTGCTTTAGATGACTGGTTAGCGCAGTCGACCCGACCCCGGAGAAGCGGCTGGAGATGAGTGAATGAATGACTTGTATCTGTATAGCACCTTTCCTGTACGTGAGGGCTACACTTCCAAGTAAAGGAGCAAAACAAAACAAAAAAATGATAGAAATCAACATAAGACTGAAACAACAACCAGTCAACGAACTGAACAGTCCAACAAGAACACAGCGGAGCGACACGGATGACGCGAGACAACGGTGCGAGATGAAAAGCTGCAGAATGGAAGGGCTGCGTGAGGATAGTGTGACAGTCAGTGGCGGCTGGCCAGTAGAGGGCGCTGGGACGCCGCCCCATTCAAATATCAAGAGATGAAAATCTACTGAAACATGTTAAATATAATGTAGTTGTGTAATGCAAATAATGATGAAATAAAAGTGTTGTCAGTCTGTGAGCGCCTGTCAGCAGCATTAAATACTGGTTCAAATGGTATTTGGTTGATTTCTGTCTGAGTACATATACTTCCTGTCTGAGTACATATACTTCCTGTCTGGATACATATACTTCCTGGGTGAGGGGGCGCCCTCCAAACCATACCTTATATAAGCCCTCGAACTTGTGGCGAGCAGGTGACCTGAGGCTGCTGTCTGATTGGGTTCTTCAGATTTTCCAGGGGGCGCAGTTCTGGGCGCCCCAGACACGCCCACTTTTATTGGCAGTGACTTGGTATTGTTTTAATGTTTTTTGATCTGATGTGATTGGACAATTCTCGTGGCTGTCCATCATGTTCACACCCACCACGACGCCTCGTCTCGACTGTCAATCACCCACCGTCTACGAGCCCTGATAAAATCTATAGGCCACATGGTCCTTCTGAATACCTCGGTGACTGTGTGGAGACCACAGTAGAATCCTGAGTGTTAATTTACCTCCGACAGTCCTTTTGTACTCTCGGAGGTAAATTAACACTCGGGGTTTTAGCAGCTGTCAGGTGTGCTGCACCAAGGTAAGTTGCGCGGCCCCACCCTCAATTTTTTTTAGCACCAGCCGCCGCTGGACCGTTATGGCCATGTGTGCACACACACACACACACACACGCCATCCTGGCACTCGAGCTGTATGACAAGTCAGGGTCTTGCCACGTGCCTCGACAGAAAGACTGGCGTGGCTTCGTGCCAGGTTTGTTATGTCGGGTGAGCCGTGCCGTCGTGGAGGTGCGAGCCAGGAAAGAAGAGCGGCTGAAGAAGCTCCGCACATCTGTCTGCAGAGGCCTCCTAATGAAGCCTCAGCGCGTGCAGTGCGCATGGCAGACACGACGGTTTCGTGTTCAGCTTGGTGGAGCTGATGTGGAGCAACAGCTCGGCGTCATTTCTCCTCTCTCCCTTCTGGAAAAAGACCTTTTTTAGAGCATCGTTGACTGATGTCTGGTCACACTGTTTACTGCAAACCGTTGGGACCGCAGTGCTTTACCAAAGGTCAGAGGTCGAACCAAGGTTGGGCCGCTAAAAATGACCACTGACCAAAGGACCTGACACCGAAAATACCCCGGGACACAAGGCCGGTGTTGTTGCTGCAGCGGTGCCTTGCATGCAGAGCTGGACGGGCCGCGTCGAGGCCCCGCAGCGCACCGTCAGACGCCGTCCTCAGAGCGCAGCACACAAACACGTGCAGATCCAGAAATACCCCGGGCCGGTCGGGGAGAACCCCCGCTCCGCTTTCCTCAAAAGCAGGGGGGGCCGTCTTGTCCAGAACGGGCCAGTGTGGGTAAAGGGTTTTGTTCCAGCCAAGCAGTTACACACCTGATCCCACTGATCAACCAGTAGGGTCTCTGCGGAGGGCCTTGATGAGGAGACACAGGTGTGGAACTGCTTGGCTGGAACAAAACCCGTTCTAGATTAGACCGCCCACCCCTGCTCTAAAGTGAGGAGTGGGGTCCTGTCTGGTCGATGTTGCGACATCGTCCCATCAGCAGCCGTTAGTGGAGAATAATTCCTCATTCATAAAGCAGCGTAGCTTCCCCAGCTCACTGGACACGTCCAGGAGGGTTGTAACCGCCTCCTGCGCACCCGGGGACTCATCACACCAGTCGCTTGTTTGCGGCCGAGAGCAAAAACAACAAACAAACGAAACCAAAACACAGGGTTGTGTGTTTGGTTGTCATGTTTGACTCCCAGGATGGTTGGCGTGTTATTTTCCATATCCGTCCGAAAACATGCCCGACCTCTCCTCCAAATAGACGCAGCCCTTACGTAACCGTGTAACTCGATGACCGTCATGTGAGGGGGGACTGTTCTGGATCCCACTGATCCCCAGAGGGCTTCGACAGAATCACACATACACGAAGAGAGATCCTACGAGGCCTCCAACCCACACGACCACGTAGGTCCTACACCCCCTGACGCCACCCACAGGAGCGTTTCCGACATTAGCGCCCCTACCGGCGGCAGGAGATATGCCACAGATACTTTTCTGGGTTTTTATCTACTTGTTGACACCCTCTTTACGAGGCCTCACAGACGGGCCGATAAAGTCAGTAACTACTGATAAAAGCAGATCATTAAAGTAGAACGACCAAGGCCGTCATTTTGACCGTTTTGGATTTTCAAACTTTAATAACTTTGTCAAAAAAAGATACAGACCTGCCGCTCCGTGAATACCCCTAAAATTGCATATATTTACATTAAATTGAGTTTTAGATCAGCTGTACACAAAAAGTTAAGATCTCCCTGAAACGACCACGAGCCGTCAAACTGACGGCGCGCAATGTGCGCGTGTCGTGCGCGTCATGTCAGTATTCATGACGTGTGTTGGTGGCGTCATTTCCTTCGTGAAGTTCGTTGCTCTATCCTAGAAACACACTAGCGCCCTCCAGTGGAGAGAAATAGTCTACACTTGATGTGTGATGATGTCCAACATGTCTGGTTACAGACGCACCATGACTACCACCGAGGCGCTGCAGTATTTACAGGCGTTGGACAGCGGCCATTTTAAATTGTTTAAAAATAGTATTAAAGTTGTTAACATATTAATTTTGGTGTCAGTTAGTTTCATAACAGACATACTAACACATGTAATGCATTAATATCTCAACTGGGTGTTTATCAATATAGAGTTTTAAAATCGGCCGTCATTTCGACCGCCCATGGTCGTTTTAGGCAGGAGTGAAAGCCCGGTTATAAATAAAAGCCAGAGAGACAAAGTCAGCAGTTGGGAAGACTCCAATGCTGGTGATCCATTTGTCCAAGTAAAGAGCCTATGAGCAAGGCAAAGGCCCTCGCATACTCACTCCTTGTGAATAGGACCCAATCTGGACCCAAGAAATTCAAATAAATGGCAAAAAGTGAAACATAGCAAAAGTCAGCCAGCCAAAACTGAGGAGCTCTTCAGCACCACCTAGTGGAGGTACACCTGCTGGCAACACCCCCGGCTCTCCACCGGCAGAGCAGACTCTACCAAGTCACATGTGGACTTGGCCGCTCTGCTGTTTTGATTTTTCTCATTACTTTGAGTATTCAGATGTGAAGATCAGAGCCTTGCCCCCTGCTGTGGAGGTTAACTGCAGACTCTTTGCAAAGTTTTATTTTCTGAAGTTACGTGTGTGAAGTGGGAAAACCTCAAACTGTCAAACTAGTGGAACTCTTTATATTATAGCCTCAGTATGCTTACTGCTAACACAAAAAGACATGAACGTTAGGGTTAATACCCCTGTGCTCCTGAGCAAGGCAATGGAGAGAAGAACTGGAGCTGGTCCCCGGACACTGCGGCTGCCACACAGCTCCTACTCACACAGCCAGGATGGGTTAAAGCAGGGAAAGAATTTCCCCACGGGGATTAATAATAAAAGTAGTTAAAAAAGAAAGGAAAATGCTGTCCATGTTAAGCATGTCCCAAACTGCAGGGGTAACAACATTTTTGGGCAAACATCACTTGATCTTTACTGTGACATGTTAATGGACGACAACGCTGTGAGCAGGCTCTGAACCTGCAAGGGGAAGCACTGTTGGGCTTCAAGTCCAAGCCTTATCTACTCAACCATCACAGTCGTGGGACCAGAAGCCCTGCCAGGATAGATGAACTCCACCATCAAATAAATGTGTCAATCTTTTTAGCTGTGGTCCATTTTTATTCATTTTGTTCCCGTTGACGTCGTTCCTCGGTGCATAACTAAGAGCCAAAACAAAAGGGAGTAACATATATCTGAGTCCCAACACATGCTCAGGCGGGAGGAATTTAAATGTGAGGCAATATTGGGTGGATGCCCAACGCAGTGCCCGTAGCATTACAGCATGATGACACCAGTGGGAATTGAACCTTTGAATCCCCACAGGACTGTTGGCATGAACTCCACAGCAAGCCACACTTTTTATGATTGCAGAACAATCAGAACCTGTGCCATATAATAAATACTATCCAGATGGGGTCAAGGTGGAGGTGGGGTTACATCAAGGATCGGCTCTGAGCCCGTTCTTGTTTGCAGTGGTGATGGACAGGTTGACGGACGAGATCAGGCAGGAGTCTCCGTGGACGATAATGTTTGTGGATGACATTGTGATCTGTAGTGAGAGTAGGGTGCAGGTGGAGGAGAGCCTGGAGAGGTGGAGGTATGCACTGGAGAGAAGAGGAATGAAAGTCAGGAGGAGCAAGACAGAATACCTATGCGTGAATGAGAGGGAGGACAGTGGAATGGTGAGGATGCAAGGAGTGGAGGTGACGAAGGTGGATGAGTTTAAATACTTGGGGTCAACTGATCAAAGTAACGGGGAGTGCAGGAGAGAGGTGAAGAAGAGAGTGCAGGCAGGGTGGAGTGGGTGGAGAAGTGTGTCAGGAGTGATGTGTTACAGAAGGGTATCAGCAAGAGTTAAAGGGAAGGTTTACAAGATGGTAGTGAGACCAGCTATGTTGTATGGTTTGGAGACAGTGGCACTGATGAAAAGACAGGAGGTGGAGCTGGAGGTGGCAGAGATGAAGATGATAAGATTTTCATTGGGAGTGATGAAGAAGGACAGGATTAGGAACGAGTATATTAGAGGGACAGCTGAGGTTGGACGGTTTGGAGACAAAGCAAGAGAGGCAAGATTGAGGTGGTCTGGACATGTGTGGAGGAGAGATGCTGGGTATACTGGGAGAAGGATGCTGAATATGGAGCTGCCAGGGAAGAGGAGAAGAGGAAGGCCAAAGAGGAGGTTTATGGATGTGGTGAGGGAGGACATGCAGGTGGCTGGTGTGACAGAGGAAGATGCAGAGGACAGGAAGAGATGGAAACAGATGATCCGCTGTGGCGCCCCCTAATGGGAGCAGCCCAAAGTAGTAGTAGTAGTAGTGGTAGTAGTAGTAGTAGTAGTAGTAGTCAAAATACAAAATGTAGAAATGGACCAAGGGTCTTTAATCAGACAGTCCATCACTCTTTCTCCTGGACAACTCACCGGTGTAACTTTAGTTTGAATGTAAATGGCATTAAATTCCTTAAGAGTAGCCCAGTTTGTATTACACCAGGAAACTCATGAGATTTTTTGCACCTCTGCTTTCAGTCAGAATGCATGAAAACCTTCCTGCACTGATCTGTGTGTCATACCCATTTTTTGACTCTTAGAAACAACAACAACAACAACAACAACAACAACTGGCAGTGTGACCATAGATCGAAGGCTGTTTTCCTGCTTCTCACAAGCTGGTCCTGTGACCATTTGCCCTACTTTGCTCAGTCAGTTGACGTCTTTGTTGGCCTTGACGTACTGGACGGCAGCTTGACTCCAGACATTTGTCACTTAAGTCAGAGCAGGAGAGGAGGCTTGAGACACAGATGGGGAGAGAGTGAGATGGAGATGATTCATATGAGCAACAAGGGGCCGTGTAGCTGGCCATTGCTCTCTGAATGAGTGTAACAGGGATTTACAGAAGACAGTAATCCCGGAGCTACAGCTGCAGCGCGCTTAAAGGAGTACATATGAGAAAGACAGCCAATCAATCGCATTCAACTCAGTGACGAATAACTGAATTAAAACAGAGATTCCTCACAAACAGGTTGCACACTGCTGAAGAGAAGAGTCGGATGCTCTCTGCCTCCGTATGACTGGCGAGCGGTCAGTCATCTGCTGTCAGTAAATGTCATCAGGGCAAACACTTCAGCATCACGCTGTCGTGAACACGACATGCTAGCCAAGCCTACGTCATGAAACATTTCAATTAGAGATGCGCCTCCCGTCTGTAATACGGGGAACTGAACGTGTACAACCCTTAATTAGTTCTTCAGCTCCAGGCCTCCAGCTACTCCTGCACATCCTGTCTTACCAAATTCATATCTGCGCAGTGAGTCACTGATAGTCCCTGTGATTACAGCTTTGGAGACTCTCTCTCCTGATACTTGGACTAAGTTCACGTCAGCTTCTAAACCAACCCTAACCCTAACCCTAACTGATCCTTTACTAACCAAACTTTTTTTCTCTCCAGTTGTACTTGGCAATTTACCCCACTCTTCGCTGCTCCACCCCCTGTGCTGATCCGGGGAGGGCTGCAGACTACCGCACGTCTCCTCCGATACATGTGGAGTCGCCAGCTGCTCTTTTCACCTGACAGTGAGGAGTTTCACCAGGGGGATGTAGCGCATGGGAGGATCATACTATTCCCCCTCCCCTCCGAACAGGCGCCCCGACCGACCAGAGGAGGCGCTGGTGCAGCTACCAGGACACATACCCACCTGCAGACACGGCCAGTTGTGTCTACATCAAGTCAAGTCAATTTTATTTGTACTGCCCAATATCACAAATTACAAATTTGCCTCAAGGGGCTTTACAACAACACTGCTCGGGGTGCTGGTGGGACCGCTCAGGGTGCGGGCGTTGGCAGCGGGGCTGCTCAGCTTGCGGGCATCGGCGGCGTCGGCATAGGAGGTGGGGCCACAGGAGACATGGAAAGCTGAGCTGATGGAGACATAGGAAGCCGGGCCACTGGAGACATGAAAAGCTGGGAGCTGGAATCAGGCAACCTCAAAAGCCACCTGTAACAGCCAAACAGGAACCCAAAGACCAAGGACCCCGCTACTTCAGGCAGCTGGAGGTTGGGCTGGTCACTGGCAAAGACGGATGGCGGATCGAGCTCAGGCCAGGCATCGGCAAAGGTGGGTGGGGAATTGAGATCAGGCCAAGAGTCGGCAAAGGCTGGTGGCGGATCGAGATCAGGCAAGGCAGAGGCGGCTGGAGGCTCGGGAACGGGATCAGCCTGGATGTCAGCAGAAACAGCTGACGGCTCAGGAGCAGGAACGGGCTGGATGTCGGCAGGGACAGGCCGACCACCCTGGACCGTAGTGTGGTGCTGGGCAGCAGAGACTGGGACACTGGGCAGCTGAGAAGCTGGGCAGATCTACTGGGCCCATATTTTTGGTCGGCTTATACTGTCACGTCAGGAGCAGGAACAGGACCCAAATGCAGTAAGCAGAGACAGACTTGGATAGAGCAAGGCTTTAATAAAAGAACATCATTTACAAAAACTGGAGCGGCAGGGACAAACAGCAAGGGAGACATGAAGCGCCCGGCCCACATAAGCTAATACAGGGTAATTTTTATGATCTGACAATTAGCCAAGGCAACCGGGGGAATATATAACCGCTGGAGAGCCGATCAGGGAATGGGGAACAGGCGACAACCAGGCCCTGTTTAATGTGGGATTTCTGCCCTTCCCCGGCTGCTGCGTCGGTGGGGATGTTGTCAGTTCGGTGGTAGTGTCTTGATGACTCCTAGTTTCTGCTCCAGTGGATGATGAAAACAAAACCATGGTGGCGCAGTGGTTAGCGCTGTCGCTTCACAGCAAGAAGGTCCTGGGTTCGAACCCCGGGGTTGTCCAACCTTGGAGGTCATCCCAGGTCATCCTCTGTGTGGTTTGCATGTTCTCCCCGTGTCTGTGGTGGGTTTTCTCCAGGTGCTCCAATTTCCCCCCCATCAAAAAGACATGCATGTTAGGGTTAGTACTCCTGTCTGTACCGCTGACCGAGGTATGGCAAGACAAACTGGAGTTGGTCCCCGGGTGCCGCACAGTGGCTGCCCACTGCTGCTAGCTACACGGCTAGGATGGGTTAAATTCAGAGAGGAATTTCCCTACGGGGATCCATAAAGTATCTCAAGAAAAAAAAAATCAAATGCAGGGGCAGGAACAGAAATGGTAAGCCAATCGGGGAATGGCATATGAAATAGGAAGTGATTGTACAGAAAACGGCTTGTGTTCTATTGTAACAGGTGTCTGAAATTCAGATTTGACCAGAAATGTAAAGCACTTTGAGTGGCTGTTGCAGCTAGAAAGGCACTTTATAAAATGCCACTTGATTGATTGATTGATTGATTGATTGATTGATTGATTGATTGAACAGGTGAGCCTTGGAAACCCAGACCACACAACCATGACAGAGACCCTTCCACTGTTGTTCTCCCTGAAGTTTCTTCCCATTTCTTTCTCCGTTAAAGGTGTTTTTTTGGGCGGGGGGGGGGTGTCCCTTATACTGCAAGAATCTAAGGACAGGATGTTGTGTTGCTGTAAAGCCCCCTGGGGAAAACCTGTAATTTGTGATATTGGGCTATACAAATAAAACGGACTTGACATGACTGTTCTGTGACACTCCATGTGGTGCAACCTGGACACATCGTCAGTAATGAACCCAGGGTGATCAGGGTTTCCGGGTCTTAACATCATACACCCTTTCCTGAGCGACCCAGCCGGGGGTGTTCGAGCCAGAACTTGTGTCCAGGTAGCGTATTACGTCACGCGTCACCCAGAGCCAACGGGTGACCTCTGCACTCCACTTCCGCAGACTTCACCAGCATATTCGTGGCCAGCGCAAACAGGGACGACACAGAATTGAGTAGTCAGCCAGTGCGTTTACATGCACAGTTGAGTCGCGCTACGGTTACAGCTCGACTAGGCCATGTAATTGACCTTTCGCAAAGTACCGCCCCAGAATGGTGCTTGTCCAATCCTACCTTAGCAACGGTCCGTCAAGCTTTCAAACACACAGCAAAATGCTGAAACGGTGTGCCCATGGGATCTGCAGACCGGATACTAGATATGTGAAAAGTTTGGAGGGGTGTAATTCTCTTTCCCTTCCCCAAACCCAGAACGTAAGAAGCGCAATGTGGGCAATAGATTTGGCAGTATAGCAGACCCCATGGCCAGCTTAATCCATCCAGAATCAACACAAATACCTGCCTGCTCCAAGCTAAGCTTGCTGCTAGCTAGTATTGATAGCTAATACAGCTAATGTGTTATTACTGCTACTCTTACCCACACAATGCACTGATTTCTTCCTTCATGTTTTGGTGTTTTCCGGCTACTTCCTGGATAGTTCGGAAATGCTTGATGGGCATAGCAACAGTAACTAAGGGGGGGGGACTTTGCGAAAGGTCAATGGACTGCTGTCGTGGTCCCATCATACAAGAACCGGGGGAGAATCGATTTCTTGACGGAAGTAAGTTCGACCCCGGTACAGTAGGTGGCGATATGCCCCCTTTCAGCTGGTTGCTATTGGATGAGAGTCCGTCGTGGGAACTATGGATCACGCGCAGAGTGCCTAGACCAGTTCAGGGCCTGTTGAAGCGTTTACATGCCAGAGTAAATCCACCCCCAACCGCATCATCCAGGTGTGTTAGTCCCACTTCCAGAAATTCCATTTAGCAGGATTTCGGTGGGACTGACACGTTTACATGTGTTTTAAAAGTCCAGTTTCAGTCGCACTAACACAATAAATGCACTTTTCTAACGTCATGGAAACGTAGTGAGTGACGGTACCCTTGTCTAGCCAACGAGGCCCCAGAGGACAACCACAGGCTAAAGTTGTTGTTATAGTCAAGGATGAGGTTTTGGATCTTCTGTGGGACGTGGTGTCTGATCAGGGCCAGTTCTGCCAGCCTGTGTGGGCTCGGTCCATTAGCAAGGTGCAGCTACAACACCGCCAGGTCTCCCCTGCTTTCTCGCGCCGCTCCGATCAGGACTTAACCCATCAGCCAATCCATACAACGGTGTCGGAGGGAAATCCTGGTTAGTCCTGGATTGGGATTACATGTGTAGTTGTCACTGTGAACAAGTCTTTTCTGGAAGGTTAAGAAAATGTGACGTCATTAAGTTGTGTCTTTTAGAGCTATGTTGTTGTTGTTGTTGTTGTTTTGTGTCATGAATTGGACACGGATTTGAATTTTTATTAAGAAAAAAAAAAAGGTAAAATTCTATTTTTCCCGGAGGGGTTTTGAAATGTGTCATGTGAAGGACTGAACTGGTATTCTCGTGAACATTTTTACTGTGGCATGGCCTCAGAGACTAGACTGGCTTTCGTGGATCTTGGTCGCCAGACGGGGCAGTGAAAGACACGGTGGTGTTGATAAGGGCGGGGTACCTGCAGACGGGGCAGGCTGAAGAGGTCGCTGAGATGATGATGATGAAAGGTTCCTCTCAATAAATGGACTGACTCACCTTTCTGTGCATGAAAAGACAGATGACTTTTGACAGAATACAGGCTAAGCTACAATGCCATCCCTCCATTCTTCCATTTTTTTGGAAGGATGGGAGACAGGTTTGGGATGATGCGGCCTGATGAATTCAGGAATGAACGGCGCTGCTGGGATGTTCATGTATCTTGATATAAACATCACATTCCTTTGGTTTACACATTTCCTTTGCTGGCGCTACACATTCCTGGCTTTCATTCTTCCATCCCGCTGAAAAATGCTGGCGGGTTATTTGTCAGCAGTAAAAAGTTTTCATTGTTGTGCAGTTGGCCATGTACATGAAGCTTCCCGGACAGAGCTACAGATGCAAGCTGGCCACCAGCCAGATGCTGGGCTGTTGTGGCTGGTTACTGGTAACCAGTGGTTAACACAATCTGTCTTCTTTCTGGGAACAGTGAGAAATAATGTTGGTAACGGTGGTAATATTTCTGCATGCACCTGACACTGTGGCTGGTCCACCGAATGTCCTGAATAGACTTTGGCATACATATAGAGATCCAGCATTGTTACTGTTGTGTTCTGTGTACATTACAGCTAATCACTACTGAGGCTTAACGTTTCGATTCCTTACTATAAACTACCATTACTACTACCACTACTACTACTACTACTACTACCACTACTACTACTTTAGGCTGCTCCCGTTAGGGGGCGCCACAGCGGATCATCCGTTTCCATCTCTTCCTGTCCTCTGCATCTCCCTCTGTCACACCAGCCACCTGCATGTCCTCCCTCACCACATCCATAAACCTCCTCTTTGGCCTTCCTCTTCTCCTCTTCCCCGGTCACTGCTCCACCCCCTCTGCTGATCCGGGGAGGGCTGCAGACTACCAGACGTCTCCTCCTCCCATACACGTGGAGTCACCAGCCGCTTCTTTTCACCTGACAGTGAGGAGTTTCACCAGGGGGACGTAGCACGTGGGGGATCACGCTATTCCCTCCAGTTCCCCCTCCCCCCAAACAGACGGCCCGACCGACCAGAGGAGGCGCTAGTGCAGCGACCAGACACACACCTACATCCGGCTTCCTGCGATTGTAGGCAAATAAGTGAGATCAGAGTGTTTGTAAACAAAGAGCGCCAAGCTACTTCCGGGTGGATGCTACTGTAACCGGTTATTTTCTTGCCCGGTGCGGGATTCGATACGGGGTGTACTGCATCACAAGGCGACGTCACTAACCGCTCGGCTAAAGGGTCAGGCCCGTTGCCTAGCTAGGGACTAACGTGTCTTATTAGTAGTTTACACTAGTAGCTGGGTAGGGCCTAGTAGCTAACGTACATAACGGTTAGCTAGCACAAGTTGAACGGACAAATTAATTTTCAAAATGCCGAAATCGTGCTGCTGTGTGTGGGGCTGTAGCGCCAAATGTACCCCGGCAAACAAGTTTTTAGGCTTTTTCCGTTTTCCATCAGATAAATCTGAATCTCCCCAGCCAGGTGTGTGGGTACAGAGGGTAAAGCGGACGAAGAGCACTGCTAACGTTACAAGGTTAGCGACATTGCCAGGAGGACTTGCTGGTGCTGAGCTGGGAGGAGGATGGAAACCAGCCAGTCATGACCGGGTTTGTGGGAGACATTTTATTACAGGTAAGAATGAACATTGTTGCCATTGTGTAGTGGGAGATTGTGTATCCGTCTCACCCGCTAGCTAACGTTCACTACATTTTACATCAGTCAAAGTAACGTAAATCCCCGATTGCGTAATTACTAATGAACACAACACATAATATTGTTCATGAAACACCCAGCTTTCTATAGCTAGGCCCACTACTTTATTTATGTTTCAACAGAATTATTAATTATCCAAAGGAGTTGAATCAAGTGCAACTCGACTTGGTATATATCCGTGAAGACGTTTCGCCTCTCATCCAAGAGGCTTCTTCAATTCGTGCCTTTCTGACTAGACCAAGCTAGTCTGACTGGCTGCTGATGAGACTCAGAATTTATCCTCTAGGAGTCGTTCTCAGAGCTATTGATATGCTATTGAATTGAGCTATTGATATGCTATTGAATTGAGCTATTGATAGCTATTGAATAGCTCTGACAACGACTCCTAGAGAATAAATTCTGAGTCTCATCAGCAGCCAGTCAGACTAGCTTCGTCTAGTCAGAAAGGCACAAACTGAGGAAGCCTCTTGGATGAGAGGCGACACATCGCCACCGTGACCCGACCCCGGAGAAGCGGCTGAGGGTGAATGAATGGATGAATGAATGAATGAAAAACTGAGAAAAGAAGCAATTCACGTTGGAAAAGTTTCAACCAGAGAACTCTGAGCTTTTCCCGCTATTTCTGCTTGTTAAATGACAGAAACAATTATGCAAGTCTTTGGCCATTTCCACATAATGTGTTTGAACCCTGATTTTACTCAAATCGCCAGGATGTCTTGTGAAGCGAGGGGGTTATCTAATTTGATAGCTAATGTGTTTACGTGTCATATGTGTTTTGGCAGGCATCAAACCAAAGGAAGAGGGCAGCAGCGTCGCAGGGCCTACCATGGTCCATGAGGGAAAATCCTTCTGCATTCATGAAGATGTGGGAGGTAAGTGGTGAAATGTCGTTCAACATTATCCAAAGAAAGCTAGTTCACAGTGAGCAGGGTTGTACTTGTCGTTCCATGCGTCCTCTGTGTGTATGCATTCCATGGCAAAGCGTCTCTAAAGCACAGGCACCTTTGTTGTTGTATTCTGTTTTCTCACATGAAGCCAACGGATCCTGAAGGGAATGGTGATTGGAATTTTCTTAGTTGTTGAAGATGTGGAGGAACCCCTTCCAGCCTCCTCCAGCGGTGTTGCCATCGTGATCAGATCCTGGTAGGCCACCTGATATTTGAGGACGCACTGCTCATTGCAGACTCATATACAAACTCTACCCAGCCCTATACAGACACCATGGCCTCTTTAGCAGAGCATTATGGGCAACCCCACCAGCTGGCGTTAAGGCATATCACAGACCTAATGGAGGCACCTAACATCTGTAGCCACGACACAGCTGCCTTTAAGAGATTTGCCCTCAGAGTGAGAGCCTTGGTGGGCATGCTCGACCAGCTGGGAGAGAAAGGCCATATTGAGCTTCAGTGTGGTTCCCATGTCACTAGGCTGATGTTCAAACTCCCACAAGACATGCGAGCTGAGTTTATGAGGTACTTGTACCCCCTCTGCGTCCGTATCCCTACTCTGCTCGACTTCGTGGACTGGTTGGAGTTCGAGATGAGGATTCAAGAGTGTGGTTACGAGTCTCAGCAGAGAGAGGACAAAGAGAATACAGAGGTGAAGAGGGAGAGACAGAAGGACTCAAAGTCTGGTAGGCCAACCACAGGCCTCCATGGGGCTGAACAGACTTCAAGCGGCCCTGCCGTCCCAGAGTCCTCATTCACCAAGCCAGTCCACTAAGTAAAGTCATCCTGTCATGCCCATACTGCGCCAATGACCAGCACTACCTGAACAAGTGCACTAATTTCAGCCAGCTTACAACTGAGCAGCGGAGTGCATGGGTCAAGAGTAACAGACATTGCTGGCGTTGTGGCCGCTCTCACCAGGCCACACCATGCAGACTGAAGGCCCGCTGTAAGAGATGTGACGGCAGACATCTGGAAGCTCTCCATGACCTCAACACTAAGCCAAACCCAGAGAACACCTCATCCCTAGTGAGTACCGCCAATGAAGTGCTTTACCTGGATAGGAAGTCCGGTTGCAGTCAGGTGCTCCTGAAGGTGGTCAAGCAAGGTTGTGCTACATAATGGAGAGCAGGCCATGGAGACCTACGCAATACTAGACGATGGATCAGAGTGGACCATGCTCCTTCCGGCCGCCGCTAAGGAGCTAAAACTTCAAGGGGAGTCGGAGCACCTTGCCTTGAGGACTGTGCGCCAGGATCTCAGAGTTCTGCATGGTATAGCCGTCTCCTTTTCAATTTCTCCTGCCAGTCACCCCCAAAAGACTTTCAAAATCCAGAGGGCCTTCACTGCTACAACTGGGACTGGTGGAGCACTCACAACCCGTCAAGACACTCCAGCACAAATATAAGCACCTGAAAGGCCTCCCTCTGCAAACGCTGGGTCGCGTCCATCCCATGGTACTCGTTGGGTCTGACTACCCTCATCTTATTACCCCAGTAGAGCTGGTCCATCTGGGACCCCCTGGAGGATCAGCTGCTGTGAAGTCCAGGTTGGGCTAGACCATCCAGGGGTCCGCCAGAGTCGTCCGCCAGCAGCTCCAGCCACCGCAGTGTCTGCATGTAGCCATACAGTTACCCTTTGATGAGCTCCGTCATCATGTGGAGAAGCTGCAACGAGACATGTTGCCCTACAGGAGTGGAAAGATGGTGACATGATCAAGGCAAGACCAAGAAGCAGTACACCTGCTGGAACCCGGAACAGTGAGGGTGGACATTGATAGAATACATCGTTATGCCACCCCCTGCTGCGCGTGAAGAAAATGCCCTATTTCCGTACCACCAAGGACGACGTAATGGCAAGTCTGGAGAGCACTGAAAGACGCCTGATGAAAGAGTCTTGCCGATTTAAGGTGTTTGTGGGCACCAGAGTCGCTGAGATCCAGGAGCTGACTGAAGCCTAAGCCTGGAGGTATGTGGACTATGCAAACAATCCCGCAGATGACATCACCCATGGGAAGACCCTAAGGGAGCCGGCTGAGAAGAACCGGTGAAGCCCAGCATTCTTGTGCCTGTCACCTCAGCACTGGCCTACCAAGCCAGAGGCTGAGCCTTTGGATGGCATCGAGCTGCGTAAGGCTGCCTTCTGCGGCTTCATCACCACTGCTCCTCTTCCTCACCAAATCGATGCCAGCCAGTTTACTTGTTTCAGGGACATGGTAGAAGCTGTTGTGCGGTCACGTCACGGGGCGGCTTGTAACCAGTCCACTCCAGTTGCAAAAGACTATCAGGAAGCTGAAAGAGACCTGCTGAGACAAGCTCAGACAGACTGCTTCGCGAAGGATCTCCAGCACCTGTTGGACAAAATACCTGTACCTTCCACCAGCCGTTTGATCACCCTAGCTCCTGAATATGACAACCAACTGAAGCTGATCCGGGTTGGAGGTAGGCTGCGTCGTTGTGACCTGCTGGACCCAGAGACCATTCACCCCATAGTCCTGGACTCGGCCCACCAGGTGACCAAACTCATCATTCAGGATGCTGACCGAGATCTCCGTCATCTAGGCTCAGAGCGGCTCTTTGCAGAACTCTGTCGGAAGTACTGGATCCTCTGCGGAAGAAAGGCTGTAAAGCGGCATCAGCACGCCTGCTCTGATTGTCAGAGAAGGAGGGTAAATCATGCAGTACCACAGATGGCAGACCTACCCCCTGCCCATCTGCGGCTGTTGAAACCACCTTTCTTTACAGGCTGGATTGTTTTTGGCCCTTCATGAGTAGAGTTGGACGGTGTAATGAGAAGCGTTGGGGCATACTATTCAAGTATCTCACCACCTGTGCTGTCCACATAAATGTCCTGAGTTGTCTTGACCAGGATTCATTCCAGATGGTCCTCTGCCGATTCATCTCACACAGAAGAAAACCAGCAGAGCTTCTATCGGACCAGGGCACAAACTTTAAAGGAGGTGAGAGGGAGCTCCATGACTCGTTTAAGGCTTTGCACCCCATTCTAAAGTCAGAGATGGCCAAACATCAGATCAAATTCGTGTTCAACCCTCCAAGTGTACCTCACTTCGGTGGTGTATGGGAGAGAGAAATTAAATCAATCAAAGCTGCCCTGTACGCTACGATCCAGATGCAGACTGTAACAGAAGAAGTTCTGCGCACAGTACTAATTGAGGTAGAGGGCACCCTGAACTCAAAGCCCCTGGGGTATGTATCCAGTGACGTCGCAGACCCGGACCCAGTAACACCGAACATGCTCTTGATGGGGCGGCCTGACCCCTTGCTGCCTCAGGTGGTGTACCCGGAGTCCGATCTGTTGAGCCGTCGTCGCTGGAGACACACACTGGTCCTGATTGACCAATTCTGGAGAACATTTATCAGGCACTACCTTCCATCTCTGCAGACACGTACCAAGTGGCAGAAAGAGACGGCTCCACTACAACCTGGCGTTGTCGCCATGATCGTGGACCCACAACTCCCGAGAGCGCTTTGGCCTATCAGCCGCATCACCAAGGTCATCCCAGATGCAAATGGGAGGATCAGGACAGCGGAGATTCAGGTGAATACCAGGAACTATCCCCGGCCAGTTGCCCATCTAATCCTACTTCCTGCCGTACCTGAGACAGCACCAGAGACCACCAGTCCTCCTCAGGGACCGCAAATTTGACTGTGCAAATATGGGGGCGGCTGTTAGAAAGGTCCCAAAATGTGTGTGTGTAGCTCACCAATTTTACCGCCTTCCGTTGTGGGGCGGAGCTTCCCTTTAACTGCTACGAGAGCGTCGGACCCGTTTGAGGGACGGACCTCCTGTCTCCCCAAAGACCTGTTGTGTCCGTGTGTCTATCTACTACTTTCGGCTGCTCCCGTTAGGGGTCGCCACAGCGGATCATCCGTTTCCATTTCTTCCTGTCTTCTGCGTCTTCCTCTGTCACATCAGCCACCTGCATGTCTTCCCTCACCACATCCATAAACCTCCTCTTTGGCCTTCCTCTTCTCCTCTTCCCTGGCAGCTCCATATTCAGCATCCTTCCCCCAATATACTCAGCATCTCTCCTCCACACATGTCCAAGCCATCTCAATCTTGCCTCTCTTGCTTTGTCTCCAAACCGTCCAACCTGAGCGGTCCCTCTAATATAATCGTTCCTAATCCTGTCCTTCTTCGTTACTCCCAGTGAAAATCTTAGCATCTTCAACTCTGCCACCTCCAGCTCCGCCTCCTGTCTTTTCGTCAGTGCCACTGTCTCCAAACCATATAACATAGCTGGTCTCACAACCATCTTGTAAACTTTCCCTTTAACTCTTGCTGGTACCCTTCTGTCGCAAATCACTCCTGACACACTTCTCCACCCACTCCAACCTGCCTGCACTCTCTTTTTCACCTCTCTACTGCACTCCCCGTTACTTTGGACAGTTGACCCCAAGTATTTAAACTCAGATGCCTTTGTCACCTCCACTCCTTGCATCCTGACCATTCCACTGTCCTCTCTCTCATTCACGCATAGGTATTCCGTCTTGCTCCTACTGACTTTCATTCCTCTTCTCTCTAGTGCATACCTCCACCTCTCCAGGCTCTCCTCGACCTGCACCCTACTCTCGCTACAGATCACAATGTCATCCGCGAACATCATCGTCCATGGAGACTCCTGCCTGATCTTGTCCGTCAACCTGTCCATCACCATTGCAAACAAGAAAGGGCTAAGAGCCGATCCTTGATGTAATCCCACCTCCACCTTGAACCCATCTGTCATTCCAACCGCACACCTCACCATTGTCACACTTCCCTCATACGTATCCTGCACCACTCCTACATACTTCTCTGCAACTCCTGACTTCCTCATACAATACCACACCTCCTCTCTCGGCACTCTGTCATAAGCTTTCTCTAAATCTACAAAGACACAATGCAACTCTTTCTGGCCTTCTCTATACTTCTCAATCAACATTCTCAAAGCAAACATCGCATCTGTGGTGCTCTTTCGTGGCATGAAACCATACTGCTGCTCGCTGATCGTCACCTCTCCTCTTAACCTAGCTTCTATTACTCTTTCCCAAATCTTCATGCTGTGGCTGATCAACTTTATACCTCTGTAGTTGTTACAGTTCTGCACATCGCCCTTGTTCTTGAAAATCGGTACCAGTATGCTTCTTCTCCACTCCTCAGGCATCCTCTCACTTTCCAGGATTGTGTTAAACAATCTAGTTAGAAACTCCACTGCCATCTCTCCTAAACATCTCCATGCCTCCACAGGTATGTCATCAGGACCAACTGCCTTTCCATTCTTCATCCTCTTCATAGCTGCCCTCACTTCCTCCTTGCTAATCCGCTGAACTTCCTGATTCACTATCCCTACATCATCCAACCTTCTCTCTCTCTCATTTTCTTCATTCATCAGCCCCTCAAAGTATTCCTTCCACCTTCTTAGCACACTCTCCTCGCTTGTCAGCACATTTCCATCTCTATCCTTGATCGCCCTAACTTGCTGCACATCCTTTGCAGCTTGGTCCCTCTGTCTAGCCAATCGGTACAAGTCCTTTTCTCCTTCCTTAGTGTCTAACCTGTCATACAACTCACCATACGCCTTTTCCTTTGCCTTTGCCACCTCTCTCTTTGCTTTACGCTGCATCTCCTTGTACTCCTGTCTACTTTCTTCATCTCTCTGACTATCCCACTTCTTCTTTGCCAACCTTTTCCTCTGTATAATTTGCTGTACTTCCTCATTCCACCACCAAGTCTCCTTGTCTTCCTTCCTCTGTCCTGATGACATACCAAGTACCTTCCTAGCTGTCTCCCTCACTATTTCTGCAGTGGTTTTCCAGCCATCTGGCAACTCTTCACTACCACCCAGTGCCTGTCTTAACTCCTGCCTGAACTCCACACAACAGTCTTCCTTCTTCAACTTCCACCATTTAATCTTCGGCTGTGTCTTCACTCGCTTCCTCTTCTTGGTCTCCAAAGTCATCCTACAGACCACCATCCGATGCTGCCTGGCTACGCTCTCCCCTGTCACCACCTTGCAGTCTCCAATCCCTTTTAGATGGTGCCTTCTACATAAGATATAGTCCACCTGTGTGCACTTTCCTCCACTCTTGTACGTCACCCTGTGTTCCTCCCTCTTCTTGAAATATGTATTCACCACAGCCATTTCCATCCTTTTCGCAAAATCGACCACCATCTGTCCTTCCACATTTCTCTTCTTGACTCCATACTTTCCCATCACCTCCTCATCACCTCTGTTCCCTTCACCAACATGTCCATTGAAGTCCGCTCCAATCACCACTCTCTCCTCCTTGGGTACCCTCTCCACCATGTCGTCCAACTCATTCCAGAATTCTTCTTTTTCATCCATCTCACACCCAACTTGCGGGGCATATGCGCTGATAACATTCAGCAATAAACCTTCAATTTCCAGCTTCATACTCATCACTCTGTCTGACACTCTCTTCACCTCCAGCACGCCCTTGACATACTCTTCCTTCAGAATTACCCCTACCCCATTTCTCCTCCCATTCACACCATGGTAGAAGAGTTTGAACCCACCTCCGATACTCCTGGCCTTACTCCCCTTCCACCTGGTCTCTTGCACACACAGTATGCCTACCTTTCTTCTTTCCATCATGTCAGCCAGCTCTCTCCCTTTACCAGTCATAGTGCCAACATTCAAAGTTCCAACTCTCACCTCCACATGCCTACCCTTCCTCCTCTCTAGCTGCCTCTGGACATGCTTTCCTCCTCTCCTTCTCCTTCGCCCAACAGTAGCATAGTTTCCACCGACACCCTGCTGGTTAATAGTACCGGTGGCGGTCGTTGGTAACCCGGGCCTCGACCGATCCGGTATGTAAGTCTTATTTATGATCCGCATATTTGATTTGGCAAAGATTTTACACCGGATGCCCTTCCTGACGCAACCCTCCCCATTTGTCCGGGCTTGGGACCGGCACTAAGGATGCACTGGCTTGTGCATCCTCAGTGGCTGGGTTGTTGTGTCCGTGTGTGCGTCCAGAGAAATAACCACGCACACGCACACGCACGTCTACTTGTCAATAAACATGGCTGAAGATAACATCGTTGCATTCTTGCCGGTGCACCACAGTGGTCCCATACTCCCGACCAGCTACAGCTACAGTCCAGGCTACTAATCCTCCCACACAGGCAAGAAAAACAAAAAAAACAACAGCACGGTGGATAATAGTTAGCCGGCCGTTTTCTTGCCCGGTGCGGGATTCGATACGGGGTGTACTGCGTCACAAGGCGACATCACTAACCGCTCGGCTAAAGGGTCAGACCCGTTAACTACGGGCTAACGTGTCTTATTAGTAGTTTACAATAGTAATAACAACAACGATAGTTGTTACTGTTATTTATTTCTTTATTCTTTAAGCGGTTCAGATAATGGATGGGTTTATTATTATTATATATTTATTTATCATTTAATTAAAGGAGAAATATATCTTCTTTATTCTTTATAAAAATAATCACTCTGAAATGTTTCATTTCATGAGCCCCTGTATCCAAAAATACCAGCCACGCTATGCTGATGACGGTGTGAAGAACGTGTGTCTGAAAACCGAGTTGACGTGTTTCGTCATTTCCTGAAGAGCCCGCCATGGTTCATTCAAAAGGAAACCGTGTGAGTCACTTCCGCTTTTTGGCAACGAAACGTCACGTTTGTAAATGTAACCTCCGCTGCTCGTGTGAAATAGCTCCCGTTATCTATTCTGGTTTTATTCTAAATAGGGTCCCGTCATAAATCCGAGTTATGATCCTGTTAAAGGTCTCTATTCTGGTCTTTCCCATAAATAGGTTCGGCGTTATAAATCTGACGTATCATCGTGTTAATTACCTCTGTGTTTTCTAGTCTCATTAATAAATTCAGAGAAACACGCAGGACGCTCGTCTCCGCCCACGCGCCTCCCCTCCTTTCCGGGTGCGCGTGATTCACACGGTGCGTCACCGCTGCGCGCTCCCGACGTGCAGCGCGCTCCCGACGTGCCATCTTGTCGAGCGAGTCGGGGCAGGCAGAGCGGCTGGTTAGCCTGTTAGCTTGTTAGCCTCCTAGCTTCGCTCCCGCAGCCGCTCCGGCCGAGGCGGATATCTGTCCGTCTGTCAGCTAAGAGTGAGCTTGTCCGTACCGCAGACGGGCTCGGCTTCCCGGGGAGGAGGGGGAGGGGAGGCGCTTCTCTCTCCGCGGCGGCTGGATATATCGTTCTCCCCGCAGGGCGACGGACGTGGCTTTGTTTACATCATGGTGTCGCCCATGCTGGCACCGAGGTAAAGGCAAGAGAGGGTCGGCTAACTTAGCTGGAGAGCCAGGCGGCTTTGGGAGGGGAGAGCGGGCGGAGGACGGGCCCGCCTCGGACTAAAGTGCTGAGAGTAACCGCTTAGGAAGAACTGCGACACGGGCCCGCTTGCTAATCCGGGGCCGGGACGGAGTGTGACGAGGAAGGCCGGTGTGGTCCCATCAGACCCGGAGGAGGAGGAGGAGAGGGGCGGTCGGTCGGCCGGTCGGGCGGTTCGGCGCTGTCACTGGGAGAGCGCAGCCGAAAGTCGGGCTGACGGGGAGCCGCTCGCTGGTTCTCACACGGAGCGGGGAGGGAGGCGTGTGGACAATGTGGCGCGCCTGTCTGCGCCGTATTTCCCAGGCGTGAGTTTGCTCGTTTCACAGTTGACCCGCAGCACTCGTCCGTTTCTCTTCCCTGGGCACAGCAGCCGCGGACTGACGCAGACTTTCCGACATGTCGAAAATGCCGGCGAAGAAGAAGAGCTGTTTCCAGATCACCAGCGTGACACAGGCTCAGGTGGCGGCCAGCAGCGTCACCGACGACACCGAGAGCCTGGACGACCCGGATGAGTCCCGGACCGAGGACGTGTCGTCCGAAATATTCGACGTGTCACGGGCCGACCTGGGTGTATGCGAGCGGAGTTCGTCTGAGGAGACCTTAAACAACGTGGGGGAATCTCAGGAGGGGCAGCCGTTAGCAACAGGTCCTGTAAACGGTGGGTTCTCTAGTAAAAGTATCGGCCCGGCTCACATCGGCCTGGGTCACGTACCCCAACACGTTTCGGGGGGATTTGGGCCCGGCTCAGCTGTAAGTCAGCCCACCGTTACCGGCTCGGCCACCCAGCCACCGGTCCCTGTGACTGTGGCTACCAGTGGGGCTCCGGCCCCTGTAGGCACCCCCTCTGCGTCCACCACAAGCTGTAGTTCTCGATTCAGGGTCATTAAACTCGACCACGGTACCGGGGAGCCCTTTCGCCGGGGCAGATGGACGTGCACTGAGTTCTATGAGCGGGACTCGGAGGGCTCCAGCGTTGGCAGGACTGTGGACAGCATAAAGCCGGCTGTGACCCTCGATCAAAGCACAGATAGGGATAGTGGATTGGGGACCACTGGAGGCTCGGTTGTGGTTCCCAGCACTGTCTCTGCACAGGGTCAGGAGTCCACCGGGGACAGTGGCTACTCAGCCGCTCACCACCCTCGGCCCCAGGAGCCTCTGCAGCATGGCTATGGCTTGGCCCCTCAGATTGGGAGCGGAGCAAGTGCCTTCCAACCCACAAGGTTTTCAACTACCACGTCACAGCAGCCACAACAGGCTCAAGTCAACCTGCAACCTGCCGCTACTCAGACCCCCCTTCCCAGTGGCCCCAATGGAGTGTCCCAAGGTGCAGCGCTGCAGAAATCTCCCATCATGCCTCCTGCTACGCAGGCCCAGCAGTTTGCCTATTCCCCCCACCCCCCTGGCCTCTCATCCAGCCAGTCAGACTTTCGTCAACAGCATTTTGTTCCTCTCCAGCCGCAGGGCTCAGGCACTCAGAGCCTCCCCATGGCCTCCCTTTCTACAGGGCCTGCAGTGAACCAGGGCTCCCCGCCTGTCATCACGCCGGCTGGCCATGGAGCTCAGGGGCTGGGTATGGTTACCCAGGGTGGGGAGGTTCCTTCAGCCAGGGGCCTGCTGCTTCAAGTGGGTAGTGGGTCTGCTGGTGTCCCTCTACTTCCAGGAAGTGGCCTCCAGCAGCCTGTCAGTCTGCCTCAGCCTTCGGGAGGTGTGGGCATTGCCACTGCACCTTCCATCCCTGCTGCCACCACTCACAGTGGCGCCCAGAATGTGCCTGCCACAGTGCCCAGCGCCAACACCCCCCCAGGTATGCCTAGCCAGGCGACTGGTGCAGGGGGATATGCCCAGGCACCGGGGGCCAGTGGAGGAGCAGAAGACAGCAGGCAGAAATCTGACGCCCTTCCTCAGCCTGGTACTGGCTCCCTACCCGGGAAAGATGGTGTGAAGCCTTTCATCCCTGAGAGTCTCGGTCTGCCCACTCCCACTGTCAACAGTTTGTTTGGAATACCTATTCCCATCGATGGGGATGAGGACAGGTAAGAGAGAGCGAGTGTGTGTGTGTGTGTGTGTGCTACTTCTGGTCCATCTTTATACAATCTGTGATGCAACAATGTGCTGTGGATGTCAGTGTGACCATCTCTGAAGTAAACAGAGCGGTCTGTTGAGAGACGGAGTTGGAGCGAGGCCCTCATATTAAACATTGCCCTGGCATTCTGCAGCGGTGTGGTCATGCTCGGCAGTCTTCAGCATGCCTCCCCCTCTTGACCAGCGCCAGTGTTAGGCATGCTATGTTTGGAAGTGTTTGGTTGTCTTTAAAAAAGAAAGAGTAAAAAGCAGGTCCTGCAGAGTTATGTTGAGAGTATATGTGGAGTTTGGGAAGGGGGGGGCAGGTTGGCGGTGTCGGGGACTGGGGTTTTGGGGATTGGGAGCTGGTACAGAGGAAAGGAATTTTGTTTTGCATAATGTCATTAATAGACTGCTCACAAAACAGTGGACGCTACCCAATCTTGTTTGTGTATGGGTGGGGGTGGGGGTGGGGGGAGTGTTTACAGCTGAAGCTTTCACACTGAATGGGAATAACTCTTGATGTAGGCTGGAGGGGAGGTGGCCAGCCCCCCTCGTTCTAACCCCCCCTAAATCTTGTAAATACAACCTGTCCAGTAGTATGCAGTGTTCAGCACCAGTTTCCCCATGAGGACCGTGTCACATTAAGCCCGGAGACGTTTCCTATGGATTGTACCGAAACACATAGCCCGGGTATTCTTAGGTTTGCTGGACGGCTGTTGCAGCCTGAGCCCAGCTTAACCATCCTGAGTAGGACCAGCACAGACAGACGTGTTGCACGTTTCACGTAGCCCGAGTTAATGACCCGGACGCATACTGTGTTTTATCACTGGCCTCATTCCTCAGCACTGGCTGCAAGTGTGACAGGCGGAACATGTGTGTGTGTGTGTGTGTTTGTGTGGGTGTGTGGGTCAGTGGCGGCTGGTGCTAAAAATGTTTGGGGGGGCCTAATGTACCTCGGCGCAGCACACCTGACAGCTGCTTTAATGTCCACACAATCACCAAGGTATTCAGAAGGACAGTGTAGCCTATAGATTTTATCAGGGCTCGTAGACGGTGGGTGATTGACAGTTGAGACGAGGCGTCGTGGTGGGTGTGAACATGATTGACAGCCACGAGAATTGTCCAATCACATCAGATCAAAAAGCATTAAAACAATACCAAGTCACTGCCAATAAAAGTGGGAGTGTCTGGGGCGCACAGAACTGCGCCCCCTGGAAAACCTGAAGAAACCAATCAGACAGCAGCCTCAGGTCACCTGCTCGCCACAAGTTTGAGGGCTTACATAAGGTATGGTTTGGCCGGCGCCCCTCACCCAGGAAGTATATGTATTCAGACAGGAAGTATATGTATTCAGACAGAAACCACCCAAACACCATTTGAACCAATATTTAATGCTGCTGACAGGCGCTCACAGACTGACAACGCTTTTATTCCATCATTATACACCTACATTATATTTAACATGTTTAAGTAGGAGGCGGCACGGTGGTGCAGTGGTTAGCATGATCGCCTCACAGCAAGAAGGTCCTGGGTTCGAGCCCTGGGTAATCCAACCTTGGGGGTCGTCTTGGGTCGTCCTCTGTATGGAGTTTGCATGTTCTCCGGTGTCTGCGTGGGTTTCCTCCCACAGTCCAAACACATGTAGGTCAGGTGACTCGGCCATACTAGGTTGTCCCTAGGTGTGAACGTGTGTGTGTGTGTGTGTGTGGGGGGGTCGGCCCGGCCCTGTGATGGCCTGGCGGTCTGTCCAGGGTGTCTCCCCGCCTGCCGCCCAGTGACTGCTGGGATGGGCTCCAGCGTCCCGCGACCCTGAGAGCAGGATCAGCGGTTCAGATAATGGATGGAGGGATGTTTAAGTAGATTTACATCTCTTGGTATTTGAAGGGGGCGGCGCCCCAGCGCCCTGTACTGGCCAGCCGCCACCGTTGTGGGTGTGTGTCCATCTGTGTCTGTATGTGTATCCGTGTGTGTGTGTGTGTGTGTGTGTTGTCAGTAGACGGGTGAGGTCTGATCATCATATTCCTGAAGCTAATAAGCGTTAACCAGGAGCACAGCAGCAGGCAGCAACTGAAACAGCCTGTGTTGTTCCTGCTGCCATGTCACAGAGGGAACAGCAAGTGCCTGTTTCCTAATCATGTGTGTGTGTGTGTTGGTTTAAGGGAGACGCAGAGTGAATGACAGTGTGGGCCAACTGTCTGTGTAACCATGGCGACCTGACACTGGTGGCAGCAGGACAGTGAGGCGGTGAGGAGGATAGACAGTCAGACAGACAGATAGACAGACAGGCACACTGCCAGGCAGGCAGACAGACACATCTAAACAGTCAGACAGACAGATAGACAGACAGGCACACTGCCAGGCAGGCAGACAGACACATCTAAACAGACAGATAGACAGACAGGCACACTGCCAGGCAGGCAGACAGACACATCTAAACAGACAGACAGACAGATAGACAGACAGGCACACTGCCAGGCAGGCAGACAGACGCATCTAAACAGACAGACAGACAGATAGACAGACAGATTGTGTGCAGGCAGAGTGGACTTGGCCAGACTGAGTCAGCACGGCAGTCCTCTGTTTAACTATTTGGCTCCCGGATCCTGGCACGGTACTGGTCCGGATCCTGGCACGGTACTGGTCCGGATCCTGGCACGGTACTGGTCTGGATCCTGGCACGGTACTGGTCCGGATCCTGGCAAGGTACTGGTCCGGATCCTGGCACGGTACTGGTCCATGCTGAGCTAGGAGTTGGTGTCCGTCCGTGGAACGGCAGTGTTTTCGTCGCTGAGCTGTCTCGTTGTCCCAGAGACGTCTGAAGGTTTCCGGGTGTACACGCGTGTGGGTAGCATGTCGCTGTGCTAGTTTTGCTTAACTTCAGACGGGGGCTTTTGGGCTCTAGGGCAGGTTGATAGGTGCTGTGTTGATTTACAAGTGTTATAAGATGCCAGGAAGGGTATCCGACATAAAATGTTCCCAGATCATGATGCCGATTGACAAGACCGCCATCGGTGCTGTGCCCTCACAAAGTACCGATGGGAGCTATCGGATCCGCTGTGGCGACCCCTGGGGAACAGGGTACAAGCCCAAAGAAGAAGAAGATAAGATATAATTAAGTTGTCTTTCTAACGCTTAACTGCCCAGGTAAGCCCTCCAAAGCAGCAGGAGTCATCTGTTTGGGGGACACTGTCCCCACATGACCCTCATGAGTGTGGCTCCTAAAATGTCCAACGTTCACCTGCAGCGAGAGGCACATTGTTCTGTGCACGAGCTCGAGCCCGCCAGGGAATCGCTTCCTGGTCTCATTGTTTGGCTCTAGTCTGAATTAAAGCGCATCACAAAAGTTGAACAAAGCCTATGGAGGGGTGGGTGGGGTGGCAGCGCCAAACGGTTAGCGTCTCCACCCGGCACGCTGTGCTGTCCCGCCATAGAAAGAGAGCCGGCTGCCCTGGGGGACACAGCAGTTCTGTTATATAGGAGGACTGGCTCTTGAACTGATTACAACTCCCCGGACAGACCCCCACCCCACCCCACCTCCCACCTCTGTATGTATTATCTCACTAGAAAGTTGACGGGGCGTGGTGGACAGACACTTCACATTGTTGGGACTGTTATAAATAGAGAAGCACCGACTCCAGTTTTGGCCCATTTGTGTTTTGTTCTTGACAGCATACATAAACGTTTTTGTAGCTTTTCTTTTTTTTTTGTTAGATATTTTCTTCCCCCTTTTTCTCCCCAATTGTACTTGGCCAATTACCCCACTCTTCTGAGCTGTCCCGGTTGCTGCTCCACTCCCTCCTGCTGATCCGGGGAGGGCTGCAGACTACCACATGCCTCCTCCCATACATGTGGAGTCACCAGCTGCTTCTTTTCACCTGACAGTGAGGAGTTTCACCAGGGGGACGTAGTGCGTGGGAGGATCACACTATTCCCCCCAGTTCCTTCTCCCCCCGAACAGGCACCCTGATCGTCCAGAGGAGGCGCTAGTGCAGCGACCAGGACACATACCCACATCCGACTTCCCACCCGCAGACACGGCCAATTGTGTCTGTAGGGACGCCCGACCAAGCCGGAGGTAACGCGGGGATTCGAACCGGCGATCCATGTGTTGGTGACCGACATAATAGACCGCCGGGAGACCCGGACACCCTGTAGCTTTTCTTTAGTGGAAATTTCAGTTGTATGTTCATAATGAAACATCGACATTTAAATAACTTGTACATTTTCCCCGAATCTGCAGCAGGTTACAGGACCGTCTGTCTCTCTCTCTCTCAAACCAACGTCGAAATAAAAACATGCTCCGGGTTACTGGACAGAGTTTTGTTGTACAAATAAAATGAATTGCAGCATATCCCACTTTACCCAACACGTTTTACCTGCCCAAAATAACCGTCCGTTTTCGCCACGTTTCAGTGTGTTTGTGTGTGGCTGTGACGTTGCTGTCTGGGCCACTGTGGGCACGACGTGGACCGTCGCATGCGTGTGAACGTGACCAGCACAGACTCGGATATATCCCAGACTGACCGGACCGTCGCTGGTCCTGACCCATCCAGCTGAACATCGGCTGATTCGGGTCACCGGCAGATCAGCCGGTGCATCTCTAATTATAAAGAGGTGCTCACTGGAATGGGGCAGCACCGTGGCGCAGTGGTTAGCGCAGTCGCCCCACAGCAAGAAGGTCCTGGGTTCGAGCCCTGGGGTTGTCCAACCTTGGGGGTCATCCCGAGTCGACCTATGTGTGGAGTTTGCATGTTCTCCCCATGTCTGCGTGGGTTTCCTCCGGGTGCTCCAGTTTCCTCCCACAGTCCAAATACCTGTAGGTCAGGTGAGTCGGCTGTGCTAAGTTGTGTGTCTGTGTGGTGTGGTGTGAGGGGGGGGGCCTGTGATGGCCTGGCGGCCTGTCCAGGGTGTCTCCCCGCCTGCCGCCCAATGACCGCTGGGATAGACTCCAGCATCTCCACCACCCTGAGAGCAGGATAAGCAGCTCAGATGATGGATGGATGGATGGATGCTCGCTCACTTGAATGTGGGCACTTACTATGTCAGATGGAAGTGGGATCTTCTGATTGGTTTATCAGTGCCTTGGAGCTGCTCCCTGGCAGTGTTAAAGGTCATATAATTTCCATTTCGTCTTAGTTTTCAACATTCGACATCGTCTTTCCGTCCAAGAACCAGAACCCGGTTTACCAGGTTGTGTAAAAACCAGTCGGTTCGTGTCTCTCTGACTGACCGGCATTGTTCCCTGATCCTGGTCGGAGCTAACGGTGAACTTTATTCATTTACCAGGTTGTAGTATTGAAGGAAAGGAGGTAGCAGAACATGTTCTTGTCAGCTAAATCAGTACAGGTTCTTGCTTCACGGTGAAACAGCCGTTTCTCAGCCTGCCGTCTGTGTTTACTCTGTTCGTTCTGCAGCGCTCAGCCACCGAATGAATGCCGGCACACTCTGGTCCTGACTGGTAACCAGTCACTCTGACAGGTAACCATATATTATTAGGAGGTGCTGTCGTGTTCACTTTTTAACAATCTATTTGGGTGGTAAAACAAACAAACACCCCGACACACACACACGCTAGCAAGTTGTGGTCTCGTATCTGAAAATAACCACAGTGTCTTATTTTAATCTGGATTTACACCTCGTCGCTGTGTAAAGGCCTTTGTGACAGAACTGGTGGTTGAAGACGTGTTATAAATACGCGGGACGTGACTGGCACCCCCTTGCAGAAGCCTTGTGCGCTTGCGGCGAGCTTGGGCAGGACGGGTGGATGGGAGGGGAGTCAACGTGGGGTGTTCCGGCTCTCGGGGCGGGCGCCCATCGGCCCGACCTCTCCTGACCTGCCGCTGCAAGCCGTTCTGTCCTGAATGAAAGTCATCACTAGACTACGATTATCGTGTGACAACATCACAGAACCTAGATGACTGCAGTAATGACACCCAAATCCTAGATACATGTGTGATGATATCGCCCACACTCTGCTCAATGTGTGTGTGTGTGTGTGTGTGTGTGTGTGCTCACATTAATGTAAATAAAAAGCTAACTTTAGAACAGTGCTTCCATGACAGCTATTTGTTAGTAACTTGTGTTTCTGTGCTACACAAGTGCTCAAAATATCACAAAATAAAGATTTGCTGATAGGTTTTATTTTGTATATTTCCCCCCCCTTTTCTCTCCAGTTGTACTTGGCCAATTACCCCACTCTTCCGAGCCGTCCCGGTCGCCGCTCCACCCCCTCTGCTGATCCGGGGAGGGCTGCAGACTACCACATGCCTCCTCCCATACATGTGGAGTCACCAGCCGCTCCTTTTCACCTGACAGTGAGGAGTTTCACCAGGGGGACGTAGCACGTGGGAGGATCATACTATTCTCCCCAGTTCCCCCTCGCCCCCGAACAGGCGCCCCGATTGGCTAGAGGAGGCGCTACTGCAGCAACCAGGACACATACCCACATCCGGCTTCCCACCCGCAGACATGGTCAATCGGCTCTGTGCATAACTGTAGTCCACTGACTTCCTGTTTCTACTGCAGTGGTCATACCAGTTTCCTGTGTGTTGGCGTGTGCTGTTGACAGTGGCATAATTTTCGGGATGCCTGCAAGATTTACCACGGATAAATGTCAACCACATGAACAGAACTGTCCACAAACGTTCACCTGCACCTGCCAGCAAACGGGTGAAAAGTGCCAAGTTGTACATATCAAGTTATGTCCACTGTTCTGTCCGTCCGTCCGTCCGCCCGCTCATCCTCATAATTGTGGACGTAACTTGATATGTACAACTTGGCACTTTTCACCCGTTTGCTGGTAGGTGCAAGTGAAAGTGTGTGGACAGTTCTGTTCATGTGGTTGACATTTATCCGTGGTAAATCTTGCAGGCATCCCGAAAATTATGCCACTGTCAACAGCACACGCCAACACACAGGAAACTGGTATGACCACTGCAGTAGAAACAGGAAGTCAGTGGACTACGGTTCTGCACAGAGTCGATTGTGTCTGTAGGGACGCTCGACCAAGCCGGAGGTAACACAGGGATTCGAACCGGCGATCCCTGTGTTGGTAGGCAACAGAATGGACCGCCAGGAAATCTCAGTTTTTTCTGTCGACTACAATCCTGGGAACTGTTAGGTTGGAAAGAAAACCTGCATGTTCTCTCTCTCTCTCTCTCTCTCTCTCTCTCTCTCTCTCTCTCTCTCTCTCTCTCTCTCTCTCTCTCTCTCTCTCTCTCTCTCTCTCTATATATATATATATATGTATATATATACACACACACATGGCCTTCACACACACATGATGGAGAACCACTGCCTTAGAAAAGTGCTGAGGGAACTCATAGTGAAAAATACTAAGTTTCTGCTTTAGGACTCGCAGCTCGAGCAGTCTGCTGGCCCTCCCGGACACAGTACCAAGTGACAGATGAGTTTCTTCAAGATGCTGGCGATATTTAGTAGATGACTATTGGTCCTTTGGGCGGCACCGTGGTGCAGTGGTTAGCGCGGTCGCCTCATAGCAAGAAGGTCCTGGGTTCGAACGCCAGGGTAGTCCAACCTTTGGGGTCGTCCCGGGTCATCCTCTGTGTGGAGTTTGCATGTTCTCCCCTGTCTGGGTGAGTTTCTTGTGGGTGCTCCGGTTTCGTCCAAAGACATGTTGGTCAGGTGAATCGGCGGTACTAAATTGTCCCTAGATGTGAATGTGTGTGTGTGTGTGTGTGTGTGTGTGTGTGTGTATGGGCCTGTGATGGACTGACGGCCTGTCCAGGATGTCTCCCCACCTGCTGCCCAATGACTGCTGGGATAGTCTCCAGCATCCCGCGACCCAAACTGGGATAAGTGGCTCGGATAATGGATGGATGTTGCCCAACTCTACTCTCCATAAATATAATTTCTATTGATTTTTCTCCATCATTAGTTGGTGCTTCTCTCTGTGGCCTTCTTAGCAATAGAAGAAAGCCTCTTTATTTTGTCATTGTGTTCTTACAACGAATTGCATTTTTACAATGAATGTGTTCTCTGCATGTAACCCATCCTATTGTATGGGAGCAGTGGGCAGCTGCAGCGCCTGCCCAGAGACCAACTCCAGTTCTTCTTTCCATTGCCTTGCTCAGGGGCACAGACAGGAGTATTAACCCTAACATGCATGTCTTTTTGATGGTGGGAGAAAACCGGAGCACCCGGAGGAAACCCACGCAGACACATGGAGAACATGCAAACTCCACACAGAAAGGACCTGGGATGGCCTGGGATTCGAGCCTATGACCTTCTTGCTGTGAGGCAACAATGCTGACCACTGGGCCACCATGCTACCTTTTTTTTTTAAAGAAAGAATAGGCAGGTGTGTTTTGTGGCATTGACGGTACTGGTCTATGCCCTCCCTTCTCTTCTATTGACCAGTATTGACCAGCTCTCCTGGTGTTACCATAGGTTTGGCAAGGGTGCAGGGCATTGTAATCTGCACTCAGTTTCCAGAGCAGTATGTGTTGAGGCTACCAGTTCACCTGAGACATGAAAACAGTCTTTGTATGCCACCAGAACAGATGAACTGCCCCAGGCCCCCAGCTCTGGGGGAGTCGTTCATATCGCCTGTGATCTGGAGTACGCCATGGGCCTCTTTCTAACCAACTCTCAAATCCTCTTCTAAACAGGCTGACAAGTCAGTTGGTATTTACCCCCAGGCAGCCAGAGTCCCCCACTCCCTCTGCTACAACCATTCAGGCAGTGTTTTACAGCGTAGCTTGTTCGAAGCCCTGAAAATGACCTCTGAAACATGATTTACATCAGGGTTGAGGATCATGCATGTCAGATTGCTTACAGCATGACACTTGGGCTTTCGACGTTGACTGCGAGAGAAGTTCCAGCCAGAGAAAAGGGCTGCATGGGAGTCGAGCAGTGCGTAGAGCCAGTAGGACTGTTGTATGGTATTTACCTCCAGGCACCTCGCTTGCCATCGCCGACCGACTGACTTAACTGATGTAGTGTTTTCTTGTTTTAAACCCTAAATTGTCGAGTAAAAGCTCATGCAGAGCACGAGAGCTGTTCTCGTCTTAGTGCATTACTTCACGTTTGTGTAGCTCCACACAGACACCTGGTAGCTGCCCAGTGCAACCGGAGGCTGTTGCTGGTGGCCTCCGAGAAGCTCTGCTGGAGCAAAGAGACTAAATGCCTTGCTCAAGGTCATTTGAATGGTGGTTGATAAGGGAGGGAAGGCTGATATATCCATTCACCTTCATTGCTAAAATGAAACCTGCATTAGATAATCCACATGAAAAGAACATGCCCAAAGTCAGTCAGTGCAAGTTAGTGATGTACTGTTCCTAGCTAGTGTGGGATCACAGACAAGCTTCTCTAAGCATCACGTCACTGCTAATTGGTGGAAACAATGAAAAATCCGTAATTTTAGCAAAAAGTTGAGCCTCGGAGTTGCTTCCAGTCCTGCTGCATTGAGTGATGAGGTCTCCACTGAATGTGAAGATGAACCCGTCCTCAAGGACGTTCTGCATAGTTTGTTTTAATCTAGAGTAGCCAGCCCTCTCCATCTAGTCAAGCTAATGAAGGGTCTGGAGAAACTTGTCAAAACATTGGAATAACGACACCTCAGACATCCTGAGGCAGCTATTCGAGTGACTTTTGAGTTTGAAAAAAAAAAGCACCTGCCTCCGGAAATGGCACCTCTTGTTAGTTTTCCTGTTTGGAGACACCCAAGTTTGCTTCCTTGTCTTAGCAGTGCTAGCAACAAAAATGGATAATTGTGTTTACTTGTTAAAATGGGAAGATTTTCTGCAAGCACAGAAAACCTAAAATGCTTTAAAATTGAGTTTTTTTTTTGGTTGTCATCTCATCCAAGCCAAAATTTGGCTAGCATGGAACAAATAAGTTGTTGTTGGCAGGACAGTAAAATACAGCACCAGGCTCCGCCCTCTTTTCTCCCAAGTCTAATTTCATAGGTTTGAAGTATGATGACAGCCCACTGCGTCTCCGCCGTTTTCTAACGATTTTTTGTGCTTGAGTTTCTTCAGACCTCTGGAGGTCTGACTACCTGAGATTATGTTTGCTCCAACCCACAGGCCAGTAGGAAAGTTGATCTCATGCCCCATCGGTGGAGGTTGGCACTGTCAGGGCCATGTCCAGTTTTACCCTGTGCAGGATGGACCACTCCTTTGGAAGGTCAGATGCTGGGAGCTGCTGTGTGGCTTAAGATGAGATGCTTGTTTGCCAGTAATTCCCATTCCAACTGATAATCAATGACCTTGATAAAATAAAAGTAATGTTAATAGTAAAGATGTAGGGCGTCCGGGTAGTGTAGCGGTCTATTCCATTGCCTACCAACACAGGGATCGCGGGTTCAAATCCCCATGTTACCTCCGGCTTGGTCGGGCGTCCCTACAGATACAATTGGCTGTGTCTGCGGGTGGGAAGCCGGATGTGGGTATGTGTCCTGCTCGCAGCACTATTGCCTCCTCTGGTCAGTCGAGGCGCCTGTTCGGGGGGACTGGGGCGGGGGGGGGGGGGTAGCATGATCCTCCCACGCGCTATGCCCCCCTAGTGAAGCTCCTCACTGTCAGGTGAAAAGAAGCGGCTGGTGACTCCACATGTATCAGAGGAGACGTGGTAGTCTGCAGCCCTCCCCGGATCGGCAGAGGGGGTGGAGCAACAACTGGGACTCGGAGGAATGGGGTAATTAGCCAAGTACAACTGGGGAGAAAAAGGGGGGATGGTTGTAATGAAGTTAATTCAATTTACTTATAAATCTCAGTTTTACAAGTTAAAACCCAATAGAAGACAAACTACACAAAAAATAAGTTAAAACAAATAACACAATAATGCATCTCAGCAATAATTATTTTCATGTTTTAAAGACAGCCATTGTCCCTTAATGCCTGAATAAAATGGACTGGCTTGTTTAAATTTACTTTTTATTTGCACCAGTCCAGTATTCCCTGATGACTTGGCATACTGGTCAGATGGTCGGCATTCTTTCATGTCCTGCTGGTGACACAGTGCCAGCACATGCTGAGCAGAGAGTTGAAGACTGAAATGCATCCTGTGCTGTATGATAAGCTAACCCAATTCAATAAACTGTCAATTACTTTTGCTTCACAAAACTACTGAAGAAACAATCATGTTGGAGTATCACACTGAGTCTTTACTACAGTAGTGGCAGTAGTATTCAATTCAATTCAGTTCAATTCAAAACTTTACTGTAGACTCAGGGTCCATAACAGACAAAGAAAATTGGTAAAAGACAAACCCCAGACAATACACAGTGTAAACACAATAGAATAACACAACAGGGACAAGTCAGTGTGTTGTAAGAAGGCAGCTATACCAGTGGTCCCACTGCTGGGACCACTGGTAGCGCGTGGTACTGAGTCTTATATTAGTTAAACTCTTGATGATTACATTATCAGAGTCACCGAGCCGGCAAATACATTTATACATGAGCTTTCTTAAAGAGCCTGAAAGGTGTTGACTCCTGCAGCCACAGACATCTCACTTGTACTACACCACGTAGGTCTTTTTAGTAGTATTCTCACTGCATCATTAGAAGCTACTGGAAGCCTCTGTAAGCTTGCTTTTTTATAGTTTGACCACAGGGGGCAGTGTAAAGTGGTGCACAATATGTAGTGTGACCACAGGTGTGCAGTGTAAAGTGTTGCACAATATGTAGTTTGACCACAGGTGTGCAGTATAAAGTGTTGCACAATATGTAGTTTGACCACAGGTGTGCAGTATAAAGTGTTGCACAATATGTAGTGTGACCACAGGTGTGCAGTGTAAAGTGTGCACAATATGTAGTTTGACCACAGGTGTGCAGTATAAAGTGTTATACAATATGTAGTGTGACCACAAGTGTGCAGTATAAAGTTGTGTACAGTATGCTCTGAACAGAGACATCTTCACACTAACTGAACACACACCAAACTTGCGTGACAGAGTGTTTGCTTGTGCGTACATCATGCAGCGTTGTCTATAAACATCATCATCGTCTGTCATTTGTTCAGTAATATAATGTCCAAGATATTTCACCTTATTACATACCCCAAGATTATTATCAGACAATTTAAATCAGGACATTTTAGATGATTGGCCTCTTTGGTTCTGCAGATCATGACAACACTCTTACTAGTATTGTATTTGATGTCATGCTGCACACTGTAAACACAGCATATATCAAGGAGCTGCTGGAGACCTGCGCTACAGGGACTAAGAATGACAAGGTCATCTGCATACATAATATTGTTCACCAACGTATTACCCATCATGCACCCATATTGTCATCGTTGTTGGCATTGTTGTTCTATTAATTGTAGTAGTTATAGTATGATTTTAGTAGTTTTTAGTGCTTGAGGAACGTTTTAATGTTAAAACAACATTATTCAATTTTTTTACCTTAAAATACCAGCTTCAAAGTCATTATGATGGTACACTGACTTGGAATTGGGAGAATAGTGCCTCTTTCATTCCCACTCTGCACCCCAGATGCCTGTTCTTGCACTATGTAACTTGCGTTGAGCTGGTACGATCTCCCGCTCGTGAAAAAATGTTTTTTTCTAGGATGGTGAAAGGATGACCCGCCCTACTCTGCCTCTGATTGGCTTACCCTTATATTCTCACCTTATCCCTAACCAATCTCATTCCTCGTGTCACCAACCAACGACCAACCAACCCAACCAACGAAGGTAATGAGTACTAGCCAATCAGAGGCAGAGTAGGGCGAATCATAACTTCGCCACCCTAGGAAAAAGATATTGCTTGCAGGAGATTATATCTGCTCAACCCAAGTTACATAGTGGAAGAACAGGTGTTCGGGGTGCAGAGTGGGAATGAAAGAGGCACCATTCTCCCTATTCCAAGTCAGTACACCATCAAAATGATTTTGAAGCTGTTATTTTAAGGTGAAATGGTTGCATAATGGTGCTTTAAGTTTGTTAAACTGAATGTCAACAAAGATGCATACAAAATATGGTTAACTTGGATATATAGCCCTAACCTTAGACACCCCCCCTCCACACACACACACACACACACACACACACACATACACACACATACATACACACACATTTTATTCTCTGTGATGTCTCCTGTCATGTTCAGCAGTGATAATATAAGGGGTGTGTATGTTGTGTGGGGCAGACACTGGGTGGTAGTGAAGAGATGCCAGATGGCTGGGCAACCATTGCAGAAATAGTGAGGGAAACGGCTAGGAAGGTACTTGGTGTGTCATCAGGACAGAGGAATGAAGACAAGGAGACTTGGTGGTAGAATGAGGAAGTACAGCAAAGTATACAGAGGAAGAGGTTGGCAAAGAAGAAGTGGGATAGTCGGAGAGATGAAGAAAGTAGACAGGAGTACAAGGAGATGCAGCGTAAAATGAAGAGAGAGGTGGCAAAGGAACGGTGTATGGTGAGCTGTATGAGAGGTTAGACACTAAGGAAGAAGAAAAGGACTTGTACCGATTGACTAGACAGAGGAATTGAGCTGGGAAGGATGTGCAGCAGTTAGGGGGATGAAGGATAGAGATGGAAATGTGCTGACAAGTGAGGAGAGTGTGTTGAGAAGGTGGAAGGAATACTTTGAGCGGCAGATGAATGAAGAAAATGAGAGAGAGAGAAGGTTGGATGATGTGGGGATAGTGAATCAGGAAGTTTAGTGGATTAGCAAGGAGGAAATGAGGGCAGCTATGAAGAGGATGAAGAGTGGAAAGGCGGTTGGTCCAGATGACATGCATGTGGAGGCATGGAGCTGTTTAGGAGAGATGGCAGTGGAGTTTTTAACTAGATTGTTTAACACAATCCTGGAAAGTGAGAGGATGCCTGAGGAGTGGGGAAGAAGCATACTGGTACCGATCTTCAAGAACAAGGGCGATGTGCAGAACTGCAGCAACTACAGAGGTATAAAGTTGATCAGCCACAGCATGAAGATATGGGAAAGAGTAATAGAAGCTTGGTTAAGAGGAGAGGTGACGATCAGCGAGCAGCAGTATGGTTTCATGCCAGGAAAGAGCACCACAGATGTGATGTTTGCTTTGAGAATGTTGATGGAGAAGTATAGAAGGTCAGGAGTCACATGGCATCTTTGTGGATTTAGAGAAAGCATACGACAGGGTGCCGAGAGAGGAGGTGTGGTATTGTATGAGGAAGTCAGGAGTTGCAGAGAAGTATGTAGGAGTGGTGCAGGATATGTATGAGGACAGTGGTGAGGTGTGCAGTTGGAATGACAGATGGGTTCAAGGTGGAGATGGGATTACATCAAGAATCGGCTCGGAGCTCTTTCTTGTTTGCAATGGTGTTGGACAGGTTGACGGACAAGATCAGGTAGGACTCTCCGTGGACTATGATGTACACGGATAATATTTTGAGAGTAAGGAGCAGGTTGAGGAGAGCCTGGAGAGGTGGAGGTATGCACTGGAGAGAAGAGGAATGAAAGTCAGTAGGAGCAAGATGGAATACCCATGCGTGAATGAGAGGGAAGACAGTGGAATGGTCAGGATGCAAGGAGTAGAGGTGACGAAGGCATATGAGTTTAAATACTTGGGGTCAACTGTCTAAAGTAATGGGGAGTGCAGAAGAGAGGTGAAGAAGAGTGCAGGCAGGGTGGAGTGGGTGGAGAAGAGTGTCAGGAATGATTTGTTACAGAAGGGTACCAGCAAGAGTTAAAAGGAAGGTTTACAAGATGGTTGTGAGACCAGCTATGTTATATGGTTTGGAGACAGTGGCCCTGATGAAAAGACAGGAGGTGGAGCTGGAGGTGGCAGAGATGAAGATGATAAGATTTTCATTGGGAGTGATGAAGAAGGACAGGATTAGCAAGGAGTATATTAGAGGGACAGCTCAGGTTGGACGGTTTGGAGACAAAGCAAGAGAGACAAGATGGAGATGGTGTGGACATGTGTGGAGGAGAGATGCTGGGTATACTGGGAGAAGGATGCTGAATATGGAGCTGCCAGGGAAGAGGAGAAGGGGAAGGCCAAAGAGGAGGTTTATGGATGTGGTGAGGGAGGACATGCAGGTGGCTGGTGTGACAGAGGACGATGCAAAGGACAGGAAGAGATGGAAACGGATGTTCCACTGTGGCGCCCCCTAACGGGAGCAGCCGAAAGTAGAAGTAGTAGTGTGTGTTGGTGGGGGGGGCGGTATTTTTGTTGCCACAGCATCCAGAAACAAGGGAGCAGCTCATTTTCCACAGACAGCTGTGAGCTGTACTTACTGTCAGGACATACATTCCACCAGCACCCAGTCAGAGAGACACTTTCTCTTTCTCTTGCGCTCTCTCTCTCTCGCTCATTCTCTCTTTTTCCCACTCTCTGGCTCTCTCTCTCCGTCATAGCATTTTTACATTATGCACATTATGAAGTATCGCGTTAAAAAAGTCTGGATGGAAACAGCTTGTTTTGATAATGCTTCCACTGATAAAGAGTTCACGTGGTAACTGGCGATCGAAACTCATTCATTGAATAAAAATGTAATGCGAATAGAATTGAATCACATGATCAGCTGTTTCTAAGCTTAACTGGTCCATCTTTTTCATGGGTGTTGGAAGTGTGGACATTTAACCTAGCACACGTAAAAGGGTTTAATTCACTTAAACAGATCTGATGGAAATAAAACTAGTTTGCATTTTATTTTCTCGCGACTTTAGAAAAGTTTTCTTAATTTGCTTGATGATTGGATGGGAATATGGCTTCTTTCTGTCTCTCTGAATTTCCCAGGAACAGGTTGTGACCAGGGTGTGATGGGTCTGCAATGTTGTTGCCTGTCCGTTTCCTGAGTTTGGAGGTGTATAAGTCCTGAATCGAGGGCAGGTTGGCACCAGTGATTTTCTCTGCAGACCTAAATGTCCGTTGTAGTCTGTCCCTGTCCTGTTTGATGGCTGATCCAAACCAGACAGTGATGGATGTGCAGAGGACAGACTGGATTATTGCAGTGTGGAACTGAATCAACAGTTCCTGAGGCAGGTTGAACTTCCTGAGCTGGTGGAGAAAGCACATCCTCTGCTGGGCCTTTTTGATGGTTGTGTCTACACTGGATGCCCACCTTAGGTCCTGGGAGATTGTGGAACCCAGAAATCTGTAGGTTTTCACCATAGACACCACGCTGTTGAGTATGGTGAGAGGGGGTGGTATTGGGGGGCTCCTCCTGAAGTCCATTGTGATCCCCACTGTTTTGAGCGTGTTCAGCTCCAAGTTGTTATGGGCGCACCAGAGGGCCAGTTGACCAACCACCAGTCTGTATGCTGACTTGTCACCATCCCGGATAAGGCAGATGATGGTTGTGTCATCTGCAAACTTCAGGAGTTTAACAGACGGGTCACCTGAGGTGCAGTTATTGTGCAGAGGGAGAAGAGTAGAGGGGAGAGCACACATCCCTGAGGGGGCGCCAGTGCTGATTGTGCGGGTGCTGGATATGATTTTCCCCAGCCTCACCAGCTGCCTCCTGTCAGGAAGTGTTTAATCCACTGGCAGATGGGGGCTGGTACAGTGAGCCGGGTAAGTTTGGAGTGGAGAATATCTGGCATGATGGTGTTGAATGCTGAGCTGGGGTCCACAAACAGGACCGTTGCGTGTGTCCCTTAGGAGTTGAGGTGTTGGCGGATGTAGTGCAATCCCATGTTGACTGCATTATCCACTGACACACACACACACACACACACACACACACAAAACACTCACAACCCCACCTTCACCTTCAGGTCATTGGAGCACACCAGCAGCCCCTCTTGCCTCACACCTTAGTACCCCATGTCTGTGGTGGAACCAGAATGTGAGGTATGTACAGTCCCAGTGTTAAGGAAGTCCCCGGTCTAAAGATAACTCACTGACAGGTCCTCATTATCACTCTGTACCTGACACATACACAAGAGAAGGGGCATGGGGGGGTGAACTGTGGGGTGAGGAGGACAGCAGATACCTAATTTTGCCATGGCTCGCATTAAGGACATTTGAATAAAATGCTTCTTATTGGTTGCTGTCTTGTGACGGGCAGAGGTTTTATAAAACAGCAGTTTAAAGACAACACCCTCTTACTAGAGGATATGTCAACATGTCAGAGCACCCACTTTTGTCAAAAATGGACCCAGATTCAGCCTAGTGGTCCCTCCGGCTTGGTCGGGCATTCCCTACAGACACAATTGGCCGTGTCTGCAGGTGCGAAGCCGGATTTTGTTATGTGTCCTAGTCGCTGTACTAACACCTCCTCTGGTCGGATGGGGCGCCTGTTCGGGGGGGGGGGGATGATCCTCCCATGCGCTACGTCCCCCTGGTGAAACTCCTCACTGTCAGGTGAAAAGAAGCGGCTGGCAACGCCACATGTATCGGAGGAGATGTGGTAGTCTGCAGTCCTCTCTGGTTCGGCAAAGGGGCTGGACCAGCAACCAGGACAGCTCAGAAGAGTAGGGTAATTGGCCGAATACAACTGGGGGGGGGATAAAAAAAAACAAACTGAAGTCACGGCCCCTGAACTTACCACCCTGGCAGCTATTGAGTAAAACAGGCAACGAATGCAATCAATCTAGTATTGAGTTCACCATATTTTCCAGAATCTAACTTGGCATCTACCATCACTGTCTATGGGTCACTGGGCGGGATTTTGAGAAGGTCATAGGGAGGAGAGCTAGTCTGATATTATATACTTTACTAACCCCCATGGGGAAATTACGCTCTGCATTTAACCCATCCTAGCTGTGTTGCTAGGAGCAGTGGGCAGCCGCCGTGCAGCACCTGGGGACCGACTCCAGTTTGTCTTGCCATGCCTTGCTCAGGGGCACAGACAGGAGTATTAACCCTAACATGTATGTCTTTCTGATGGTGGGGGACACCGGAGCACCCGGAGAAAACCCACTGCAGACACGGGAAGAACATTTTGTTTGCATGTAAGAAGATGGTGACGACATTGAGCTGTGACCCGCATCCAGACGAGTTAATTAAGCTGTCTAAAAAAGAAAACTGTGAGTGAATGTGACTTTTAGTGACGGTCGGATAGTGTCATCGCTACGCAGTCTTGTCCTCCCCCCATTCTGTCTCATTGGCCGACGGCAAAAGTCTGACATGGTCAAACTCGGGTAGCGGTGGCAGAAATGGAGAGAAGCTGTGTGTTTATGCATGTTGTCGACAGCTGCCCGACCCCTCCTGTGCCGCTGACGCTGCCAGGGATGGCAGCAGAGCTACTGCCAGGCTCCCACTGTAATGAATGAAGGTGGTAATTCGCTGCTTCCTATTGTGCAAAGCCCCTAAGGCGTCACAGAGTTCTTCACAGGGTGAGATTGTCCAACTTTTTGTATTTGTTCAAAACCATGTTATGACTATGTGACTGCTGTCATGTTTTCTGCACAGGGCTGGAAACCAACTTGTTTAGGCTTGATTTGGATGTCTAATCAGGTAACTGAAATCATCTGCTTGTGTGCAGTAAAGGGACTTTATGGTGCTAAGCTGGGATTCATATGCCAGGGAGAAATGTTGGAATGCACGAGTTTGATCATTTTCAGGCTGAAATGCGTTTGCATGGAACTGAAGATGTTAAAGCCAGAGATAATAATGACATATCTATAAAGGACGTCCCCGGGTTACGAACGAGTTCTGCTTTTGAGTCTGTACTTAAGTCGAATCTGTATGTAAGTCGAAACCGTTACATACAGTTCACATCTAGCGTCATTAGTCAAATGTTTGTCTTAGTATATGGTACATATCCTCCCTAAAACATCATAAACATAGTAATGCTTGTCTTAGTATATAGTACATATCCTCCCTAAAACGTCATAAACATAGTAATGCTTGTCTTAGTATATAGTACATATCCTCCCTAAAACATCATAAACATAGTAATGCAGAGATGATAATAAATGTAACTAGAAAACTTTAAAGAAACATTTCTTACATTTCGAACTCCCCACCTGCCACTGTCCCGGTAGCGGGTCGCGAGCGGTGGAGGCCGGCCGTTTGACACTTTGACACCAGAAACGAGAGCCCTCTTTGGGTTCGCCTCCCCGCCTCATCGGGTGAGTGAAAAAAGGATAAGAGCATTTCACCTCCCTCTGAACACTTTCCACTTTCGTTTGAGTCGTGATGGTTTTCCTTCGGTGCAGCGCCATCACTTGCATCAGATTTACGCTTTGAAACCACGATTACGAGGGTAAACACACGAAAGTCTTAAGTCAAAACACAACGCACAAAGTGTTTACGCTACCGACTTAAAATGGCGACGATGGCGTGGGGTTGTTCTCCCTCAGGCCGGGGGACCGCCTAAAACGTGCAGTGTTTTGAGCATCACACAAAGTAGTCCGTCCGTTCGTTAGTATGAACCACTGTGTGCAACTTGATTTTTAAAAATAACAGGCTTTACGGAGGTCGGTTCGTTAGTACAGGAGTTCGTAAATCGGGCGTTCGTAACCTGTATATAGATGTTGTATATAGAACAACAAAACATCAAACATTGTCTGATGAAGCATATTTGTTGATGTAACAATTTTTCTCTTTAGAATGATAGGCCCTAGTTCACTTTCCTGTATCTGTACTGATACATCTTACCACTTCCGGTGTGGGAAGATGGCGGTGCAAATTCATGGTTGCGGCAGCCTCACCCAGTACCGTCCATGCAGTGTCTTTGTCCACGTCTGTGTCTGTTTTTCTTCGTTTGGTGGCTGGGAGAGCTGGCATTGGGTCGGCTGGGAGAGCTTGGTCTGCTGCGTCCTGTGGGCCCAGGGACCACGGCCCTGCTTGGAGCTGTGCCCAAAGGGGAAACACCGAGGGCTGTCTGATAGGACATGGAAGTGGGGCAGGCTAAGCTAACTGCTCGCCCTTGCAGACCGGCAGTTCCGATAACACCGAGGGTGGTCTGGTGGCGGCCTCGCCTAGCCTTGACTGTGTTTTTAGTGTAGTTGTGTGGAGTGCGGGGAGGTGTGTCGAAGGTGTCTGGCTGGGAGAGCTGGCGTTGGATCAGCTGAGGGAGCCTGGTCTGCTGCGTCCTGTGGGCCCAGGGACCACGGCCCTGACCGGAGCTGTGCCCAAAGAGGAAACACCGAGGGCTGTTTGATAGGACGTGGAAGCGGGGCAGGCTAAGCTAACTGCTAGCCCATGCAGACGGTCAGTTCTGACAGTCATCCTGGCTGGCGTTCGCTCTCCAGGACAGTGATTTTTTTTTTGTAGTTTAGAGATGTGTGTTAATTTGGATATGTGTGTTCTTGTAGTTTTTGGGTGTGTGTTGTTGTCTTTGTGTTGCGCTGCTGTAGGCTGGAGGAAACGATGTTTCGTGTCATTTCATGTGCGCAAGTGCATGCAATGAAACGACAAATGAAGTGTTGCTGATTCTGATATCACACCACCTAGCGAACAAAACATCAACCAAACATGTCATGTCCAGTGAACACATGGAAGTGTTCAAGAAGCACTACATCTGTTTGTAGGTGTATTTTTGAAGGGCGGTGGGCTGTGACGGCTCACCGTGCACGTCAGACGGCATGGTAGACAGACCGGTTGCTTCTACGCTGAACTAGTTTCAACTGTTGACTGTCAGAAAGAAGTAAAATGGGGCTTTGTGCCTCTTGCAGCCACTGTGACCACTAACCAATGACTACAAATTAGGTGACTAATTTAGAAGCAGTATATGAATGTAACAATATGGCCATTATATGGCGTCAGTGGCCTGCTAGCGTTAAGAGCCAGGCTGGGGAACAGACTGTCCATTATGTCGCCGTATGATAAAATAATGTCACCTATTGGTTATGCCTTTGGCAGACGTTGGGGCAGTTTTAATGGTAACACTCCTAGACACCGGGTCAAGTCATGATTCAGTTCCTGGCATACGAGTGTAGAACCTTCAAGTTGTGAACAGTCTCTATATGATGCAAGGTCCCCAGTCCTGAGTCATCTCCTTCGCCATGGTTAGCCAACCTTTCAGAGTTACTCAAGAAGTGGCCTGGTGTGTCTTGTGCCTCACAGCTACTCGGAGGGAAGGGTTTTACAGTAACGTTTAACTGGAACTGAGGAACTGAAAGATACTCATCTGGTCTCTTCTTTTGAAAGTGTATTAACACTAACTTCCCTTCAGATACTGCAGATTCTGAGTGACTGGGTGATGAGAGAATCAAATCAAACGTCACAATATTTCTGACTGAATACCTCAATATCAGTAACGTGATATTTAGTGCGTTCATAAGATCTTTACACAGCAGTAACTGATGATAAATGATCATTAGTCATGTGGACATGATGACCACGCAGGAATCAGGAACACTTTATTTGTGTCATTCCATTTCAAATGCTGTTTCCCCCAGCCCACAGCAGTGCAACACAAAGACAAGCACATCCAAAGGAGTTGAATAGAGTGCAACTGGACTTGGTATATATCCGTGAAGACGTGTCGCCTCTCATCCAAGAGGCTTCCTCAGTTCGTGCCTTTCTGACTAGACCAAGCTAGTCTGACTGGCTGGTGATGACACTCAGAATTTATCCTCTCGGAGTCATTGTCAGAGCTATAGATGTCCATGGCTCTTCTGAGTCTCATCACCAGCCAGTCAGACTAGCTTGGTCTTGTCAGAAAGGCACGAACTGAGGAAGCCTCTTGGATGAGAGGCGAAACGTCTTCACGGATATATACCAAGTCCAGTTGCACTTGATTCAACCTCTTTGGATAACCATGACCTGGATGAATGAGAACATTCACAGACAAAAAGACAAGCACACATCCAAAAACTACAAGAACACATATACCCAAACTAACACATATATCTAAACAAAAAAAAAAAAAAAAAAAAAAATCACAGTCCAAGGGAACGAATGCCAGCCGGGATGACTGTCAGAACTGCCGGTCTGCATAGGCTAGAAGTTAGCTTAGCCTGCCCCGCCTCTGCGTCCTGTCAGACTGCCATCGGTGTTTCCTCTTCAGGCGCAGCTCCAGGCAGGGGCGGTGGTCTTTGGGCCCACCGGACACAGCAGACCAAGCTCTCCCAGCTGGTGTAGCGCCAGTTCTCCCAGCCAGACACCCTCGACACACCTCCCTGCACTCCTCATGACCACATCAAAAACACCACAGTCAGTGCCAGGCGAGGCCGCCGCCAGACCGCCCTTGGTGTTATCGGAACTGCTGGTCTGCATGGGCTAGAAGTTAGCATAGCCTGCTCTGTTTCCACGTCCTGTCAGACCGCCCTTGGTGTTTCCTTCTCAGGCACAGCTCCCGGCAGGGCCGTGGTCCCTGGGCCCACAGGACGCAGCAGACCAAGCTCTCCAAGCCGATCCAGCACCAGCTCTCCCAGCCATCAAACGAATACAAAACTTAGACGTGGACAAAAACACTGCATGGACAGTACTGGGTGAGGCCGCTGCAAACGTGAATTTGCGCCGCCATCTACCATCTACCAAGCAGGTAGAGACATTCATTGTTCATGTCTCTAAAACAGTGGAATAAGTCCAGAAAATGGTCTCACTTTACTGTAATGCAGCCTTTAAGACCAGGAAATGACAACATTTAAGTTCCATCACCACATTACCACAACCACAACCCCACAACACACCTGGGCTCAGGCTTTCACACAGGCTGTGTGTGACATGGGACACAAGCAGACTCCAACTCCACATTTTATTCCCAGTATCTTCATCGTCATCTTCACATTTTTAATACAGTTTTTATGAAGAGAAATATCTTAGTGCTACCCGCAACCCGGCCCGCGACCCACATTCAGATCGGTGGCATGAGTAATGGATGGATCTTAGTGCTACAAGAAAAGATGGTGAAAGCAGCAGGAAGTCAAACGGTGGTAATAAGATAATAACCGGTTCTGAGAAAAAGCCCTCACGTCATAGAGGGTTATATGGCCTGTTTTTAAATGGTGACGTATCTGCAGGGGCTTTACAGGAGGTGTTTAAGGCAGATGGATGGGGAGCCTGGAGAAAAAGGGGGAGCAGACCTGACCATGTGGGAGATCAAACCCCTCAGCAGCTCTCCAAGAGTCCAGCTGTTAAATGTAGAAACTTCTGTGAGTCACAGACCTTCAGCTCCATGGGACGGGAGGAGGGTGGGATGGGGGGGGGTAGTGGGGTCGGGTGGGGAGCTGGTTTAGAACAAGGAGGTCTCACAGCGGAGGCCCCTCCCATCCTGTGATGTTTGAATGATGAGTAATGAGGATGTGTGGAAAGCATGGCTGGCAGCTGTGTTTGAGTCATCTACCCCTCTGTTCTCTCTCTCTCTCTCTCTCTCTCTCTCTCTCTCTCTCTGTCTGTCGTGCTCTCTCTCTCTGCTTGTCTCTCTCGTTGTCTCTCTGTCTCTCTCTCTGCTTGTCTCTCTCTCTGCTTGTCTCTCTCTGTCGTGCTCTCTCTCTCTCTACTTGTCTCTCTCTCTGCTTGTCTCTCTCTGTCTCTGTCTCTCTGTCTCTCTCTGTCGTGCTCTCTCTCTCTGCTTGTCTGTCTCTCTCTGTTGTGCTCTCTCTCTCTGCTTGTCTCTCTCTGTCGCTCTCTTTCTGCTTGTCTCTCTCTGTCTCTCTCTCTCTTTCTCTCTCTCTCGTTGTCTCTCTCTCTCTCTGTCTCTCTCTCTCTGCTTGTCTCTCTCTGTCTCTCTGCTTGTCTCTCTCGTCTCTCTCTGTCTCTCTCTGTCTCTGTCTCTCTCTGTCTGCTTGTCTCTCTCTGTCTCTCTCTCTCTGCTTGTCTCTCTCTGTCTCTCTCTCTCTGCTTGTCTCTCTCTGTCTCTCTCTCTCTCTCTCTCTCTCTCTCTGCTTGTCTCTCTCGTCTCTCTCTGTCTCTTTCTCTCTGTGTCTCGGTCTCTCGTTTGCTTGCTCTCTCCCTCTCTGTCTGTCTCGCTCACTCTGTGTGTGTGTGTGTGTGTGTGTGTGTGTGTGTGTGTGACTGATCTGATTTGCTGGTGTCTACAACTATTCATTATTTTCTCTCTGTGTTGCACATATTCAGGGTAAGTTACTGGAAGAGACGCGACGTGAAAGTCTCAGAATCTTGGACAGACAGAGACAGACAGTCTGTCAGCCTGCTGTTGAAGTGCCTTTTTTTCTTTTTTGACAATACTCCCAGCTGTCGATCAGGCTGTGTTCCCCTCCAGACTCTTCTCCTCCCCGAGCGGGTGAACGAGTTGGTCTGCAGGTTTCAGAAGCACATCATACCGACAGCCTGTCAGCAGACCCAAAGCACGGCCCACCCACCGTCGGCCATCTTGAAAAGGGCCCTGCAGGAAGGCGGCGTGTGGAGCCGTTTTTCAGGATGTGGATGGACTCTTTCCCAAACAGCGCCTGTCTTTTAGAAGTTGCAGTGAGCATTTTGCTGACTGCTACTCAGTGAGCTGCGAGTGCAGGTGTTTGGCTGTGAGGGAGGATCGTTGTGAAGTGTCGGTAGTGTCCACATGGTTCCCTCCACGGAGGAGTCCTGCTGCAGCCAGTGTGTTCAGATGGTCAGCTGGTCGGTGGAATATGCCAAACAGCGGATGAAATCTGAGTTTAGTACATATCTGAGATGAGGGTGGGGGTAGTGGTGGTACTGCAGGTGTAAGTGTGAGCATGTAGTCCATCATCAGCTAGCGTGGGCAGAAGACTGGATTTTCCCTACTGGGTTGTTTTCTCAAGTCCCGCCAACTGGGGACCGACGTGAGGACTTGGGCATTCAACTAGGTTAAACCTACACATATGAACAGGCAGCGGTATGTACCAGGGGCCATTTCTCTTCTGCCTTTGTCTTAGATGTGTGTGTGTGTGTGTGTGTGTGTGTGTGTGTGTGTGTGTGTGTGTGTGTGTGTGTGTGTGTGTGTGTGCGTGCGTGCTCCATCAAACACTTCCTTTCCCATTGTCTTACTATTTCTCATTTTCTTGAGTCAAGTTCAACTTGGTGCATAAATTTCCTTTTATCGGGCGTCCGGGTAGCTTGGCAGTCTATTCTGTTGCCTACCAACACGGGGATCGCCGGTTCAAATCCCTGTGTTACCTTCGGCTTGGTCAGGCGTCCCTACAGACACATTTGGCCGTGTCTGCAGGTAGGAAGCCGGATGTGGGTATGTGTCCTGGTCGCTGCACTAGCGCCTCCTCTGGTAGGTTGAGGCACCTGTTCGTGGGGGAGGGGGAATAGCGTGATCCTCCCACGTGCTACGTCCCCCTGGTGAAACTCCTCACTGTCAGGTGAAAAGAAGCGGCTGGTGACTCCACATGTATGGGAGGAGGCATGTGGTAGTCTGCAGCCCTCCTGGATCAGCAGAGGGGGTGGAGCAGAGACCGGGACGGCTCAGAAGAGTGGGGTAATTGGCTGGATGTAATTGGGGAGACAAAGGGGGGGGGGAAATCCCCCCCCAAAAAAAGTTTCCTTTCATCACCTTTTATCATTCGAGCCCCCCCCCCCCCCCCACACACACACACACACACACACTCACACACACTATAGTGAATGGGTGTGTGCAGCGAAGGCGATGTGATTCATCATGGGAGAGTAGCTTGGAACGGTTACTTCACTCTTGCAGACGGTTCTTTGGCTTATCTATTAGGGTTTGTCACGCCTTACATCACCACAGTGTCCAGGTGATGACATCACCATCTTACATCACCACAATAGCCAGGTGATGACATCACCATCTGTCTCCTGGAGGTAAACATCTGTATACGTCGATGTGTTTGAGTTTGTGTACCACCTTCCCCCCCTCTTCTCCCCAGTTGTATCCGGCCAATTACCCCACTCCTCCCAGCCGTCCCGGTCTCTGCTCCGCCCCCTCTGCTGATCAGGGGAGGGCTGCAGACTACCACATGCCTCCTCCCATACATGTGGAGTCGCCAGCCGCTTCTTTTCACCTTACAGTTAGGCGTTTAACCATGGAGATGTAGTGTGTGGGAGGATCACACTATCCCCCCCCCCCCCCCGAACAGGCGTCCCAACCAACCAGAGGAGGCGCTAGTTTAGAGACCAGGACACATACCCACATTCGGCTTCCCACCTGCAGACACGGCCAATTGTGTCTGTAGGGACACCGGACCAAGCCGGAGGCAACACGGGGATTCGAACCACCAGTCCCCGTGTTGGTAGGCAGTGGAATAGACCGCTATGCTACCCGGACGCCCCCTGTGTGCCACCTTTTGCTTGTAATCGTTTCTAATATGTTACTTCTTGCTGGACCATGCTTTACTTCACAGTGTCAAGAGTTGATTTGGTTGGGAGGTAATTCTTCATCTGTTTCACATTTGGACATTTTTTCTGACCATGCTCATTGAGAACTCCCACTCTCACTTGTACAATGAGGGGTTGTTGATGTGGATTTAAAGACGTTTTCAGACTTTGCAATGCTTTTTCTTGCTGCTTTGAAATTGCTGAGGTGTTTTATACCAACCTCATGAGTCAGTGCAGCACTGGCCCTCTGCTGTGGCGCCTTATGGCTTTAGCACTGTGCTGACTGTCTTCACAGGCTGACTCAGTCCCTTTGTATAAATTTAATGTTTACTTCTGTTCCGCTTCCCGTGTGGGAAGATGGCAGTGCAAATTCCTGCTTGCTGCAGCCTCACCCAGTACCGTCCGTGCAGTGTCTTTGTCCACATCTGCGACTAAGTTTGTCTTCGTTTGGTGGCTGGGAGAGCTGGTGCTGGATTAACAGGGAGAGTTTGATCTGCTGCGTCCTGTGGGCCCAGGGACCACGGCCCTGCCCGGAACTGTGCCTGAAGAGGAAACACCAAGGGCGGTCTGACAGGACGTGAAAGCAGGGCAGGCTATGCTAACTGCTAGCCTATGCAGACCGGCAGTTCCAATAACACAGAGGGCGGTCTGGTGGCGGCCTCGCCTAGCCTTGACTGTGTTTTTAGTGTCATCGTGTGGAGTGCGGGGGGGGGGGAGTTGAAGGTGTCTGGCTGAGAGAGCTGGCGCTGGATTGGCTGAGGGAGCCTGGTCTGCTGCATCCTGTGGACCCATGGACCACGGCCCTGCCTGGAGCTGTGCCCAAAAAGGAAACACTGGGGGTGGTCTGACAGGACACGGAAGTAGGGCAGGTTAAGCTGTCTGCTAGCTCATGCAGACCGGCAGTTCTGACGGTCATCCTGGCTGGCGTTCGTTCCCTCTGAACCGTGATTTTTTATTTATTTCATTTTTTTACTTTGGATATGTGTGTAAGTTTGGGTATGTGTGTTCTTGTAGTTTTTGGATTGTGTTGTTGTCTTTGTGTTGCACTGCTGTGGGCTGGGGGAAACCATATTTCGTTTCATTTCATGTGTGCAAGTGCGTGAAATTAAACGACGAAGTGTTTCTGATTCTGCCTTAAGTTCGGGCCTTGTGCCCAGAATCGACTCTAAAACAGGACGCTACAACAACTACAAATACTCTACAGTTTGTAGTACTCAAAATGGGACCTGTTCTACCGTAACACAGTACAAAAATACAGGAGCACCTGCCCCCCTTTTCTCCTCAGTTGTACTTGGCCAATTACCCCACTCTCCCGAGCCGTCCCGGTCTCAGCTCCACCCCCTCCACCGATCCGGGGAGGGCTGCAGACTACCACATGCCTCCTCCCATACATGTGGAGTCACCAGCTGCTTCTTTTCACCTGACAGTGAGGAGTTTCACCAGGGGGATGTAGCACGTGGGAGGATCACGCTATTCCCCCCAGTTCCCCCTCCGCCCCTAACAGGCGCCCCGACTGAACCAGAGGAGGCGCTAGTGCAGCAACCAGGACACATACCCACATCCAACTTCCCACCCGCAGACACAGCCAATTGTGTCTGTAGGTACATCCGACTAAGCTGGAGCTAACACGGGGATTCAAACAGGCGATCTCCGTGTTGGTAGGCAAGAGAATAGACCGCCACGCTACCCGGATGCCCCCTGGAAGCAGTTTTTTAATGGTCTGTTGTCAACACTTGGCCTCAGTCTACTGAACGCAAACTCACCGAGTCCTTATGTGTACAACACCATGTCTTATTGTTTCAACAAGACGGGGGAGACATATGTCCACAGCGAAGACCCGGCTGTGACATGGCTACTGCAGTGTGTGTGTGTGTGGATTGTCTTGCTGAATGGACCAACAATAATATGAGCCAGGCGGGGGAAACAAAACAATTATCTTTATGGTCAGTATGTGACAAGCGATGCCAGGTACTTATGGGAAATCCTAAGTGGTTGCTGAAAGGCGGGACACACGCAGTCAGATCATCTGGGGTTTCTGAGGCAGTAAAACAGATTAGTTTGAGAAGGTGTTAAGACGTTACTCTCCCAGTATAATGGTGGCACTGTCAGCCCCATATCCCTCTCAGAGTCTTCCTTTTCATCCATACCTGCAGCTGTGAGCCAGGTTTGAGCCCACTGTGGGCTAGAGTGCTGTTGAGGGCAGGTTTCGCTGAGGGTAATTTGTCTGTCAGATTCACTCAGGTACGGTATGTAAAGGATGCTAGTTGTGATTTGTTGCAGGCATCTGCTAATGCCTTCTCTTCTGCTGCGTGGTCAAGAAGCGTGAGGTGTGAAGGCTCTGCTATCCCCCGTCCTTGTCCTACATGCTGACTGGAGGAATTCTTACAGATGTGGGTGGCGAGTAGAACGTCTTGACCCTCGGTGCTTCTAAATTGATTGTATTAAGATGCGTCAGCAGTATTGTTGAGAGAGCGAGTACGAGAGACGCGAGTGTGCAGTTGATAGAGTAAGGAGGTGTATTTCCTGTGTAGTTCAGTAAATAGGTTGTAGTGATAAGTCCCTGTGTGGTTCAGTGGGTCCAGTGTTGGGATAGAGACCATCACACTATGCTGTACTTACAGGTTCTATAAGTATGGACATATTGACCATGTGCTGTGTTGTCTTGTGTAGTCTAGACCCCCCCCCCACCACCACCCTTTTCTGCCCAATTGTATCCGGCCAATTATCCAACTCTTCCGAGCCATCCCGGTCACTGCTCCACCTCCTCTGCCGATCCATGGAGGGCTGCAGACTACCACATGCCTCCTCCAATACATGTGGAGTCACCAGCCGCTTCTTTTCACCTGACAATGAGGAGTTTCACCAGGGGGACGTAGCGTGTGGGAGGATCACGCTATTCCCCCCAGTTCCCCTTCCCCCCCAAACAGGCACCCTGACCAACCGACCGACCCGGCGATCCCCGTGTTGGTAGGCAATGGACTAGACCGCCATGCTACCCGGACGCTCACTAGTCTAGGCTTTTGTCGCATTTTGTTTAGAGTGGGGCAACATTCACATTTGAACCATTACTGGTACCTGCAAATCAGTACTGGTACTCAGCGGTAACTTTTCTCAGTACTTTACTCTCTCTGCAACAACAATAATGTAATTTCAGTTGTTAAAAGATAAACAAGCACGAAACTGTCCAGACTCACGGCACACCCGCCAAGTGTGGAGTCAACTGGATGAACGGATGTCGAGAAAATGGAAGGACAGACGTACAGAGACTCCGTCCATTTTAGTCAGGTTATTATTTGGAGGAATTTTGAAGTGTATATCGTTATTATGTCAAAGACTAACAAGTGCATGTTTGTGTCCTACTAAATGTGCTACCAAACACCTACTAAAGTGCCCCTCTCAAATCGTGAGTGACCACAATTTGTGGTCTGTGAGCTTTGCACTTCGCATCACAAATATTGCGGCGAGCGTTGTGTGCGTCAGACACAGTTGACCGTATCTGTGGGTGGAAGCCGGATGTGGGTATGTGTCCTGGTCGCTGTACTAGCGCCTCCTCTGTCCGGGGGGGAGGGGAACTGGGGGGAATAGCGTGATTCACCCACGCGCTACGTCCCCCCGGTGAAACTCCTCACTGTCAGGTGAAAAGAAGCGGCTGGTGACTCCACATGCCACATGTATGGGAGGAGACATGTGGTAGTCTGCAACCCTCCCTGGATAAGCAGAGGGGGGTGGAGCAGTGACCGGGACGGCTCGGAAGAGTGGGGTAATTGGCCAAGTACAACTGGGGAGAAAAGGGGGCGGGGACAAAAAACAAATTAATCATCTCTGCATAAGGAGCTCTCATAAGGATATTTTCTGTGTGTGTGTGTGTGTGTGTGTGTGTACAGTGATGAGCCAGCTATGCACGAAAAACCACTTCATAATTCAAAATCTCCCTTCCTACAAGCACATGTTTTGCTGCTCGAGGACAAGGTCCTCATGATGAGTATATGAACCACGGCTGCTTTTAAAACGTGTCTAATGGGAGGGGATGTAAGTACCTCTGCAGCATTGTGGACGGGGGCGTGAGGTGGTTTCATAGTTACAAATCCAGCAGTTTCTTTTCTTCCGCCTGCTTATGTTTAGACCTGACTTCTTACCCACAGGGCTTTTTATGGGCCTGCTTTTTATAAGTTCCTGTTCCACACATGGGGAGCTGGCCCGTCATTAAACCCATGCTATTATATCACAGTCAGTATATCACATGTAAGTCGTCGTTTTTCAGCCTGTTACTGTACTGACAACTTAGTCGTCCCAGATTAAATGATGTAATCTACACTGCCTCCCCACCTGATGTGTCGTGAGGTTGTTGTTTTTGCACTGAAAGGCTTCACGGGTGATAAAAGGATGTGGATCCTCCTTATTGACACAAGTTCTTGCTTCTAAATCCCCTGTCACGCAGGCGTCGTGAGGCCAGGGAGCGCTTTCGCACATCCAAGGACACCATGGAACTGTGCCGCAGGCTAACGGCTTAATGTGAAACCTCGTTCCTTTGCATTTCTTTGAAAAGTGGATGTTCCCGTTCAGACACATGACATAACCGTGCGGCGGACCCTTTGATTAGGCGTTCCCGGCTCTTCTGCAGTTGCACGTTTTTAGTTTGAGTGGCCCCAAGTGGGGATGAACCCTAAACCCTGTGGGTGGCGCTGCTTTGCTCTACAGGGCCACATCACGTCCTGGAATCAATTCTCATGTGTGTCTTTGCTCGGGGCTGGGTTTTTCACCTACAACTGGTTCCATATTTCAAAGAACCAGGTGTTTGTTGAGAAATGGGAGTTTCAAAGCCACTTATCAAACCCTGAAAGCGTAGTTTCATTCGCATTTGCAGAACTAGTGAAGTACATTGGAACATTCAAGTAAGTCTAAGCAAAAGTCTTAGTCAAGTGCCAGGAGCTGCTGACCTACGTCTTCATCACTGGTGACGTTGTACGTTAACACAGCATGTAGACCATTTACCACATGGCTAACCAGAGCAAAGACTTGTCTGGCTTGGCCTCACTACACTACAGAAGACAATGAGATAGCAAACTGTGATGGTTAAATTAAAATAATTTAATGCAAGGGAGGAAATACCTCCCATATGTTGCAGCATTCACTGCAGCGTGATTACAAGCAGGAAAACGGAAGTACCATTCAGTTCTTTACTGTTCTTTTACATTCATTTGTTTTTTCCTTTAGTTTAGCCTGGCTGTATTTAGGGACAACTGGAGAACACGGTTTCAGCTGTAGCGGAACTGCTATGAAGTACAAAAATTGCAATATGTGAGTTTGGCTGTCTACATCTTACTTTACATTGGATAGAATGGGGGCGGGGCAAGCTTAGAAGGCAGAGAAGCTTGCTTGTAATCAGTGCCTCCAGGATGTCGCAATGTCGCAATAATTAACACAAATTCAGCCAATCCCCGTGAATTCTGTGTGACCTTGCAATTTTGTCCAATCACTGCAAGTTTTCCACAAAATTGACCAATCATCGTAGTTTCCCGTGAGTTTCACAAATCATAGCAGTCCCCGGCGCAAACCATTGAGCCGCAAGTCACCAAACTCACGTCCTTGTTTCTGGTTGTGAAGGTGCAGACATGTGCGCCACCAACGTCTCACATTTACCTACTAAAATTACTGACAAAGGCTAAAAACGTCACAGCTTGCATTGCAATTTTTTAGAAAAGCTGTTGCGATATCAGACATTTTAGGCTGCAACAATCCCCAAAAAAAGTATGCAAAATCCTCGAGGGACTGTGTAATGCAGGGTTGCCATTTTATTTATATTTTTTCCCCTTTATTTGTAATCACATATTAATATCATTTTAAATAATCATATTTAGATACTTTTACAGAGTGAGCCATCTCTGCTTTTTACAGAGTAATTATAGAACACAAAAATAGAACATGGGGTGTTTTTCCATTTGAAATAAAAGAAAAAGTACAAAAACCATACTTACATGAACAAATTTAAACAAAAGAAGGACGTTTTGGGGAAATATACAATTCCCACTTCTCCCAAATTTCCTCAAATTTAGTTTCCTCAAGCCATGGAGAAGGTGATTCTTTCCATCACAAACATGTCATAAATGATATCACACCAGTCGTCTATAGATGACATCACACCAGTCCTCTATAGATGACAGCATACCAGTCCTCTATAGATGACTTCATACCAGTTGTCTATAGATGACAGCATACCAGTCCTCTATAGATGACTTCATACCAGTCGTCTATAGATGACATCATACCAGTTCTCTATAGATTTCACACCAGTCCTCTATAGATGATATCACACCAGTCCTTTATAGATGACATCATACCAGTCCTCTATAGATGGGGTGGCTGTCTGGCTTAAGCCATTTCTTTGTAATTGCTTTTCTAGCAGCTACACTCAATATTCCAAATAAGTAACTTGGAATGTCTGTGGGTGTTGCATGTAATAGACCAAAGAGGAGTTCGTCCCAATTAAAAGTAATTTTTGTCCTAAAAATAGTCTCTAATTCTATATAAATCTTACACCAAAAGGTATTTACTTTTGGGCAGGCCCAAAACAAGTGGTAGTGATTGGCTTCCTGGGAGCTACAATTTCTCCAGCAGCTGGAAGAGCCTGAGTGTTGCCATTTTAATTCCCTGGACCATCTGGGAATGAAACTCTATCTCCCTCAGTAGCGTGTCTTCATCGTGGCATTAAGCAAGGCATCCTTCTGTCTCCACCACCACGCAGAACCAAGTGCCAGACCTGGGGTGACAGAGCCTTCTCCATAGCTGCTCCCTAGAGCCCTGCACAGGCCAAAAACTGCAGCGCTAGCCCGGCCCAACAAGGTCTCCAGTCTTTCAGACTGAGCTCAACCCGAGACCGACACCAACATCACTTTAAGCTCTCTCTGATGCACATTCTCTGATACATGCAAACACACACAAACACACACATGGCATGGTCAACTGTCACATGTAATGCATGTGTACATGCATATGTACAGTATCCATCCATCCATTATCCAAGCCGCTTATCCCAATTGGGGTCGCAAGATGCTGGGGCCTATCCCACCAGTCATTGGGCGGCAAGCGGGGCGACACCCTGGACAGGCCGCCAAGCCGTCACACATAATGTCTATATAAAGTGAGTGTATGTTTGTATGTTCGCTTAAAACGCCAGAAATACTCATTGTAGAACAAAAAGAAAGGTATCTTTAGAATCAGCACTTTCCAAGGATTGCACAGGTCTAAATATATTTCATAAACCAAGTAAAAAATTTGATGTATTTGCGAAATTGAGTTTATTTCATGGCGATTTGCAGCAGCGAAACTTTTCCACACAACATGGTTTACCCTGAGGCGCTTGAGCACTGTGCGACTAATACACACATTGGCAAAGAAGCTTGATGAATGGATTGAAGATTATGACATTTGATAATTTATGTTCATAACATTTGTTTATTCGACATTTGTTTATCTCATGTATCATATCATAAATTATCCTATATTTCATCATCGATTATATTGTAAAGATCGGATCGTGTTGGTTGTTTTGGTGAGAACATTTTCCCCGGGCAATGCCGCATACCTCTGCTAGTAATCAATATAATTCTCCCCAACTGTACCCAGCCAATTACCCCACTCTTCCGAGCCGTCCCAGCCGCTGCTCCATCCTCTCTGCTGATCAGGGGAGCGTTGCAGACTACCGCATGTCTCCTCCGATACATGTGGAGTCGCCAACCGCTTCTTTTCACCTGACAGTGAGGAGTTTCGCCTGTGTGAGGGTCACGTGGGAAGATCACACTATTCACCCCAGTTCCCCCTCCCCCCCGAACAGGCACTCCGACCGACCAGAGGAGGCGCTAGTGCAGCGACCAGGACGCATACCCACATCCGGCTTTCCACCCGCAGACACGGCCAATTGTGTCTGTAGGGACACCCGACCCAACATTTAACTAGCATTACTGACACCTAATGATCAGGAGTAAAATACCGTAATCACTCTGGGCCTTCACGTTTTCCACAAAGACTGACCCGAGGCTGTAGGTCACGCAGAAGATAAGGGGTTAATCCCTGCTGCCATGGCAACGACCCGATCCGACAGCATTCTGCTGCTCACCTTTACTGACACTTCAACATCATTTGCCTGCAGACTCAGTTCTTGCCCCTGGAAGTGATGTCAGGCCCTAGTCACTTAAATAAGCTACAGTTGTTGCGATTTCAGGCGTTAAGTAATGCCTGAAATATGAAAGTTATTCAGAACTCAGCTTTGTGTTTGGATTTATAGTTGTGCTTTGTTTGATGGGCTAAAGAACTTAAACAGGCTCAGCTACTGCTTACACACACGTCTAGTACGGTAAGCCTGCATCAGGCATGAACTCTGAATGAACTATAACTTCTGTTAGCTCAGTGTGTGATATGCAAAACCATTAAATTGCAACTAGTTTGGGGCGTCCGGGTAGCGTGGTGGTTTATTCCGTTGCCTACCAACACGGTGATCACCAGTTCGAGTCCCCGTGTTACTTGCGGCTTGGTCGGGCATCCCTACAGACACAGTTTGCCGTGTCTGTGGGTGGGAAGCCGGATGTGGGTATGTGTCCTGGTTGCTACACTAGCGCCTCCTCTGGTCGGTCGAGGCGCCTGTACAGGGGGGAGGGGGAACTGGGTAGAATAACGTGATCCTCCCATGCGCTACGTCCCCCTGGTGAAACTCCTCACTGTCAGGTGGTAGTCTGGAGCCCTCCCCGGATCAGCGGAGGGGGTGGAGTAGAGACCGGGACAGCTCGGAAGAGTGGGGTAATTAGCCGCATACAATTGGCGAGAAAAGGGGGGGAAGTTCCAAATAAATAGTTGGTTTAGTTTTAGTTCATTTTATGGAAATATGATTTATTTACAAGCGAGGTCCAAAACTTACCTGCCAAGGTGGCTGGTTACTGGCCAGACAGATTTTTTTACCAGCCAAAAAAAACCCGAAATGCTTTTTGTTTTTGCAATTATTACTATTTAGCACGTCATCTTGGTTTCATGCTGGCAGCCGTACCAACGTGCACCCTGGCTCTGCCAAATGACGGAAGCTAAGCAGGTATGGGCTTGGCTAGTACTTCGATGGGAGAGCTCCTAGGAAAATGTGTTGCTGCTGGAAGTAGCGTTGGTGGGCCAGTAGGGGGCAGTCTTCCCTCTGGTCCTAATAAAAACAACAAACGTCAAATACCACAATAACTTATTCTAACTTATTGTCTAGCTTATTGTGACTTAAACTGCTCGAAATAGACACAAATGATAACGTTTTATATATATATATATATATATATATATATACACTACCGTTCAAAAGTTTGGGATCACCCAAACAATTTTGTGTTTTCCATGAAAAGTCACACTTATTCACCACCCTATGTTGTGAAATGAATAGAAAATAGAGTCAAGACATTGACAAGGTTAGAAATAATGATTTGTATTTGAAATAAGATTTTTTTTACATCAAACTTTGCTTTCGTCAAAGAATCCTCCATTTGCAGCAATTACAGCATTGCAGACCTTTGGCATTCTAGCTGTTAATTTGTTGAGGTAATCTGGAGAAATTGCACCCCACGCTTCCAGAAGCAGCTCCCACAAGTTGGATTGGTTGGATGGGCACTTCTTTGAGCAGATTGAGTTTCTGGAGCATCACATTTGTGGGGTCAATTAAACGCTCAAAATGGCCAGAAAAAGAGAACTTTCATCTGAAACTCGACAGTCTATTCTTGTTCTTAGAAATGAAGGCTATTCCATGCGAGAAATTGCTAAGAAATTGAAGATTTCCTACACCGGTGTGTACTACTCCCTTCAGAGGACAGCACAAACAGGCTCTAACAGGTACTATTTAATGAAGATGCCAGTTGGGGACCTGTGAGGCGTCTGTTTCTCAAACTAGAGACTCTAATGTACTTATCTTCTTGCTCAGTTGTGCAACGCGGCCTCCCACTTCTTTTTCTACTCTGGTTAGAGCCTGTTTGTGCTGTCCTCTGAAGGGAGTAGTACACACCGGTGTAGGAAATCTTCAATTTCTTAGCAATTTCTCGCATGGAATAGCCTTCATTTCTAAGAACAAGAATAGACTGTCGAGTTTCAGATGAAAGTTCTCTTTTTCTGGCCATTTTGAGCGTTTAATTGACCCCACAAATGTGATGCTCCAGAAACTCAATCTGCTCAAAGAAGTGCCCATCCAACCAATCCAACTTGTGGGAGCTGCTTCTGGAAGCGTGGGGTGCAATTTCTCCAGATTACCTCAACAAATTAACAGCTAGAATGCCAAAGGTCTGCAATGCTGTAATTGCTGCAAATGGAGGATTCTTTGACGAAAGCAAAGTTTGATGTAAAAAAAATCTTATTTCAAATACAAATCATTATTTCTAACCTTGTCAATGTCTTGACTCTATTTTCTATTCATTTCACAACATATGGTGGTGAATAAGTGTGACTTTTCATGGAAAACACAAAATTGTTTGGGTGATCCCAAACTTTTGAACGGTAGTGTATGTGTGTGTGTGTGTGTGTGTGTGTGTGTGTGTGTATATATATATGTTAAGTACACATTGTCCTTCCAAACTACTTGATTTGTCATGTTTGTCGGAAGGGATATTTTCTGGGCCTCCCACAGCCCAAAGACATGACTCTCGGTCGTACTAAATTGTCCCTAGGTGTGATTGTGTGTGTGGGGGGCGGGGGCGGGGGGGGGCCTGGCAGCCTGTCCCTGTGATGGCCTGGCGGCCTGTCCAGGGTGTTTCCCCGCCTGCCACCCAATGATTGCTGGGATAGGCTCCAGCATCCCCGCAACCCTGAGAGCAGGATAAGCGGTTTGGATAATGGATGGATGGATGGATGGATGGATGGATGGATGGATAAGTGATGACGTGTGTCCTAAAATACAGCGAGTGCCACTGATAACACGAGAGAAATAAGAAACAGTTGATTAGGTCATCGCTTTGACTCATTTGACACTTCAGTGGGCCTGAATTGTGAACTGTGTCACCCTCTTCTCGCCACTCAGGAAAGGCTGAATGGATTCTTTTATTCAGTGTTTGTTTTCATTCAGTATCTGGCATTAATACACCTCCACCTGTGTTACCTACCCATCGTTCTGTCAGTCAGGTTTTGCTCAGAGGCAAAATAGTTGTGCGTTTTGATTCCCCACATTGTTTAATCACCTTGTCGTAAAACTCTTTTCTGCTGTTGTTCCCGTTGCTCAGACTAGAATTTGACAGGATTTGTTCTGATCGGTTCCTTCGTAGAGCTATACCGATCCACTTATTTTTACCAGTCCCGATCCAATTCCAATACCTGAATTTGGATATCTGCCAATAGCGATACCAGCGCTCTGTTAATTGAATTAAACATTCAAATTGTGCTTTTTTTCCCCGCTCTCTAAATAACCCCAAAATAATTAGATTTTTTTACAAAAGGACCCAAATTTTTTTACAACATTTTTTAAAATTAGTAAAAAAAAAATTTTTTTTTTTACTAATTTTACCAATGCTGTTTAACACAGAAGATCTGTCCATCACCATTGCAAACAAGAAAGGGCTCAGAGCCAATCTTTGATGTAATCCCACCTCCCGGTGTAGTGAGCCAGAGACACTGCTAAATTCATTCAGTAATCAGTGCCTATCCATCCTCGACCAAACTGCACCGTTTAAAACTAGGAAACAAAAATCAAAGAACCTCCCGTGGCTGAACAATCACACTGGTGCCCTTACAAGACTGTAGACAATCAGAACGACAGTGGAAGGTCAACAAGTCTGAATTACACCATAACAGCCTTGAAAACCAAATGTTAATTTACCAGAAAGCAGTTAAGGGTACAAGATCAGCGTACTTCTCTGAAATAATATCAAGAAGTAACCACAATCCTAAAATTCTGTTTAGGGTAATTGATTATGTTATTAATGGTCCCTCCACATCTTTTTTGAAACCTGATGTTGAGTTGTCCAAAACATTTCTTACTCTTTTTTTTTTTGTAAATAAGGTGGAGAATATCAGGTCCCAGATCCAGCCTGGCTCTTGCATTTGTTCTATTCCCCATGTTAATTCCGCCTCTTACCCAGTTTGAACCAATTACAATGTCAGTTTTAGACAGTACTGTCTCCAATATGAACAGCTCCTCCTGCATCTTAGACATCATTCCCACTAAGCTGCTCAAGGAGGTATTTTCAACTATCAGCCCTGTTATTCTTTAAATTCTTAATAATTTTGTGGCCTCTGGTTCTTTTCCAGACAGTTTTAAGCGGGCCATCATTCACCCATTGCTGAAGAAGCCTAATTTAGATCCCCTGTCCTTAAGTAAATGCAGACCAATCTCCAAATTGTCTTTTTTTATCTAAGGTTCTGGAGAGAGTAATGTCATCTCAATCGATTTATTTAATGAACGCTTATAGTGTTTTTAACAGTTTCCAGTCTGGTTTTAGAGCACTTCATGGTACTGAGACAGCTCTAGTTAAGGTCACTAGTGACCTACTGCTGACTGCAGACAGAGGTGACTGCTTGATTTTAGTTCTTTTGGGCTTTAGTGCTGCCTGTGACACAGTCGATCACAGTGTATCCTCTTACATTGCTTAGGGACTTCGGTAGGCATCAAGCGCTCGGCTCTTAGTTTATTACACTCTTACCTCGCCAACAGAACTTTCTCTGTTCTGGGTAACTACATCCTTGTTGGCTCAGTTTAGTTGTGGTGTCCCTCAAGGCTCAGTGCTTGGCCATCTTCTGTTTTCTATATACATGCTGCCACTTGGCCAGGTCATTCAAAGTGACGATGTGTGTTACCATTTTTATGCTGACAACACTCAGTTATACATGCCACTAAACCTCGCACATCTTGGCGCTCTAGCAAATCTCACAACTTGTAGTTGGTACAAAACGCTGCTGCTCAGTTCATTACCAGGACAAAGAGGCGTGACCATATCACTCCTGTACTTGCCTCCCTGCACTGGCTCCCTATTATATTATTGCTGACTTTTAAGGCCTTAAATGAGCTGGTATACACCCTCTCGACCATTAAGATCTGCAGATGGAGCCCTGCTGGTTATTACCAGGTCTCGGGTTTGTCACAAAGGGTGGTTGGGCTTTTGCTGTTTGAGCCCCCCACACTATGGACCTCTTCCAATTGAACTAAGACAAACCAAGTCTCTAGCTTCTTTTAAATCTCATCTTAAAACTCATTTTTTGAAAGCTTTTACATATATGTTTGATATGTTTTTATTCATTCATACTGATTTAATTTTTACCCTTATTTGGTCTTCTTATTTTTGCCTTGCCTGGTTTATTTCTTCGTAAAGCACTTTGTAACATTGTTTTAGAAATGTGCTACGGTATATACAGAATGGTGTTAGTGTCCAGAGCCCGTCGTTCTAAACCTGTGGGTCCCAGTCATCTTTCTGTCTTTCTCCTCTAGTTATCCTTGGTCATAAGAGACTCTGTGTTCAGATTTAGTTACAGACACCTTCACCCCGGACTACTTCATGTAATAAATATAAATATGATTTCTGTGTAGAACTTGGCAGTCTGAACTGGATCGCCCTCTTCTTTCTGTCATCTCCAACTCTCTCTTGCCCTCTCCCTCGCTCTCTCGCTCTGTCTCGCGTTCTCACTCTCTCTTGCTCTCTGTAGCTGTCTCTCTCTCTGTCTCTCTCTTGCTCTCTGTAGCTGTCTCTCTCTCTGTCTCTCTCTTGCTCTCTGTAGCTCTCTCTGTCTCTCTGTCTCTCTCTGTCTCTCTCTTGCTCTCTGTAGCTGTCTCTCTCTCTGTCTCACTCTCTCTGTCTCTCTCTTGCTCTCTGTAGCTGTCTCTCTCTCTCTGTCTCACTCTCTCTGTCTCTCTCTTGCTCTGTAGCTCTGTCTCTGTTTCTCTCTCTGTCTCTCTCTGTCTCACTCTCTCTGTAGCTCTCTCTGTCTCTCTCTCTGTCTCTCTGTCTCTGTCTCTCTCTCTGTCTCTCTCTTGCTCTCTGTAGCTGTCTCTCTCTGTCTCACTCTCTCTGTCTCTCTCTTGCTCTCTGTAGCTGTCTCTCTCTCTGTCTCACTCTCTCTGTAGCTCTCTCTGTCTCTCTGTAGCTCTCTCTGTCTCTCTGTCTCTCTCTTGCTCTCTGTAGCTCTCTCTGTCTCTGTCTCTCTCTGTCTCTCTGTACCTCTCTGTGTCTCTCTTGCTCTCTGTAGCTCTCTCTGTCTCTCTGTAGCTCTCTCTGTCTCTCTGTCTCTCTCTTGCTCTCTGTAGCTCTCTCTGTCTCGCTCTCTCTGTCTCTCTCTTGCTCTCTGTAGCTCTCTCTGTCTGTCTCTCTCTCTGTCTCTCTGTAGCTCTCTCTGTCTCTGTCTCTCTCTCCATCTCTCTGTCTCTCTGTCTCTCTCTTGCTCTCTGTAGCTCTCTCTGTCTCTGTCTCTCTCTCTGTCTCTCTCTTGCTCTCTGTAGCTCTCTCTGTCTCTCTCTCTGTCTCTGTCTCTCTCTGTCTCTCTGTAGCTCTCTCTCTGTCTGTCTCTCTCTGTGTCATTACCGAGCTGTATCAGACCACCGGCAGCAGTAAAGTGAAGGTCATCTGCTGTGTAGTGTAGGTTTATCTCAGGTGAATATTACCTGTCAGCTGTGTGACTTTACCGTCTCTCGCCCGAGCTGTAGGACGACTGATCACCAGTCAGATTCAAAACGTCTTCTAAATCACTTTTCCTGTTTCACAGATGTGTGACTAACTTTATGAAGCGGCAGCTCATGATGTTTCTCAGAAACCTTCAGAACAGAGCTGTGGGAGAAGGCTCAGGTGGATTGTAGACTGATGCATCTGCAGACTGATGGATTTATGTGTTAAGTGTTAGTGCTGAAGTGATTAATACGTGAGCAGTACACGCCAGTACACGCTGTGCATACATTACCTCAGCTGATGTGGGATTTACACTCATCTGCCTCATCCTGTCTGTCTCTCCAACGCCTCTATACGAACAGGTGTGTGTCTGTGTGTGTGTCTGTGTGCGTGTCTGTGTGTGTGTCTGTGTGCGTGTGTGGGTGTGGTAATGACATTATTCCCAGACATTGAAACCCAGGAAAGAAGTTTGGCCTGAAAAAAGCCTTTCTTGCTCGCTCTCTCTGTCTGTCTGACTCTCTGTCTCTCTTTTTCTCGCTGTCTCTCTGTCCGTCTCTCTCTCTCGCTCTGTCACCCTGTCTGTCTCACTCTCTTTGTCTCTGTCTCTCTTTTTCTTGCTCTCTCTTTCTCTGGCTCTCTCTGTCTGTCCCTCTCTCTGTCGTGCTGTCTCTTGCTTTCTCTCTGTCTCTCACTCTCTTTGTCTCTCTCACGCTCTGTCTCTTTCTCTCTGTCTCTTTCTCTCTGTCTCTCGCTCTCCCTGTCCTCGCGGTCTTTCTCTGTCTCTCTCTCTCACTCACTTTCTGTCTCATGCTCTCTCGCTCTGTCTCTCTCTCTCTGTCTCTCTGTCTCTTTGTCTCTTGCTATGTGCCTCGCTCTCGCTGGCTCACTCTCTCTCGCTCTGTCTCGCTCGCTCTGTGTCTCTGTCTCGCTCTGCGTCTCTTGCTCTCCGCCTCATTCTCCCCCTCGCTTGCTTACTCTCTCTCACTCTCTGTCTCTCTCTCTCTCGCTCCATGTCTTGTTGCCCTTATTCATGTGTGATTTCGGTTCTTCTGTTTAATACAGGAACCCGTCCACAGCTTTCTATCAAGCCTTCCCGCCTAGCAGGTTACGGGGCTCCAAGCCTCTCAACGATAGGTATGGTCTCAGGGCTGTGTGTGTGTGTGTGTGTGTGTGTGCCTGGACAAGCTCTACGGTTAACTGACCCTGCCCACCTCGCCTTGCACCCCCGAGTGTGCCTGCATGGAGCGAGAGAGCATGGCATCGTGGAGTTGTTGAGATGTTTGGAGGGGTTGTGTGGTTTTTCGGTGACTCTATACTTGCAGTGTGTCGGAGCCTGATGGCAGATTTAGTGGACACCTTTAGTCAGTCACAAGGCTTCACCGCTTGCCTTTCTGTTGCCCAGACCGAGGGCAAGCTCGGTGCCGAGGGGGGTATTAGTGCTTCAAACAGAAGGACACGTGCAGATCACATAACACAGGTTTCCACATGTTATGTAATACGCCATAACAAATCACTCTTGAATATTAATGATGAGGCCACGCAGAGAAGATGCAGCAGGTGACAGTGAAAGTTAGAGCTAGACTTCTGCTGAGCATCACAATGCCTGCTGACATCACTAACTACTGACCTGCAGACCCTCTGTTGTCTTTTGGTGTGAAGTGAAACTAAGTCAAACAAACTGACCCCAGTTTGCTGTTTCTGATCAATGTTTCCTATATTCATACAGTTATGGCCATCAAGTAAAGAGCAATCGCATAATGTAACTGATCACACTAGGGGTGTAACAAAATATCCATACACTCAAGTATCGCGATATTATCTTTTGTGTTACTGTGTTGATTCTCAAAACCACTATATGGATTTTTAATTGTTTACATGTAAAGGTTCGTGACAAACATTTTGTGTTGTGTGTAACCCCACGATCGCTAGACAACAGTGTTGTGATCTATCTTCAGCTACGTGACTCTTCCACTCCAACCCACCAACGTAAACTGAGACAGGAAGTAGTGTAAGCACAAAGAACACGGGCCTATGAAACCCCAATATATCACCTTTCCTGCTGTATCACATTATATCGCGATATATTGAATCGTAACCCCTGTATCGTATCACCAGATTCTCACCAGTACACAGCCCTCGATCTCCCTGTCTCCCTACAAGTTATAGGACCAAATGTTTTCATTGACCGCTTCAGGTTCTGTAGCACAGTGGTGGAGTCGAAACAGACTCCCTACGCCCCCACAGATATAAAGAAGATATATGCAGAAAATATTCTCAGGGTTTCCAGGTTATTTGACAAAAAGTCTTGAAGTATTTTCTCCCCCTCTCCCCTTTTTCTCCCCAATTGTATCCGACCAATTACCCCACTCTTCCGAACCGTCCAAGTTGCTGCTCCACCCGCTCTGCTGACCCGGCAGGGGCTGCAGACTACCACATGCTTCCTCCGATACATGTGGAGTCAACAGCCGCTTATTTTCACCTGACAGTGAGGAGTTTCTCCAGGGGGACGTAGCGCGTGGGAGGATCACGCTATTCCCCCCAGTTCCCCCTCCCCCCTGAACAGGCCCCCCGACCGACCAGAGGAGGCGCTAGTGCAGCGACCAGGACACATAACCACATCCGGCTTCCCACCCGCAGACACGGCCAGTTGTGTCTGTAGGGATGCCCGACCAAGCCGGAGGTAACACAGGGATTTGAACCCATGATCCCCGTGTTAGTGGGCAACGGAATAGACTGCTACTCTACTCAAACGCCCCATCTTGAAGTATTTTCAAACTCATTTTTCAGAGCTGATACACATTCATGACATACTCCACCGTTATTTTGTTGGTTAATTTATGTATAGTAAAGAATAAGTCTCAGTTTTAAAATGATGTAGAATAGACAATCATGTTCAGCCACCATACACATACACTACATGGCCAAAAGTATGTGGACACCTGAACACCACACCGATATGTACTTGTTGAACATCTCTTTCCAAAACCATGGGCGATAAATATGGAGTTGGACCTCCTTTGCTGCTGGAACAGCCTCCACCCTTCTGGGAAGACTTTTCACTGGATTGTGGAACATATTCGCTCCCATTTGGCCACAAGAGCATTAGTGAGGTTGGGCACTGATGTTGGGGAGAAGGCCTGGCTCACAGTCGGCATTCTGGTTAATTCCAGAGGTGTTCAATGGAGCTGAGGCGAGTGCTCTGTGCAGGCTAATGAATTTCTTCCACACTGAACTCGGGAAACCATGTCTTTATGGACCATCCTTGTTGCATGGGGGCGTTGTCATGTTGAAACAGGAAAGGGCCTTCCCCAAGCTGTTGACAAAGTTGGGAGCACACAATTCTCTAGAACAGGGGTCAGGAACCTTTTTGACTGGGAGAGCCATAAAAGCCAAATATTTCTAAATATATTTCATTGAGAGCCATATAGTATTTTTAACGTATAATAAATTAAATATGTCTTACTTTTAATGCGACTTCTGGTACTGCATGGCGTATCAAAGTGCCACTTTATATTTGACCGTTTCATCGATGCAATTTTATCATTGCATATTAGACATACCGCAGATCCTGCTCTCTCCACAAATGCAAATTCCTCTGTCCACGCAGCCTGGAATGCACGGTAATCATAGTCTTTTTTTCTTTTCGCCATCTTTTCCGTTACAAGGGTTGAAGCGGATAAACTAGCTGGCTATCTGATAAAATTGATTTCTTCACCTTTACAATGACCCGGACATGCTCGCGAGCCATTGGTTCCCGACCCGACCCACGGGTGACCCGTGACCCGTGAAATTTATCTTCAAAACTAATTTCTGTTTACTTTAAAATGACACAGTATTATTAAGAAATATCACAAGTATTTTAAAATCAGTTCCAAACTGATTTTTTTTTTCAACTCAAAATTGTCTGGGAGCCATATGCCGTCACCGGAAGAGCCATATATGGCTCGCGAGCCATAGGTTCCCGACCGCTGCTCTAGAATGTCATTGTATACTGTAGCATTAAGATTTCACTTCAGTGGAACCAAGGGGCCCAAATCATGAAAAACAGCCCCAGACCATTATAACCCTCCTCCGCCAAATGTTAGCGTGGGCCTTATGCATCTGGGCAGGTAGCGTTCTCCTGGCACCATCCAAACCCAACTGGTCCATCAGACATCCAGATAGTGAAGCGTGATTCATGCCAAAGAACATGTTTCCACTGCTCCACAGTCCAATGGCAGTGTGTGCTTTACCCTACACCAGCCAAGGCTTGAAATTGCGCATGCTGATCTTAGGCTTGTGTGTTTTGTTTTGTTTGTTCATTTGTTTGTTCGTTTATTAGGATTCCCATTACTCCAGCACTGCAGCAGCTATTCTTTCTGGGGTCCATTTACATTCTTCTGGTTTATCCAAAAGCAACCGTAAGTTAGTGACTACATTTTTACCATTAAAACACTGCAACCAAGTTGATATAATTCAATTCAATTCAATTTATTGTCATTAAAAGCAATGTGCAGGCACATGTTAAAAATAAAATGAGGGCTGTGGCTTCACCAAACAGTGCAAGACAGACACACAGCAAACACAATATAAGATATACACACATGAAGACCAAAAGATAAAAATAAGTTAAAAAAAAGAGCTGGCCAATTCACAATTCAGTTTGAATAATAAAGCCCCACTTCACCCAGCACTAGTTCCGTTGTAGTTAGCAGTCATTCTTTCCTTGATGTCTTCTCCATCGTGATATAAGCCATCCATTTTCCAGTAGCCACCTTATCACTCTGGTAGAAGAAATTTGACCCGTGTAACGATCACGAATGACTAGACTCGCTAGCCCTGCTAATGGGTCGGACCCTTTAGTCGACTGGTTAACGTAGTTGCCCGTGGTCCGGGAGACCTGGGTTCACATCCCGGCTGCGGCGGTTCCCGGCTGTCCCCCGAAGTCACTACACTGGATGCTTCCTGAAGGAGGGGGGTTCAATGTAGCGGGTCCTGGCTGTCCCCCAAATTTGCTACATTGGATGCTTCCCGAAGGAGGGGGGGGTCCAATGTAGTGAATTCAGCGGGCAGCCGGGATGCGAGCCCGGGTCTCCCGCACCATGGGCGACTACGTTAACCAGTCGACTAAAGGGTCCGACCCGTTAGCCAAGGGCCAGCAAGTCTATTAATCTGTGGTTGTTACACTACCCCCCCCCCTCCTTCGGGAAGCGTGTCCCCATGCTTCAGCATATCAGCTCCCTCGTACCTCTGGGCACACGCGCTTCCGATGGCCTCACGGTCTCACAATCCCACTTCTGACAACAATGTAGCGAAATCAGGGGGCAGCCGGGAACCGCCTCAGCCGGGATGCCAACCCGGGGACTGCGCTAACCAGTCAACTAAAGGGTCCGACCTGTTAGCCAATGGCTAGCGAGTCTAGTTATCCGTCGTCGTTACACCACCTTGCTGCGGTCTCTGCAGCCTCACGGTCCTGCATGTATTTAGTGTCTCCGCTGAAGGTGATGATTAGTGTGACTGGATGGATTATCCCATGTTTAATCCCAGTTTCATGTCATTTTGCTCTGCCATCTTGGAACTGGGCTCTTCGTTTGGCCGTCTCTGCTGTCAGATCTGGGACAATACTCGCCTTCATTCCTCGAAAGTTCGTCACTCCCTCCTTCGCTATTTTTAAAATAGCTTCCTTGGCCAAATATCTACATTCCCACTATCGTCGCTCTGGCCCCCGATAAAGTCACGAGTCATGTGCAGGCTGTGTGTATTTGTGTGCGTGCGTGCGTGTGTGCACGTGTGTTTGTGTGCTTGCAGTCATACCGCACTGTATTGAGCATGTATAATGCACCATAGAATACATTCATATTGTGCTACGTTCATTAGTCGTATTGTGCTACGTTCATTAAGTCAGGCTGTCTCAATGAGAGATGAGTGTCGTTGAAGTGTACTGAGTTGGCTGGCCGAGGATAAAGAGCAACTCAGCTTGTTCTCGTTGAAAAACAAGGACGCTTTATTAAACCCGTTCAACTAACCACCGGTAAACCTGAGGGAGCGCCTGCAGCCAGCTCTTTTGTCTGGAGCCAGCTCTGCTGCAAGGTGGGACTTGTTGGAGGCGGGAGAAGTGATGGTAAACAGTCTGAGGGCACAAAATAGCATTCCTGGAAAATGATTACTTTGTGAAAAATGTGAAACCTCGGTTGGCATGTGTCCCACCAGACCACTTGTGGTCTCCGTGCGTCCAGTGAAGGTATTCTGAGCAGGTTGCTGCTAGGTTCTGGGGATGAAAGCATGCCTGTCTGCTCCCTTTTCACCATCCCCTGCTCGCAGTCTGCAGAAACCACATATCTCCACTTGATAACTGCTCTCCTCTGAAGGGCAGCAAGCGAGAGATGACTTCATTTCTGATGGGCTAACTTAATGACAAGTTAAACTGCGAGCGTCGGTAAACATTCCAGGAAGGCTGCAGGTTGGCCTGCTGAATGGAAACCTTGTGAGCTTGTGATCGGGCCAGCGGCCCTTTTACAGCTCTCAGCCCACATTGAACAACTTTATTATGATTATGGACAGTAAAAAACAGGCAGATTTATGTCGGGGGAGAGCTCGCTGACCGCTCACCCCGTGGCCGGCTTGGGGAGAGGGACTCGACCCGGACCAGGTATGCAGCCCGTGTTTATGACGTGGAAACAGACTTTTTACTGCTGAGAGGAGGAGGAGGAGGCGGAGGAGGAGGACGGCTGAATGTGGGGAAGCAGAGAGTTATGAGCGTGTCATTACAACACATTACAACAACACATGCATTGCTGATGTGTTGTTTTGTTCCTTTGTGATTATGGGCCGGGTCATTACTGTAGCTGTGTGTCGTCCCTCTCTTTCCACCTCGCTGGATAAAGATGGGGAGGGTTTTTTTTTACCCATATTTAAAAGTTATTGTTCCCTTTTTCTTTCTTTTTTTTAAGTATTTCAGTTTTATGGGGTTTTTTTTGTGGTTTTGTTTTTTACCCCTATTTTTGCTCATTTGTACTTGGCCAATTACCCCACTCTCCCAAGCCGTCCCGGTCTCTGCTCCACCTCCTCTGCCGATCCAGGAGGGCTGCAGACTACCACATGCCTCCTCCCATACATGTGGAGTCGCCAGCCGCTTCTTTTCACCTGACAGTGAGGAGTTTCACCAGGGGGACGTAGCGCGTGGGGAGGATCACGCTATTCCCCCAGTTCCCCCTCCCCCCCGAACAGGTGCGCCAACCGACCAGAGGAGGCGCTAATGCAGCGACCAGGACACATACCCTCATTCGGCTTCCCACCCGCAGACAAGGCCAATTGTGTCTGTAGGGACGCCCGACCAAGTTGGAGGTAACACGGGGATTCAACCTGGCGGTCCCCTTGTTGGTTGGCAATGGAATAGACCGCTACGCTACCCGGACGCCCCTATTGTTCCCTTTTTAATTTTCTGCATATGTTCTGTTTTTCCTGTCCAAGCCGTCCTGGTAAGAACAGAGCTGTGCTGTGGTAGTGTGCTGCGGTACCCTCAGACAACCTGACTGGGATCACAATCAGGGGTATAATGAGGGGAAAGGTAAAAGTAAACTCATCACTTTGAACAGATTACAGAGTGGCTTTCACTGAAGCCCCCCCCCCCACCCCACCCCACCCACCCACCCACACACACACACACACACTCCAAGAGCTGGCTCACTTGATAGACATGACATGACTTGATTTGACATTGTGCGGAGCTCCGATTTGAAACTTTACGAGGCTTTGTCGAGCACAGTGAAAGGGACAGAGCTCGTAACTGCAGATGATTTAAACCACTTACGTAACAGCAGCCTGTGTCTCCAGAATCACAATCAGAAACACTTTATTTGTCGTTTCATTCCATGCACTTGCGCACATGAAATGAAACGAAACATTGTTTCTCCCAGCCCACAACAGTGCAACACAAAGACAACAACACACGTCCAAGAACTACAAGAACATATATCTAAACTAACACATATATCTAAACTAACACATATATCCAAACTAACACATATATCCAAACTAAACAGCAACAAAAAATTCACTGTCCAGGAGAATGAACTCCAGCCAGCCGGTCTGCATGGGCTAGCAGTTAGCTTAGCCTGCCCTGCTTCCACGTCCTGTCAGACCGCCCTCGGTGTTTCCTCTTCGGGCACAGCTCCAGGCAGGGCCGTGGTCCCTGGGCCCACAGGACGCAGCACATCAAGCTCTCCCAGCCATCAAATGAAGACAAACTTAGACATGGACAAAGACCCTCCATGGACGGTACTGGGTGAAGCCGCCACAAACGTGAATTCGCGCCACCATCTTCCCACACCAGTACAAATGTGAATTTGCGTCGCCATCTTCCCACACTGGAAGCGGCAGAGGTGACAGAGCTTTCTTTCTCTCAGCCATCATGTTTGGGGACAGGGATATTTGACCTCTTTTCATCCAGGTAAAAACACCAAAGGACACATTAACACGTTGTAGCTGCCCAGTATGACCAGCCCCCCCCCCCCCGGTTCACCCAGCAGTTCAGGAGGTTTTAACAGCCAACCTTGCAGTCACAACCCACCTCTTATCTCTGTGATAGCACTACCGTTTTCTGTGCAGTGTTAATGAGGATCAAGCTGCGGTGAGAGGCCCGGGTGAGAGGCAGCATAGAGCCATAGCCCCCCCCCCCCATACTTAAAGGTGACTGAGGCTGACCTGGGCTTTCCACTTCAGAGAGGAACCCCAAATGAGGCCAAGTCCTTGATCCTGTGCTAGACGCTGGGCTGAATACAGAAGGTCATTAACAGAGAGGTGCCAGGATTCTGCCATTAAGCCTGAGCACTAACAGTGTTACTTAAAACACATTCCAGTGACTGCAAATCCACCTAAAGGCAAACATGTGGCACAGGATCCTATCAGTGACTGTTCACATGCAGTCAATAGTGTCATTAAGAGGGTGGCCGGGTGGCATGGTGGTCTATTCCGTTGCCTACCAACACGGAGATCGCCGGTTCGAATCCCCGTGTTACCTTCGGCTTGGTCAGGCGTCCCTACAGACAGAATTTGCCGTGTCTGCAGGTGGGAAGCCGGATGTGGGTATGTGTCCTGGTCACTGCACTAGCACCTCCTCCGGTCAGTCAAGGCGCCTGTTCAGGGGCGAGGGGGTACTGGGGGGAATAGTATGATCCTCCCACGTGCTACGTCCCCCTGGTGAAACTCCTCACTGTCAGGTGAAAAGAAGCAGCTGTTGACTCCACATGTATGGGAGGAGGCATGTGGTAGTCTGCAGCCCTCCCCGGATCAGTAGGGGGGTGGAGCAGCGACCGGGACGGCTCGGAAGAGTGGGGTAATTGGCCAGATACAATTGAGGGGGGAAAAAAGGGGGAAAAACAAGTTTCAACCCACCCCAGTAAAAGAAGGGACGGTGTGGTGTTTCTGGTGAGGTCTCTTAGTCCCTCATGTGGGGACATTTGCAGACAGAGTATCTGGTTGTGCAACAGGAGGCAGTGCTTGATTCTCGGCCCAGCTCCTCTGGTGTGTTTACAGGGAAGCATGGTGGCAGGGGAGACGCCCAGCTCATGACTCTGATTTAACACTGGAACAACAACACGGGCTGCAGCTGCCGCCTCCTTCAGGATGGGGGCGGGGTGGTGGTCCCCGGGGTCTTTTCTTTTCTGGTGCCTGGCTTTACATTGTGTCAACATAAGGCTGCTGCAGATGTAGGCGACCCGCCCCAACAATACTGCCTGAGAAAATGAGAAGACGGACGTGAACACGTTTACAACATCCCGCGATTGTCGTCGGAATGGAAAGATGACTTGTAGCTCTACAAAGGAGTCGGTTGACTGGCATGTTGTCGAGACTCGTCTTTCATGTGGTATATGTCTGATGAGTGTGAGGGACGTGTTTCCAGAGGAACCTGAAGCTTGTGTGTACCAGTGTTGCGTGTCTCATTCTGGCTCTCCATCACACAGAGGGCTCATGACAGCTCTGGGCTCGGCCTTTCGTTTCATTGATGAGTTGGTTTTGAAGAAAGCGTGGAGGACTTGGATGGCCAATCTGCTGGCAGCCCAAACAATCACACATTACTCACACCAAAATTAAATCTCTACGAGCAGCGGTTACATAACCGCAGTGTGTTTTCAGTCCACCTCTCAGCACTTCATTAGTAGCCTCACATGGCGAGCCTGCACTGCAGAAACGTCTGTCTCCCGTCACTGAACGTCGATTATTAATCCTGTTTTTTATTGCTCAAAACAATTTCCTGGTCTCACCCTCACTCTGTCATGATTTGTTTTTCCTAGCACTTCCATTAGCATGCGTCTTCTTGGAACGTGACAAGATGTTGAGTCAGGGCCAAACGCCGCGCTAGTGACTTTCCCTCTAGCATAACGGAGACACTCGCTTGAGGAGAATTCCTGCAGCGAGCTGATTTGCATGAAAAACCAGAGGATTAATCTCTTCCCACAGACGGGAGTTTACAGTCCCTTTTAAAATAACATTTTAAGACCTTGTTCTGCAACTTAATGACTCTCTTTCATGGCTGTTATGATCTAATTGATTTAAAGTAATGAAATTTACCATGAAAATTACCTGAAAATAGCCATTTGAAAAGTTCATGCAGGATTTAAGGTTTTGCAAGACAGAAGGGCACAAATTCAGGGGGGGAAATGGCCGTTTTGAGCGACGCTCCTAAAAACACCTTTTTTTCAACATGCATCATATTACGTAACAGAGGGGAGTCTGCTCGGTATCGCCTCCGCTCGTAACAGAGGGGAGTCTGCTCGGCGTCGCCTCCACTCGATGTGCAGTAGAAGTGTGTAGAAAGTCTGAGCGGTTGTAATACAGTGGGTTGTTGTTTTTTTCAGTAGTTTTATATTGCATTTCACCATTTTTCATCATGGTACATTATTGTGTTTGTGCAGGTTGTACCAACTCCAGCCTGTCAGGACACAATTTCCCTAACAAGAAAAGGACCGGTGCTAGCCCAATGCAAATTAAAACATTTTCTATAAATAATAAAATGACTAACTGAGGATTGAGACAGCTTTAGCTGGAAGTGTGCAGTCTGAGTGCTGTCTACTTTTAACGGGGTCAGTTAGTATATTGTAACGATCATGAATGAGTAGACTCGCTAGCCCTTGGCTAACGGGTCAGATCCTTTAGTTGACTGGTTAGTGCAGTCACCCGTGGTGCGGGAGACCCGGGTTCGTGTCCCAGCCACGGCGGTTCTCAGCTGCCCCCTGAATACTTGACAATATTCATCTTTTGATCGTACTCGCGCATTAGTTTCTGTATCAGTGCCCGGACAGGTGTGTGCCCCTGGCCGTTCTGAGGGTTGTAGCTTCAAAAGTAGAGGTCAGATTGCTTCGACCCTGGTACCATTAGATTCAGCAGAAAATGTTCAAAATTTTTTATGCGTAACGTGTGTATGTGTGTTTCAAATTGTGCGATCGAACACAGAAATGAAGAAGCATTTAAAGCAAGTGTCTTGATGCATGCTCAGTAATCCAGGTAAGGAAATCACAGAAGGTTGAATCAGTTCATCTGGACCCAACGTTTACTGAGAGAGAAACATTTCATCACTCCTCTACGTGACCTGTTCAGTCTCACCTGACTGCAGGTACCCCACCCTGATAAACAATACAGTGACTGCAGGTACCCCACCCTTATAAACAATACAGTGGCATAACGACCCAAACCAACCATGAGTTTCATATGCAAATATGGGTGTGACCATTAACTAGTTTCAGTGGCCATGTATACTATTCACAGAGGATTGCAATCACAGCACTGTAAGATGCCGACAGATCCCTATCAAGGATCCTTGATAGGGAGGGACGCTGGTTTGAACGGGGAGTCAAAGAGGACGTCTATATGTTGAGAGGGAATGACCATCCCTAAACCGCAGGGGGGGGGGGCTAAGAGTACATCTGTCACCATCTTACAATGCTGTGATTGCAACAATCCCCAATCCTCTGTGAATAGTACACATGACCATCAAAACTCTAGTTAGTGGTCTCACCCATATTGGCATGTGAAACTGGCCGTTGGTTATGGTCGTTAGGCACTGTATTGTTTATCAGGGTGGAACACCTAAAGTCAGTTGAGACTGAAGAGGTCACTTAGTTGAGTAATGAAAAGTCAATAAACGTTGTATCCAGATGAACTGATTCATCCATCCATCCATCCATTATCCAAACCGCTTATCCTGCTCTTAGGGTCGCGGGGATGCTGGACCCTATCCCAGCAGTCATTGGGTGGCAGGCGGGGAGACACCCTGGACAGGCCGCCAGGCCATCACACAGGGCCCACACACACACACATTCATACCTAGGGGCAATTTAGTACGGCCGATTCACCTGACCTACATGTCTTTGGACTGTGGGAGGAAACTGGAGCACTCGGAGGAAACCCACGCACACACCCCCAAGGTTGGACTACCCCGGGGCTCGAACCCAGGACCTTCTTGCTGTGAGGCGACCTTGCTAACCACTGCGCCACCGTGTCACCTTAACTGATTCAACCTTCTTAAATACATTTAAGCAAGTTTCTGCTGGAAAAGCCTGTTTATAACATGGCGGATCCACCCTTTCGAAGCTTGTCACGGGAAAAGTAGACGTGCAGTTGCTTCGACTGTGTCATCCTAAGATTCAGCAGAAAAGGCTGGACATTTTTTTGTGTATAACATTTCGATGTTTTTTTAAAAAACGTGGGAACGAAGACATCCGTTAAGTGCTTGTAGAGCAAGATGTTTCTATGGGGATCTGCTAGCAAATGGCTCTATATCAGTGTTTGATCCCACAATTTGAAACAAACACACATTATACATCACAAGTGCGCAGCGTTTTCTGCTGAATCGAATGGTACCCGGGCCAAAGCAAACTGACCTCTACTTTTGACGCTACAAGCCTCGCAGTGGCCAGGGGCACACTTCCTATCAGAGGGGAAGCACTGTAGCGAATTCAGGGGGTAGCCAGGAAGCGAACCCAGGTCTCCCACACCACAGGCGACTACGTTAACCAGTCAACTAATAGGTCCGACCTGTTAGCCAAGGGCTAGTGAGTCTAGTCATCCATGGTCGTTACAGTACCTTGGCACGACACCTGTCTTAGACAACCAATAGTAGTTCTGTTATAGCCTGATAGATGGTGGCAAACTTTACAAAGTTGTGATGTGAACACAGTGTTACATATCCAAAAACTGTGCCGTGCACAGTAGTGCTTCTCTCCTGACAGGTGCATCTCACAATCCAAGATGGCGCCGACCAGTGGTGACTCACTAAGAGCTTCTCCCTCTTCATGCACTTCTGCCACTCTAGGTGAAAAACAGTTATGCTGCCCCTCTATTTGCAGCGGCCATACCAGCAACAACACACATCCTCATAATTGCCGTTATGTCCACAATTATGAGGATCCTTATCCTCATAATGTGGACGTAACTTGATGTGTACAACTGGAAACTTTTCACCCGTTTGCTGGTAGGTGCAGGTGAAAGTGTGTGGACAGTTGTGTGCATGCGGTGGAAATTTATCCATGGTGAATCCTGCAGGCATCGCGAAAAATATGCCGCCATCAACTGCACACGCCAACAAACAGGAAACTGGTATGACCGCTGCAGTAGAAACCGGAAGTCAGTGGACTACAGTTATGCACAGAGTCGAGTGTGTGTGTAGGGACGCCCGACCAAGGCGAAGGTAACACGGCGATTCGAACCGGCGATCCCCGTGTTGGCAGGCAACAGAATAGGCCGCTATGCTATCCGGACTCCCTTAAATTAATTTTCTGAAGCACCAGCATTAATAAACAATGAATACCACCCTTAACTACATATTTATATTATTTTTACTTTTTATATTAACTTTATTCTTTAGTTCCTCTCTGTTTGATATTACTGTTTGAAAGTTTGTGTCCAAGTGTCAAGTTGTAATTCCAGATGATGTGAAAACTTCCTTCGCAAATGAAAACAGTTTTGTTCTGATTAGGAATAAGACAGCAGTTAGGAAATAACCACATGTCCCATCAACGGTCTGATAAGAAAGGAGGGTGAGGAAGACATGTAGAGGTTAGAGTATTTGTTGTTTGTCTGAGTATAGCTAGACAACTGGATGCTCCCATCTGACTTGTGTTACAGTAGAGTGGTGCCGTAAATGTGGCGGTAGATCAGGACCCGGTTTGATTAATCTAGTGAGTTCTGTGGCTTTTCTGTGACGTTTTGTCTCTTGACCAGTTGAGAACTCTGCTGGCCTCGTGTGGCGGAGGAACAGTACTGCAACTGAGAAGGACAACGATGAGGGTCATTAAAACTTTATTGCATTTGAAAGGGGATAAACAGAACATCACTATCAGTGAGAGCGACGTTCTGTTTCACCCAGACAGACACACACACACACACACACACACACACACACTTCAGCCGTTGCTTTTTGATCCACTCTTTGAAGGGGGGGTTCGGGTCCACCGAGTGACCGGGTCCTGGTTTATTCAGCTGTGTCCCCCGCTGTGTGTTTGGGATGGGGAAGTGTGCCGTTGCGTCTGTCCTTTTTTGTTTCACTGGTGAAGGTGTCGTGTGATGAACCAGAGATGAAGGAGACTGCACGTCACACGTCTTCTAATTTATAGCACACACGCACACACCCCGCCAACATCGTCATTTAGGTTTACTTATATATTTTCACAGAAAGTCCAATCTCCATAACAACTAAAGTCCAGTGAATCCCTCTGTTTAACCCTGGACATGGTGGCGTACTGATGGCGATGACCCACATCTGCCAGCATCAGCCGGGTCTGCGGCGGTGAACAGCGGGGTCAGCGGGGTGTTAGAGCTGGAACGTGTGGCGCGGTGGTCATGGGCTCTTTGTTGATGTGTGGCGCATGTGTTCACTGTCCCAGTCAGTGGGGAAGGCTCATGTTATGGGTAACACACAGCCGGCAGTCCTTAGATAAACTGCCACGTGTCTTCCTGGCGGAGTTAAATGTCCAGCTTGCTTTGTTTTCCTTGGATGCTGATGGTCAACAGATGAGTTTGGGTGCTGTTGTCTGCCCTGCCCCCCTCCACACCAGTCCATCCAACTGGCTGACACACCAAGTCCACACAGCCCGCTGGTCCTCGTCTTGCAGATAAAAACACATTCCATCCTTAGTTGGAGAGCATTCCTGTGCATCTTCTGGCCCAGATGTGTTGATGGTCAGTTCAAACAGGGGGTGTCGTGTTCTGTCTTCAGTTCGTCAGCCTTCAGATCACAGCCAAAGCAAGTCGCCACTAGCAGGATGCGGAGGATGTGCTGCTCTCTGTCACGGGTGCTCGCTTGGCTGTCAGTCACATCTAACCTGCTGATCCCACAGTGACTTACACCAGCACCTGAGACGTGACTGAAGCAGGTCATCTTAGAAAGAATGTCTCTCCTGGTTCAGCTGCTCAGTAGAGAAACCATCAGAGGTGAACCTGAAACGTGACTGAAGCAGGTCATCCCAGGAAGAACGTCTCTCCTGGTTCAGCTGCTCAGTAGAGAAACCATCAGAGGTGAACCTGAGACTTGACTGAAGCAGGTCATCCCAGGAAGAACGTCTCTCCTGGTTCAGCTGCTCAGCAGAGAAACCATCAGAGGTGAACCTGAGCCGTGACTGAAGCAGGTAATCCCAGGAAGAACGTCTCTCCTGGTTCAGCTGCTGAGCAGAGAAATCATCAGAGGTGAACCTGAGACTTGACTGAAGCAGGTCATCTTAGGAAGAACGTCTCTCCTGGTTCAGCTGCTCAGTAGAGAAACCATTAGAGGTGAACTTGAGACTTGACTGAAGCAGGTCATCCCAGGAAGAACGTCTCTCCTGGTTCAGCTGCTCAGTAGAGAAACCATTAGAGGTGAACCTGAGACTTGACTGAAGCAGGTCATCCCAGGAAGAATTTCTCTCCTGGTTCAGCTGCTCAGCAGAGAAATCATCACAGGTGAACCTGAGACTTGACTGAAGCAGGTCATCCCAGGAAGAACGTCTGATGGTTTCTCTGCTGAGCAGCTGAACCAGGAGAGAGGTGAACCTGAGACTTGACTGAAGCAGGTCATCTTAGGAAGAACGTCTCTCCTGGTTCAGCTGCTCAGCAGAGAAATCATCAGAGGTGAACCTGAGACTTGACTGAAGCAGGTCATCCCAGGAAGAATGTCTCTCCTGGTTCAGATGCTCAGTAGAGAAACCACCAGAGGTGAACCTGAGACGTGACTGAAGCAGGTCATCCCAGGAAGAACGTCTCTCCTGGTTCAGCTACTCAGCAGAGAAAACATTAGAGGTGAACCTGAGACTTGACTGAAGCAGGTCATCCCAGGAAGAATGTCTCTCCTGGTTCAGCTGCTCAGCAGAGAAATCATTAGAGGTGAACCTGAGACTTGACTGAAGCAGGTCATCCCAGGAAGAATGTCTCTCCTGGTTCAGCTGCTCAGCAGAGAAACCATCAGAGGTGAACCTGAGCCGTGACTGAAGCAGGTCATCCCAGGAAGAACGTCTCTCCTGGTTCAGCTGTTCAGCAGAGAAAACATTAGAGGTGAACCTGAGACGTGACTGAAGCAGGTCATCCCAGGAAGAACGTCTCTCCTGGTTCAGCTGCTCAGTAGAGAAACCACCAGAGGTGAACCTGAGACTTGAGTGAAGCAGGTCATCTTAGGAAGAACGTCTCTCCTGGTTCAGCTGTTCAGCAGAGAAATCATCAGAGGTGAACCTGAGACTTGACTGAAGCAGGTCATCCCAGGAAGAATGTCTCTCCTGGTTCAGCTGCTCAGCAGAGAAATCATCAGAGGTGAACCTGAGACTTGACTGAAGCAGGTCATCCCAGGAAGAATGTCTCTCCTGGTTCAGCTGCTCAGCAGAGAAACCATCAGAGCTGATCCAGGAGAGCGTCTAAAACTTTACCGGTGAGTCGCAGAAATGTGGATCAGGGAACTGGAAGTACTTCCGCTCTGTCCACACAGTATTCCTCTTTATTGACTGTGCTCATTCCAGAGTGGAACAACTGAATTTTAAACACATTATTAAGGTTTTGTTTAGCTGGAGAGTCAATAGAGTGGCCGTTAGCATTAAGTCCATAGGTTAGATTCCAGCTAGCATCACAAGTTGTTTGAAGTATTTACTGCCATCAGGTTGTTGTCACTCTGTCCGAGCAGACTGGACTGTGGGTATCTAGGCTGATGCTCCTCACCCCTCATGTCCTGCTGCCTCGTGTACCACCAGTCCCATTACACCTGCACACCTTCTTCTAGCAACATAACATGTATTTACAAAGTCACAAATAACTTACAGAAACATTGTGAGCTGTAGGCTCAGCTGTGCATCTGTCTGTCTGTCTGTCTCTCTCTCTATCTGTGTGTGTGTGTGTGTGTCAGTGTTGTAGTCGAGTCACTAAACCTCGAGTCTGAGTAGAGTCTCGAGTCCCCCAGTGTTCGAGTCTTAGTCCGAGTCAAGCCCCCATTACCTGAGTCTGAGTCCAAGTCATCAAGATTGAGTCGAGTTCCAATATGGGCTCCAGTGCTCCACTCTGGCACTGTAAACAAGCTGAC